>NC_137891.1:174136062-174474040 GCF_963455335.1 Martes martes | reverse complement strand
GTATTAATGCTAAGTGATCTCACTCATATGTGGAATTTAAGAAAACAGATGAACATATGGGAAGGAGAAGAAGGAAAAAAAAGGAGAGAGGGAAACAAGCTATAGGAGACTCTTAAGGATAGAAAACACAGGGTTGATGGAGGGAGGTGGGTGGGGGGTGGGTTAAACGGGTGATGGGTATTAAGGAGGGCATCTGTTGTGATGAGCACTGGGAGGTGTATGTAAGTAATGAATCACTGAATTTTACTCCAGAAACTAGTATTGCACTGTATGTTAATAAGGAAAATTTAAAAGAAGAAACACTGTAAGCAAGATGTGGCCTGGTGATGGTCTGAGTGACGGCAGCCGAGCCCATTATCTTGCTTATATCTTTGCAACTCTTAGAGGCAGATACAACTACCCCCATTTTATGGATGGGAAATCCAAGGAGCAGGAAGATTAATTAACTTGCCCAAAGTCACATGGTAAGACGTGAGAGAACAAGTAGAGAAAGGAAGGTTGGTCATGACTGAATGACTAGTCCGCTAATATTTATTGGTTTGGGGAGGGCGCCAAAAGGATCAGGAGCTGTTGAGTATGATATGCAAGTGTCCAGCTTGGATAACCGGGCAATGACTGAGTTAAGAAATACAGGAGGGGTGCCTGGGTGGTTCAGTCGGTTAAGCATTCTACCCTTGGTTTCGGCTCAGGTTGTGATCTCATGGGTCATGGGATGTAGCCTCATGTCACATTCCCCGTTCAGCAAGGAGTTGGCTAGAAGATTTTCTCCCTCTCTTTGCCCCTCGCCTCACTCTCTCTCACGCGCCCCCCCTCTCTACCTCAAATGGATAAGTAAATCTAAAGGAAAAAGGAGGAAGGAAAGAAGGGAGGGAGGGGGGAAGGGAGGGAGGGAGGGGAAGAATTATAGGAGAGGCAGCTGGGAGGTGGTGGAAGAAAGTGCTAAGGTCAATTGGGGCGTTGATTTTAAGGTGCCTGGGTAATTTCCAAATGGAGGGGTCTACAAGGCAGCTAGGCGCAAGGGCTATTGTGAAACTCTCCCCAAGAAGAAAAAACAAAACCACCTTTGGAGAAGCTGAAAATGATACAAACTTTGAACATGAGGCATTTAGGAAAACAGATTTTAAAATGGGATTAACTATGAAACAATTTTAGGTCATGACAAGGTAATTTTCTTCTGTTAGTTTCACTCCTCAGTTGTTTTCACTAATGACCTTTTATCTTGGAGTCCCCAACAGAGAAGCAGTAGCCCAGGCTACCGTAGAGATGGGTATCTAACTAAGGCTTCAAAGAGTCCATTTCTCCCAGGGCATAGGAACTCCTTTTCAAATAATACCAACTTTTGAAACCGTAGGGAACCACTTAACAAATTATCATTTCAGTGTGTTCATTGGTATCCTAGCGGCTTGGAAGCAAAGCCCTAACCTAGCCTCTTAGAGAACAGATCACACCAAAGGAAATCTCCTTTACAATAATGGCGAAGCATTAACATATCAAATACCTTTAGAGCGGAGGCTCCGGGTGAGCCTGCATTTTCCTTCAACGTTTCCTCCCAGAAATAAAAACTGTTGAACAGTTTTTAAAAATAGAATTTTTTAAAGGGTTTTGATAAAACCTCTTTCCCTTTCCAAGTTTTGGCAATAGGTATAGTTACATTTTTTCTTCCGTATTTGTGTTTTTCCTCAATTTAAAGCACTTCTACTCTCTCCCTCTGCCTAGCCCGGCCCTCCCTTTAAAGAAGGTATTCATCAAAGAAAATTGCTTGTAAGTGATTTGAAAACATAGCCACACCCTAGTAATACATAATCACTGCCTTAGGCAAATTAACTGTCCTGAACAGAGAGCCTTTGACTGTTTCTGAGAGGTTATCTGTTCTGGGATCCCAGTACTGGTTCAGTAGAAATTGTTTCAGCGTTCTCAACAGGTACCCAAAAATACCTCCTTAAAGCAACAAGGCCTCCTCTCATTTCTGCTTTTGGATGTGTTTGTCTTTTTCCCTCTCCAAAGCTAATGGGCCACTCATAACCAAATTACTTCCATGCTCTTTTGCCACCAGCCCAATCTTCATAGGAAACTACCCAGATTTTTGCATCTTCCCAAATTTTGGCACTATCCAGAGGGCTCACTCATGTGTGAAAACAATGTACTCCCCCATTTCCACAAGAACATCTGTACAAATGCATTAATGTAAAGACAATCATGCCCCATTTTAATGAATCTGATGAAATGCCATCTTAGGAATCAGTGGTGGATGACTAAAATAATTCTCAGTGTTTTGATTTTTAAAAATTATACTTTTAATTATAGAATATTGTTAGAATACAGATGTAGACACTAGCATAACTGCGACCAATACCGTACGAAAAACTGCTCTACACACTTACTTATTCACTCACTCTCCACAACCATAGAAAACAGGCACAAAGTGTTCAGGGTATGTGCAGAAGCAGCCAGAGACTGGGGAGCAGAAGACATGCAAAAAGCATTAGCCATGAGAGTCTGATGCATAAGTTCTACACAAAGTTCAACACAGCAAATGGGCAGCAGCTGGGAAAAAAGAGAGAAAACAGGTGGTCTGGCCCTTGCCCTTTTAACTTCCCAGCTGGAGTGTAGGCATATGGAGAGAAGCCTGGGGCACTCAGAAGCCTCTTCTTGAGCCACTCACCTCTAAGAAGCCAAAAGCAGCAGCAGGAATAGCTTGGGGCGAGGCAGAAGAAAACGGGGAGTGATATATACTTGGGTCATGAGGATGCTGTCTTCTGGGGCCACTCCAAAGCTGACGCCCATTGTGGCTCACAGAAACCACAGAAGAACTTTGTTATTCATTAAAACCATTAGCAACACTGACACGGGAAAAGACATACTGGAGTTGAGTCATCAAGAACATGTAAGTCATTCAACAATTAAAATACGAATACCCACCATCGGCTAGATTTTTGTATAGAACACAAAACATGCTCCCTGCCCCAGTTTGTATTTCAATAGGAGAGGCAACATAATAAAGAAACCTCCTTCAGGGAGTGGTGGTGTTACTTTCAAGGCTGTGTCACTGCAAAGGATCCAGTTCCACACAGCTGTGGGTCCTAATGACTCATTTTAGTAGACTCCCCGAGAGACCACTGGCTCCCTTAACACACCAAGTCCCAAAGAGCTATGGCAGAAGTATTTTTCAAATGTTACAACACTCACGATAAAGCACAGTAGGAAGAACTTGGGGGCACTTTCAAAAATATATATTCCTTACTCTAGTCCCCTCACACTGCCACCCCCAAAAGCCTGGGTAAGCATCAACATCTGGGGTATTTCTTAATTCCTATGGTGGGCTGGGATGAGAGGATCTGACACTAACAGGTTTAAATTGGGTCAACTCTCATTTTAACTACATGTTTCTGTAGACTGAGAGGATGGAGATATATTCCTATCTAGGTTTATTAATTCCTTGTGACTAGGCCAAAGAGAAGATAATGCAGTCTGAGAGCGGGACAATCAATCTCTCTATCCGGTCATTATCTCCCCCAATTGGCTGATACACAGAAACAAGTGCTTAGTTTTGTACAAAGACAGATCTTACAGGAGAGTGCACACTAGAGCACTATTGTTTAAGTTTTTTCCTTAAAAAAAATGAAAACAAAAGGACATTTCTCACACTGAAGTTGTCTGTAGCTCTGTCACATGATCAACATCACCCAAGAACATGCTAATTCTGTGTGAATACAGTTTCCACGACTGGAAAAATTACAAGAATACACGTTTTACTGTACATTACACATGCCCTTATGCAAGCCTAGATGAACACTGGGATGTGGCCCTTATCAAATTCTAGAGTCAGCAGTATAAGGAGAATTGATCTTAAAGGGCAGAGGGGGAAGAACACAGAAAGGACCGGTGGTATTCCTTGGGGAGGAATTCTGTGTTTCCTTCCCTGAAGTGGTCAATCCCACTTGCTCCTTACACTCCACCATCAGTATGGTCCTAGCTTTCCTGGAAGATATGTTCCCTACAGTGATTCCCAAAGAAAATGAATACATTCTGATTAATGGCGATAACAACAGTGGGCATCTCTTTTGCTCAAGTCACCACCACTGATGAGTTCCTTGGTCCCCAAACCTGTGTCTCATTTTTCCTTTCAATCTGTATCTTCAGTTAGCTTCTCCAAAGATGCAAGCTTTAGTAAAGTTAAATTAGAAACAATGAGAAAAGTTTTGATCATCGCCTTCATCGTGCAGAATCCTGCTCTCAGGAAGATGGAAAGAGACAAATGCATGAGCAACTCAAGGAAAAAGCCTTTTGAAGGGGAAGATGTGTGTGCCCAACTACTACAGAGAGTGAATAGGTGTGGCAATTTGGGCAGTCTCTGGTTGTCTTTTTCTGAAGCAGCTGTGACCACCCTATTACAGTCCAACATTTCCCCTAGCATAGTTCTTTGGGCCAAGGATGAGAGAAATAACTTTTAAAGTTTTACTCCATTTCCAGGCCTGAGTATTTACCAGCATTTATCCCCTGGTCTTCCGATTCCCAGTTATTTGTGGGGCTGATTTTGATGAAGTAATTCATTAATATCGAATGAATAAAAATCATTACTTTGGAGGAAGAGATAACATTCCCAGAGTTGTGGGTCAGAATTGCAAATGGCTTATCTTCTTTGATGTTTTAACCTGTGGCCCACATGGAAATTCAGTATGGTAAAAGAAGCTCAGTCTTGAGAGAGCTCTTGGATATCAAATAAAACTGTACCTTCAAATGAATCATTTCTTGTTAATTACAGGACTTAGTCAGTATGAACTCTCTTATGTTTAATAAGAGCTGAGCTCCGGCTGAAACTCTTCTCACATTCGGTACATTCATAAGGCTTCTCTCCCGTATGAACTCTTTGATGTGTGATGAGGTTGGAGCTCTGAGTGAAACCTTTTCCACACTGTACACACTCATAGGGCTTCTCTCCAGTGTGGGTTCTCTGGTGTTTAATTAGATCTGACCTTTCACCAAAGCTTCGCCAACACTCGTTGCACTCATAGGGCTTCTCTCCAGTGTGAATTTTCTGGTGTGTGATGAGATGAGAGCTCCGGCTGAAGCTTTTCCCACAAGCATTACATTCGTATGGCTTTTCCCCTGTGTGGGTTCTCTGGTGCTGAACCAAGTGCGAGATGCGGCTGAAATTCTCCCCACATTCATTACAGTGGTACGGCTTTTCTCCTGTGTGGGCTCTGCGATGGCGCACTAGGTCGGAGTTCTGACTGAAATTCTTCCCACACTCATCACACTTGTAGGGCCTCTCCCCCGTATGGACTCGATAGTGTTTGATGAGATCAGATCTCTCGCTGAAGCCTCGTCCACATTCATTACACTCGTAAGGCTTCTCACCTGTGTGGGTCCTCTGGTGCTGAGCTAGGTGAGAGCTCCGGCTGAAGCTTTTCCCACACTCCTCACACTCATAGGGCTTTTCCCCACTGTGTGTCCTTTGGTGCTGGATTAGGTGAGACAGCCGGCAGAAACTTTTCCCACACTCGTTACATTTGTGGGGCTTTTCTCCAGTGTGGATTGTCTGGTGCTGAATGAGGTGAGAGCTTCTTCCAAAACTTTTCCCGCACTCATTACAGTCATAGGGCCTTTCCCCAGTGTGTGTTCTTTGATGCTGAATAAGATGTGAGCTTCGACTGAAGCCCTTTCCACATTCATAACACTTATAGGGTCTGTCTCCAGTGTGGGTTTTCTGATGTCGATTAAGGTCTGAGATCTGACTGAAGGCCTTTCCACAATGAGAGCATATATGATATCGGATGCCTGTGTGGACTTCCTTGTGAACAAGCAGATCAGTGACTTGTTGAAGAGGATAGCTTACCCATTCTTCTGCTGTTATATCTCCCCACTGTCTTTCTGATCTATCCCCGCTTTCAAAGGCCTCTTCATTTTCAGGATTTTCCTCAGTATTCCCAACAGGTCTTTCAGAGGCAGTCCCAAATTCTACATCTTCACTAATCTCTTGCTTTGGATTCACCTCGTTCTCACTCCTGATCTCAAAATCTGTAATAAAGGATAAACAGTCATAATAATAATACTGGCAAATACACACAAAAATTTATCTACTGTGTACCAGGCATTATGCTAAGTTCTTTATCCCAATTATTTCAACCACCCCAAAAGTCCAGCATTATGATGATTTCCACCCTATGAATGATTTAAATCCAAGACCCAGAGAAGGGCAACGCTTGGGTGGCTCAGTTGGTTCAGCATCTGCCTTTGGCTCAGGTCATGGATCCCAGGGTCCTGGGATCGAGTCCTACTTTGGTCTCCTTGCTCAGCGGGGAGCCTGCTTCTCTCTCTGCCTGCTGCTCCCCCTGCTTGTGCACTCACTCTCTCTGACAAATAAATAAAATCTTAAAAAAAAAAAAAAAGACCGAGAGGAGTGACTTGTGCAGGCTTATAAAATAGTAAATGGTGGAGCCATGACTGAAATTCAGGTCTGTCTGATCACAGAGTTAATGGTTCTTTATGAAAATTATATATATTCCTGGTGTTTTGAAAGAAAAGAGCCAGAAACAGAAAATATAAGAGACTCCATATTAGAATCTCTAAAAGCCAAGGGCCTAGATATTTTATGCGTGATTGGATTGTGTGTTATGTTCTTAACTTTTCAAGTCTTCATTATTACCATTATGTCATAGTTACTAAGAATCTACTGCGTTACTATGGAAAAAACACATTTTTTTAAAAGATTTTATTTATTTATTTGACAGACAGAGATTGCAAGTAGGCAGAGAGGCAGGCAGAGAGAGAGAGGAGGAAGCAGGCTCCCCGAGGAGCAGAGAGCCCAATGCGGGACTCGATCCCAGGACCCTGGGATCATGGCCTGAGCCGAAGGCAGAGGCTTTAACCCACTGAGCCACCCAGGTGCCCAGGAAAAAACACATTTTTGTCTAGCTATAGCAAGTCTTTAACTGACAGGAAAAGTGACTGCCAAATGTTACTTGCTACTTCCCAGTGGCCTTTTTATATGAATAGAGGAGGGAAGGTTGGAGGATGCAAAAACAGCTCAGAACATTCCCGACATTAAATAAATACAGTCTTCAAATGAAAATGAAAATATACAACCACTGTCTACAAGAAACTTTCTACCAGACACTGTATTTTCCAAGTCGGTTTCTTAGCATACTCTTCAACAAAGAGGTTAATAGGTATGCTGGAAGAAAAGGGTCCATGGATAAATTCATTTGGTACATGGCGCATCCAATAGCCTCTTCTTAGAAATTCACATGCCGTTTAACACATTAAAGGGTCTGACAAGTCTTGAGGTAAAGAAACCTTGTAAATATTATTAACCCAGTGCCAAATTTATTTGGGAAAGGAACTTGTTTTTCTCTGTGTGTGTGTGTGTGTGTGTGTGTCGGTGTGTGTTCTTTCATGCTTTCATTCTTCTAACAAGTGCTACTTGGGCTGGACCATAGCCATATAAATTCACATTTCTTTAAGATTCTCACTTCATGCTTTTGTTGGATTGAGTGGAATATTTGGATTAGAGACTGCAATACATCTAGGTAAATAACTTAATTTCTAGTTACTTTTCTAAAGGAGAGATTCAAGAATCTTGGAACATCAGAAAGAGCCCAAGTTTAAAACAAAACCTCTCATAGTTGCCTTTTGTTCTGGGAAAGGCTACAGAAATAAAGGTTTCCAAAAAAGAATTAGTCTTAATGAATGGCAGATGACCTAGTGAACCATACACAGTTGCTAACTTCTGTCAAGTGTTACCAGGAGACTAAGTGAGTCAAAGACCATTCAGCTCAAGAATATATTATTTATTCTAGTTATATCCACACCAAAGGATAGCCAAGAGTAGACAGGTCTGCAGACCATCAAAAAAATTCACTTCACTGCCTAACAGAATCTGTGATCTCATTTAGTTCATGATTCTCCTGAACATTTGACACACTCAAAACCTACGATCAACTCTGAATCCCCTCTAAACAAGTACCTGCTCCAGATAAATAAAGGAACTCAGCCAAAGCTAGGGCTCTGAAGCCAAAACAAACACAAAAATGTGGCTTTTTGCCCTCCCATGAACCTGGGTCAGAACTCCCCTCAATCTTGCAGTAAAATCACCATTTACAGGGCCATTTACATCCTGGCACGCACCATTATGTTAGACCTGTTTGGTCAGTGATCTGTACAAACAGGCTGGAGAAGGGTAGATGACTCAGGGCACAAGAAATCTGAATGTTTCTAAAATGGGCAGAAACAGTTTTTCTTTTTAGACAATATGACCTTGATGTTCCTACACTCAAAAGATTTGCCTGTGGACTGAACTCAAGCCAATAGCCAATTAATTGCTTTAAAAATCAAACAACTAGGGACACCTGGGTGGCTCAGTTGGTTAAGCAGCTGCCTTCGGCTCAGGTCATGATCCCGGCGTCCTGGGATCGAGTCCCACATCGGGCTCCTTGCCCCGCAGGGAGCCTGCTTCTCCCTCTGCCACTCTGTCTGCCTATGCTCGCTCGCGCTCTCTCTCTCTCTGACAAATAAATAAATAAAAATCTTTAAAAATCAAACAACTAGGTTGTGCTGGAAGAGTTAAGCCATTTTTGAGAGTCTTGAAAATGTGGGGGTGGAGAGAGAGAGAATCCTTACTTACCTAATGAGACGACGTTTCCATAATTCTCCTGCATAACATCCCTGTAAAGGTCCCTTTGTGTAGGGTCCAGAGGTCTCCATTCTTCCCGAGTGAGGTACATGGCCATATCTTCAAATGTCACAGGTGCCTGAAATCACACAATGCTTCCTCATTACTTGGTATCCAGAGTACCAGTTTTTCTTCTTGAAATTAGAGACATGGCTAGAATCATTGAGAAGGCAAAAGGAATTAACTGAAGAGTCGAGAGAATAAGCAGGCAAAAAAAGAGATGTGGTAGAGAAGGGAGCCATTTACCAGCTGCTGCCCTGCTATTTCCATAGCCAGATGTCCCTGCCCACTCCAGAACTTTATCCTCTAGCGGTACTTTTCTCAGAACACAAGCATCACCTACATCACTCCATACCTTTACTCACAATGTTCCCCTTTTCCTGGAATCTCTTTCTCAGACTAGCAAGATCTTACAACTCTTTAAGGCCCTGTTCCAGTACCAACTGTTCTTCTGTGCCCCCAACCCCTGCTCGGCTCCACTCCTCCCTCAGACTCTCCAGCATTAATCACTCCCACTTCTTGGTTCTCACACCACGGCACTTTGGCACTTTGTTCCTACGACAAATAAAGCTGTTATCACGTCGTATTACGGTTAACCGGATGCGTCGTCTGTCTCCCTAAAGATTGTGAGCAGGCAGGGAGGGCCCGTTTCATCCATCTTTTGTCTCCCCAGTATTTAAAGGCATACAGCTGGTGTTCGATAAATGCTTGTCTGTGGCTATACTGGCCTGGTACTGAGGTTCCTGGAGGCAGAATACCGAAGCGAGTGAATTACGAATCCCTGGGAATTGCCAACAGGGATTTGCAGAGCAGAGAAACGCCGGGACAAGGTGGGTAAGCAGAGGCAGGGTCCGAGAAGCCACCCCCGGCTTACCTGGGACCCAGCCATGAGCAGGGTGGCTGCCATCTCGGACTCAAGGATTCGCTTCCCAGAAGAGAGAGCAGGAAAGCAGCTAGCAGACAGCGCTAAAGGAGGCGAAAAGCAGGGCGTGAGGCACAGAAAACAGGCCCTGCCCACTCCCCAGGGCTGGAGTTCTGGCCGCCAGACGGGTGGGGAGGGCCCTGGACCCGGGCCGGGTCACTCTCCTCCCTGACCCTCGAGCGCGACCCGCCCTCTGTGTCTCCGCCACCGTAGGGTGGAGGCACTGCAGGAATTTATTAAGACAGCCCCCTGGCTCGGGCTCTCTCGGGCCGGGGGGTCAAGTCGATGCTGTCTCGGGGAGGAGGCTCTCAGCCCAGCCCACAGAACGCCTCCGCTCTCCCATCTCGAGGCTGGGCCCTTTCCGGCAGCTACCTCAACCAATCAGCGAGCAAAGCTCGCAAAACGCTCTGCCAATTAGATGGCGAACATTAGGCCCACCTCTTGAGCGTGGCTGGGCACCCTATCACGCCTGCGCATGCCCCCGTGGCCTGCCGGGAGTTGGAGTTCCGTTCTGGCGTACAAAGGCCAGTCAGAGGCCAAAAACCAAGGAGGGAAAAGAACAAAAGGGTGAGGAAAGAAGCACGTCCTCCTAGCCAGGGCGTAGTATCTTCCGCTTTCTTCACTTGGAGACCACAGCCCGATTAAACCAGAGAGGTTGCCCTGCATCTCCTCACGACCTTAGAAGCTTATCTTGAGTCGGGCCTTAACTTCGACTTCGGGCCTAATTTAGACGCTGGCCTGTGTTGGGTTCTTCTGGGATTGGCCCTCATTTGACAGCCGGGGCCTGAGAGGAAAGCGGCAGCCGCCCACTCCCCAGGGGAGACTCCGCGGCCGCGCTGTAACTTTGAGCTCCGCCCACGCACTACGTCTCCCAGCAGTGCCTGCGGCACTCTCACCGGCTACCCAGACTACAACTCCCAGGAGACCCTGCGCCGCGGGTGCGCTGGCTAGTGCGGTACGCGGCTTGGCCAGGCGGTGTCCTGTCTCCACCGCTGTTTAACCCTATAGGGGCATCCAACCTTGTCCTTCTAAAGAGGGCGCCCCTTGAGGGGCGGGTTAAGTTGCGCCCAGTGGAGAGGATGCGAAAACCCTGAGGGTATACAGAAGCGACGGTGGGGGATAGGGCGCCTAAGGAGGAGCGAGTCCGGCCTCAGGGCTGAGAAGAGTGGTCCTTATCATCCCTGACGGGTTGTCTCCTAAAAGGATTTCTGACGGTTTCCTGCACGGACGAGTTCTTGGGCCTCTGAGCCCTGAGCCGGGTGGACCTTCAGGATGCTAGCAGTCCCTGACCGGCTGAAGGTGGGAAGCCGAAAAACCCAGCTGGGGAAAGAACAGACTTACCTCCTGACCCGCAAAAGATCCACTAGATCGCCGGCTCCAAGATCTGAGAGGCCTCAAACAGATTCCAAATCCGCAGGCAGAGTTCTCTGAGACTTCGGGTGTTTGGAAGGATTCTGGAGATCACTGGCAGATCCCGGATATCTCAGTCCCGCAGGTAGATTTCAAATCCTTAGACTTGGCTGCAGAGCCCAGAGATCCGTAGGCGGATCCCAAAGACTCACAGACTCTCAGGCAGCTCAGAGAAACCACAGACTCATAGGCAGATCCCTGAGACCACAGCAGCTAGCCAAGAAACACCAGCAGCAGCTAAGCTGCATTCAACTGGAGTTCTTCCGAACGGAAGGGCTTGCAGCCTTCCCTTTCCCCAGCCAGGATGAGAAAATTAGACAATGGCAGCCGAGCACTAGGGAAAGCAGGCATTCTGCGTGGGGAAGAGCTCTGAGCTCGCTGTAGCCTTGGAGAGGGAAGTGATGGAAAAAGAATATAGCAGCTTATTAGGGACTCCCACCCTCTTCAAGTTATAAATATCCCCAGAACCTTGGCTACGTGCCCAGAAGCCTGTTGTCTCTAACTTTACAGGAGACTTCTCTGCCTGGGCTGGGAAAGGGGCTTTTCTTTTGTTTTGCAGATATATCCACCCACTGAGTGACTTGAATTCTCCCCCCACCAACCCCCAACATGACTCCGGGCTATGCTTTTATTAGTGAGTGTCCTGTTCCCAGTGCCCAGTTATTTATGGTTAAATTACTCAAGTGTCTAAAAAGAGCTAGGACCCTACCCAGCCCTGAGGCCGACTCTCCCACTCCCACTCCTCTTCTCATCCCCAGCTGTGAGGCTAGGAATTCTTTAGATAGCTCAGAATTATACCATCCTACCCCATCTGAAATTTATTTGGATACCACACACACAAAAATAAATAAGAAGAAGAAAGAAAGAGAAAAAGGAATTTTGGAGGGTCCCGGAGAGACGGTGTCCGCAGTGGGAAGAGCGTGGGGTATTGAGGTCAGACAGACAGACCTGAGTTGGAATCCTGGCTGTCTGTCCTTTAGAAAGTCATTCAATCTCTGCAGACCCATTTCCCTTTCTGTAAGACAGAGCAATCGTCCCTCAGTTGGTGGTGAGCACTGAGTGAGGTGACATAAAGCACTACGCAGAAGGAACGCTCACATGATAGCTGTTACTATTATTTATCCTGCCTTTGGTGGCGGGGGTAGGGGGGGAGACTTCCAGAAAGGCCTGTGGATATTTTCACTGGCTCAGAAAATCTGGGAAGTCAGAGTGGCCCAGGAGCTGTGAGAACCTGCTGGTGGCCTTCCCCTCATGTGGTGTTTCTGCTGGAAATCCAGAGGGGATTGGAAGTTGGGCCAGTTTGGTGGATTCAAGCAAATTGGTAGATTGAGCCCAGTAGAGCAGAGGTATTTGAGGCTGCCAGAACTCAGAAAGTGGAGGCCTCGCGCTCAGGGAAACTTCTGGACAAGGACAAGGAAGGGGGGGTGGGGTGTGTCAGTTCAGACTTTGGTGCAGTAATTGCACATTTCTAATTGGGCCTAAGGTGAGTTGAGCCCCTGAGCCTCTCAGCCCAGCGGGGCTCCCTTTTCATCCCTTCTCTGACAGATTGCTTTGTAAACTTCCTTAGGCCTTTCTCCCCCTTGCTCCAGTGCTCTAAGTCCTTCTTTGTCCTCTCGATGTTTCTTTTATTCCTCAGGCCTGCCTGGGGGCTGGACGACTCTCTCTCCCTCGGAGCCCAGGTTGGCTGCTGGCCTCCTTCTGTGAGTAAGTGCTTCTCTCTCTCTTCACCTGGGACCCTTAGAGGGTGGAGGAGAAGAGAGGCTGAGAGCAAAGGGAAAGCCCAACTGCCTTTGGTGCCCTTGGGGAAGGAGGGGAGGAAAGACGGTGGGTGAGGGGCTTCCTGCTGCAGCCTTCAGCGGGACTCTGAGGGTTGGGGGGTCACACTGGAGAAGGAGGTGGCTTCCTGCCCTATTGTTCAGGACGTCATTGTTTCTCAGGAATACTTATTGTATGTGAATTTTCAATAATTAACTTGGAAAGCTGCACGTGTTCCCATCATTCGGCAAACACCGAGCACCGACTGGGTACAGAGGGGGCAGCAGAGCCGCTCATCACGGAAAGGGGCCAGAAGAACCTCTGGGCCGGGGTCTCCAAGTTAGGCTTTTGACATTATCTCCGAATGGGGTTATACGTTATGTCAGATCCACTGACCAATTTGATCAAAGACCCTCTTTCTGTGTCCTTAAGCTTGTTTCTTATTAACAAAGACCACTATGCCTGTGGAGCACCCTACATTATTGTATTTTAATAAATCCTTTGATCATCTTGTGAGCAGCACAATTATGGTGTGATTTTTTGTATTAGAAGCCATTAACGTATTAAACGTGGAAAAACATGCCTCAGTATTTATTTGTGAACTTGTTTTGCCATCTCATTTTCAAATGTCCTAGGAACATCAAGAAAAATCCAAGCACCCCGGGTTCCTCTTGACCCCTGCTCCAAGCAGAGCACAAGGAGTTGGGGACATGGGGGACACACTGACTCCGGGTCGCTCGTTGCAGTCCAAGTGCTGTAGTATACGATGAGCAAGTCTGTGCAGAGGAGGGGGCGGACAGACAGCACAGGGCAGGGGAGGAGGCTTCCCAGAGGAGGTGACATCTGAGCTGGCTCGCAGAGACTGTAGGAGTCTCGGAGGTGGAGAATGAGGGGAGGGAAGGCATTCCAGTCTTCAGAACAGCATGTGCGAAGTCAGGGAGGCGTGAAAGGACACAACTTGTTCCAGGATGGCCGGGACTGTGCTGGGCTAGAGGAAGAGTGTGGGTGGAGTGGCTGGGGGAGGAAGCCGAGTAGGGACAGTCTCTTATGTCCCCTTGCCTGCCTGCCTCAGCCTTTGGCCTGTGGATCAACAGAGCTGGTGATGAGGTGCAGATTGGGGAGGGGGGTGCAGACTGGGGCTGGCCTGGGGTGAGAAGAGCAGATCGCCTCGCAGGAGGAGGGGGAGTGGAGAGGACTGGGAAGTTCCTTACGAGCTCCAGAGTTTCAGCTGGTTTTCTCCTGAGACGATCATTTTTTTCCCAAAAATGTAAACAATTGCATTAAAAACGTACAACAAACTTATCTAGTATGAGTTAGTCTACTTAAAAGCATCGGATAGGCCCCCGTTCACCGAATATGCTTCCTGTGTCTCTCTTCGGTATCAGACACTGCGGGGAGACAGGACGCAGCCCCTCACAATGACCGTGGGGCTGCTGTGACGATTAAATGTGAGAGTGGCGGCAACACATGGGCACAGAGGAGGGCCTGGGCACACAGGTACCATCATTGTTATGAGGGAAGTAGAACACACTGCAGATGCCCTTGAGATGAAGCCCTATTTCAAAGTGGCTTAAGAGCATGAACAGCGGCCTGGGTTCAGTCCAGATTCTGTCTCCTGGAAGCAAATTACTCTTTGAATTTTGGTATCCTCAGTTTGTGAAGAGTATGATAAGGCGGGGCGCCTGGGTGGCTCAGTCGGTTAAGTGTCTGACTTCGGCTCAGGTTATGATCTCAGGGTCCTGCAATCTGGTCCCACATCAGAGTCCCCACTTACTGGGGAGTCTGCTTCTCCCTCCCCCTCTGCCCCTCCCCTTGCACGTGCTCTCTCTCTCTCAAATAAATAAATAAAATCTTCTTTAAAAAGAGTATAATAATACAATTCGTAGAGACAGAAAGCAGAATAGTTGCCTAGGGCTTGCCTAGGGCTCAGGGAGGAGGGAATGGGAAATTGCTTAATAGGCAGAGCGGTGCAATTTTGCAAGATGAAAATGTTCTGGAGATGGGCTGCACAATGATGGGAATGTACTTAACACTACTGAACTATGTGTATACTGAAAAATGGTTAAGATCGGTGCTCATTTTGGCAGCACATACACCAAAAGTGGAACAATACAGAGAAGATTAGCACGCCCCCCTGCGCAAGGATGACAAGCAAATCTGTGATGCATTCCATTTAAAAAAAAGCCCCCCCAAAAGGTTAAAATAATACATTTTATGTTATCTATGTGTTGTCACAATTTAAAAAAGGGGCACCTGGGGGCTCCTGGGTGGTTGTCAGTTAAGTGTTGACTATTGATTTCAGCTCAGGTCATGATCTCAGGGTCGTGGGATTAAGCCCTGTGTGGGGCTCCAAGAGAGGCATGGAGTCCGCTTCAGATGGTCTCTCTCCTTCTGCCCCTCCCCCTCTGCATGCGTGCACACGGGCTCTCTCTCTCTAAGTAAATCTTCTTTTTTTTTTTTTTTTTTTTGAAGGGTGTGCCTGGTTGGCTCAGTCAGTAAAGCATATGACTCTTGATCTCGAGGTTGAGAGTTCGAGCCCCAAGTTGGGTGTAGAGATTACTTAAAACTAAACTCTTTTAAAACACAAAACAAGAGAGTATAATCATAATAACTCAGTTCATGGGGTCTGACAGTTAGTGGGGACAATATAAAGTAAGCCCCTCTACTCACAGTAATGACAATCGCTAACATTTCACTGATCAAGTACTTCATGTCAGGTATGATTGTAACGAATCCTCACAACCCTTTGGGCCATGTGCCATTATTTCCACCATCTTATAGAGGAAAGACAGAGGCATGGAGAAGTTACATAATGTGCCCAAGAAAACTGGCTAGTCAATAATAGATGTTATCCATACTGTGAAACAAAGAAATCATCACCATCATCACCACGGTAGAATGCAGTGCAAGTATTCAAGGGTCACCATGCTGTGGGAGTTCCGAGAAGCATCTTTTTTTTTTTTTTAAAGATTTTATTTGTTTATTTGACAGAGAGAGAGATCACAAGTAGGCAGAGAGGCAGGCAGAGAGAGAGGAAGGGAAGCAGGCTCCCCGCTGAGCAGAGAGCCCAATGTGGGGCTCGATTCCAGGACCCTGAGATCATGACCTGAGCTGAAGGCAGAGGCTTTAACCCACTGAGCCACCCAGGCGCCCCCGGAGGACCATCTCTTATGGCCAGGGGATTAGAGAAGACTTCACAGAAGATGTGCCTCTGAGAAGGGAGGCAGCGGAAGGGTCAACAAAGTGAAGAGGATTAAGAAGATTAAGAGGTACAAACTTCAGTTATAGAATAAGTCGTGGAGACAAAAAGTGCAGCACAGGGAATATAGTCAATAACATCGTTAATAATGCTGTATGGTGACAAATGGTGACTATACTCACTTGTCAAATCACTAGGCCGTACATGTGACATTAAGAATGTTTGTCAACTGTACTTCGATTAAAAAACAAAACAAAACATGCACCTGAGGTGAGCCTTGAAGGATGGGTAAGATTAGGACGGGGAGGGGGAGGAGGAATCAGAAAAGGCAGTCACGGCTGGGAAGGTCCATTGGGTTTTCAAGGACGGGGCAAGTACCTCCCACAGGCTGGAGCAAAGGGGCAGCAGAGGTCAAAGATAAGCCACCTAAGACAGGAGAGGAGCTTTGAAAGTCAAACTAAGGAGTTTGAGTTTTGTTTGCCAGCTGGAGGAAATCCAGGGGAGGAGACTGGGGCGGTGGGGAGAACGATGCTCAGAGCCATGCAGGGCAGGGGCAGGTAAGGTAGGGATGCTTTGAGCTAGGAGGCCAGTAGAAGGTGCTTGTGTCAGGGCAGGAAAAAAGAAACCCTGAAAGAATGTTGCTAGTGTTGGGGGAGGGCAGGGTTGAACAAGGGAGGGACAATAGAATCAGTAACTGACAAAAGAGAAGAGGGCAAGGGGAGGGTCCGAGATGGTTCTAGAAAGCCATCTGGCTGACAAATATAAAAGAAGAGGGCACTTGTAGAAAGAGAAGATGTGAGTTTAGTTTCAGATTAATTGTATGGAGAGGGCCAGCGTATTGAGAGG
Source organism: Martes martes (assembly GCF_963455335.1). NCBI lineage: Eukaryota > Metazoa > Chordata > Mammalia > Carnivora > Mustelidae > Martes > Martes martes. The sequence goes on along the minus strand of NC_137891.1, from coordinate 174,457,237 downwards.
AGAAATCCAGATAGACACTCGGTGACGTAAGTCTTAAGCTAAGGGAATCTCAGGGCTAAAGACAGATTTGGTGGTGTGAATGAGCGTACCAGGAAAGAGTTCTCACTCCATAGAGTCTTTCACGTTCCTGTAACCTTTAGAAAATATCTTCTAAGTTGGTCATAAGATCTTGAAAGTACTTTGTTTTCAAGGTCTTTTGGCCATGACATTACGGGTGAGAAATCCTCTCCTCCATTCCAAGCATGGCCTCTGTGTTTCACCTTCTCTGACCTTGCCTTTTTCCTCCTGTAAGGTAGCAGTCTCCCCTCCCCTGGGAAGCCTTCCTAGTGGCAGAAGTTCGCACTAACTCCCTTGTAGCTCGCCCCCTCTTCGTCTTTGACATGAAGGAGGAGATTGGGTTAAATCAGGAGTCCCAGCCAACAGGCTTTGTGCAACAACCGTGTGACACACAGCATGGCCAGTGTGGCTGGAGCACAAAGTATGGGGGCAGGGCAGAGGCCAGCCCTGTGGGGCCTGTAGCTCCTGCCAAATGCAGTGGGGGCGGGGGGGGGGAACGGAAGGCCTAAAATGCGGTGGGGGGGGGTGCTATAATATGATCAGATTTGCAATTTTGAAAAGCCTATTCCGGTCAGTGGAGGGAAGAGCATGGACTGGAGGGACTCCAGAGTGGACACAAGAAGACCAGTTGGGAGGATATTGATGTCTGCTGATGAACACAGTCTGAGGCCTATTCATGCTTTTCTGTGTCCTTTTGTGAGCCTAGAAGTGTACTGCATAGATGTGCGGACTGGAGCCGACTTGTTCTCGTGCTGTTTGATCTGACTCATCTCCTTTGTAAACAGTAAGGTTATTGAGGGCGGAGATTCAGGGTTTGTATTTTTTCCGGTGCTGTAAGTCCCCATGACACCGGGAGCACAATGGGTATTGAGACTGTGACTACTGAAAGTCACCCCACGGGGCCACCTGAAGCAGCGTGAAGTAACATTTATTGACACAGTTATAATGATAATTGTTGCTTTTGGTTTCTAGACATTTGGACGGAGGACTCGATCATGCAAAGAAAAAGCTGGGTATCTAAACCCTTTACTGCTCAGAGCATGGTCGGTGGACGGCAGCATCAGCAACACCTGGGAGCTTGTAAGAAATGAAAAATCTCAGGACGACTGGGCAGCTCACTGGGTTAAGCATCTGCCTTCGGCTCAGGTCGTGATCCCAGGGTCCTGCGATCGAGCCCTGCATCGGGCTCTCTGCTCAGCAGGGAGCCTGCGTTCTCCCCCTCTGACTACTTGTGATCTCTGTCAAATAAATAAATAACATTAAAAAAAAAAGAAATGAAAAATCTCCAAAAAATATAAATAAATAAATAAAAGTGAACCAAAAAAGGCAGGGGGCACCTGGGTGGTTCAGTCGGTTAAGTGTCCGGCTCTTGATTTCCGTTCAGGTCATGATCTCAGGGTCCTGTGGCTGGGCCCCCCATGGGGCTCCCGGCTGGACGTGAAGTCTGCTTGGGATGCTCTTTCTCCCTTTCCCACGGCCCCCTCTCCCCACCCTGCTCACATACGCATTTTCTCTCTCTCTCTCTTAAAAATAAGTAAATAAAAGTTAAAAAAAAAAAAAAGAAAGAAGAGAAATATCTCAGGCTCCCCTCCCCCAGCCCAGACCCGATGAATCAGAATCTTCATTTTTAACAGGATCCCCCGGGGATCCCGGCCCAGTTTTAGAAGCACCTGGCTGTGTAAACAACAGGGCTCCACAGTCCCGGGGGGGGGTCATACTCGAACCTCAGGTACGGATGGCATTTATCCATCCTGTCCAGCATGGAAGACCGCTTACGGCTTTTTTCCCTGCCAGGCTGGGCATTCCTGGAAGGTAGGGGCTGAGCATTGCGTGCGGCCCCGAAGCTTCTACAGTTTCGGGCACAATGACGGGAAGCAGAAGACCAAGGTTTTGGTCCTGGTTCTGCCACTGACAAGCTGTGTGTGTTTTATCTTCTGAGAGAAGGTTTTCCATCCTTCCAAAGGACACGTTCCCCCAAACCGGACTCGGGGAGGGCTGAAGACGGTGGCGGATTTCTCTGCACTGTTTCCTTACGGGCTTCATCTAGAGGAGGAGGCACGTGATGGGTGGAAGGGGGAAGGCAGGAATCAATCCCAGGGCGGATGAGACCCGGGCATATAAGGAACGTGGGCAGAAGTTACTGCTAACAGCTGCCCTGCTGAGGGAACTAAGGCAGACAGAAGCCAGACGCTTCTGCACCAGCACCCTGTGAGGTGGGCACTCACGCCGCTCCCATAACCACAGATAAGAAAGCGGCTCGGAGAGGTTGAGTGACTTGCCCAAGCTGTCAGGAGTTCACAGGCTTCTGTACTGAGGCCGTTTTAGGAAACACAGAGTCTAGGAGGCTCAGCCTGGGGCTGTCAGAAGGCTAGGGACAGTCCTACACTGAGACCCAGGACACGCCCATCAGACCCGCTCACGAGACTTTTCCAGAAAGCTCTAGATTTGCCTAAAGTTCCTCCTATCAGCTTAAAAAGCAAGCCCGTGTCATTGCAGGAGGAGCACGACAGGGCCCCTTGTGCCCTACGGACTTCCTCTGAAGCTCGGGCCACAGATAGAGCTGCGAAGAGCATATCAACCAGGGCCTGGGCGGGGTCCTGAGCCCCAGGATCTGCAGAACTTGGGCACAGTGCTGGTACCACAGTGTGGTACCCTTCGCTCAGAAAGCTTGAGCTCAAGATGATCTGTTCCCTGCTTAGAGGGACCAGGTCTGGAGTCCTGAAAAGGCCCTGAAGTCAGCTACAAACAGGGGATAGCAGAGAGTCTGGGAAGAGATCCTTCTATACAGCGTGGGAGTCCCATTTGCCGATGCCAAGCTGGGTCCCAGCTGTTCCGCACATGTGCCTCTGGGGCGGGAGTGGGGGTGGGGTAAGATTTGTGTCTGGCTGGTATTTTTCAACTCAGAAAAAGCTGAGGTCGGGATGCGAGGGAAGGGACTGAAAGCAAAGGACTGTCAGACCACAGTCCAAGACATGACACCTTAGCCTTGAGGCTCTGAAGTCTGAGCTTCTGCGTGAGGTTTGTCGACACAGACTCTTAACATCATACCCCAAATAGGCTCCTCTGTTCGTGGATCAATTTTAATAACAGATTATTAGTTTACAAAAGAATTCTCCCTCTGATCCCTAAGAGCCCAGTCAGAGTTCAGCGTTTTTCTTCATCTTAATTTTTATTTTTTCTCCAGCTACAATGGTTTAGTGCTTTCTCTTTGTTCTTCCTCACCTTGTTCACTGAGATCCTGGCTGGCGGTTCTATCAGCAGAACTACAAAACCAAAAAGGCAATACAATTTTAGGGCTCTCCCTATGTCACCCAAGGAAGCAAGGGGCGTGGGGAGGGGTGGGGGAGACATGAAATAGAAAGTAGGATCTGGAGCCACAGAAAACAGAGTCCAAATCCCAGCTCTGCCCTTATTAGCTGTGTGGCCTTGAACCAATCACTCAAGTGGAAAATGGGATCATAATCCGGGCCAATGCCAGAGGCAATCAGGAAATAAATAATAGGAAATTTGATGCCGGGCATGTAGTGGGCTTTTAATGCATGGTCAAAAACATCACTGTGATTATTACTCATCAGTTGGCTAGACTCTAAGCCTCCTGCATGGCAATGGACACCATGTGACAATGGTGTCAGGAGTCATGTAGCTGCCATCTCTAATGGGCCCTGTTGCTCCAACTAGCAGGAATGAAGGGAAAGGAGCTGGATTGGGAGCATACAGAATGTCCTTTTCCCAACAGCAATAATCACAAGAGCTACTATTTTTTGAGCACTTATTCTGAGCTGAGCCATACTACATCCTCATGGTCAACCCTATGAGGTAGGCACCATCTATCTCTCCAATTTTCGCAGGTAAAGAAGCAATTCAGACAAGTTAAGTGACTTGCTCAAACTCCGATAATACTGGTAGGTAACAAACTCATAATATTAAGAACAGTGGTTTCTATGTGCCAGCCCATATGTGCTCAGGGCTTTTTTGTGGTATGGTTATACATGTCGTACACTGCACAAGAGAGCCTGGCCCTAGGGCAAGTTGGGGCTAAAACTCAGCTCCTGCCCCGATTGCCTAGCTCTGTATCCTGGTGCACAGCTATGTCTACTTGGAGGCAGCGAGACCTTTTTTCAATATGATAAAGATACCATATGAGCTATCAACTGTGAATAACAAAGCTGTTAATGCTTTGTTTATATTGCCTTCTCTAATTCCTCAAAACAGCTCTGCAGACTAGATATTAATACTCCCTTTTTATAGATGAGGGAATTCAGGTCTTGGAGAGTTCGGGTCACTTAGCAAAGTCACTTTGTAAGTCGATAAAGCTAGAATCCAAACCTGAGGCCAAAGCCCACGCTCTAAACCACGAGGCCACAATGCTGGTCCCATCCGTAAGTGCTCAATAAGTGAATAAAGGAAAAGTACACAATCATCTGACTTTTACCTTAAAAAATATGGCAACTCTAATGGAGGCCCCAGGGCTATCAAGGCCCTTAGTAAGGTTGCAGAAAACTCAATCGATCAGGAATTTGGAGTATTGTCTTTCAGTGCTCCGAACTGTGTGGCTTTAGGCTTGCTAAGTGTTTTTCAGGAGCTCAATTTCCTGGCCTGAAAGTGAGAGTAATATTGTAAGGAACATTTCTCATAATTGTTTGTGAACTGTGTGTATGCATATGCAATAATCTTCACCTCCACCACGGGAGAAGGCATTACTATCACCCTTTCGCTCAGGGAGGTGAGTGACATGCTCAGGGCCACACAACGAGTAGGGCAGAGTGGGACCTACAACCAGGGCTCCCAACTCCCAGCCAGTCTTGGGCTCCTTGCTAAGTACCTCTGGACTTTTGGAGCACCTGCCAGCTGCCTGGAGACCCAGACATCGCACCAAGCATGTGCGAGTCAGACAGTACTGGAAACTGACATTAGTCACACGATCACACTGAGTGTTTTCAGAAGACGACGTGGCAGGAAGGAGCACTCTGAGAGGAGTCTTTGCTTGGCTCCCATGCCTGAAAACAAAACCTCTACCTTTGCAGGGGCTGGGACAGCCCAGATTACAGTCTTGGGTGATGTAGGGCTCTCCCAGAGCTGCCTTATGAAAGGAGGATGACCTGGGAGGTATTTGGTGGCAATGCCCCCTGACAGGGCTCAGCCTTCCTCTCATCCCTGGCTGTGGCAGGGTTCAAAGGAAATCCCATCTGTGAAAGCACTCTGCAAAGAGGTACGGTCCGAAGGCAGAGTGCTGTTGCTTTTCCTCCCCTCTGTGGATCTCACAAGGCTGACTGCAGCTGTGCTCAAAGGACAGACTTGCCCACCCTGTGATAAAATGTGGGCTGCAGGGCACCTGGGTGGCTCAGTTGGTTGAGCGACTGCCTTCGGCTCAGGTCATGATCCCGGAGTCCCGGGATCGAGTCCCGCATTGGGCTCCCAGCTCCATGGGGCGTCTGTTTCTCCCTCTGACCTTCTCCCCTTTCACGCTCTCTCTCAATTAAATAAAATAAAATCTTTAAAAAAAATGTAGGCTGCGGCTCCCACCCACGCTGGGTGCCTTCCGAAACAAAAACATGCACACGCACCTTCTCCCCGCCTCCCCGACAACCACCCGCCACTATCTCCAGCTCAGCAGACCCACTCTGCACAGGCTGGTCGGCCCTCCCTTCTTGGCTGTGGGTATAGGACTCCTTATGTGGGGCAGCAGCTGTGGATGACAGGGGAGGGAGAAAGTGACAGACATACAGACCTTCCAGCGATTGCCACATTCATTGCACAAGACAAAGGTAGTCATGGGCTCATCCGCACTGCGTGTCTGCACCTGAGAGAGAGAAAAAGAGAGAGCTGGACCACTCAGGAATTCACCCCCATGCTCTAAGACCTGCCATGGCTCCCACTGTCTGCAGCAGTAGGTCCAAATCCCAGAGCTTGGCACTGTTATTCCTGCCCCCCTCATCACTGAGAGCTCCAGAGTGTACACCTCCCCTCCTCGGGGCCATCAGCTCACCTCCAGTGCCCCACTGGCTCAACCAGCCCTCTGCCCTTTCGCTTTTGTTCTTTATCCTTCAGAACAGATCACTCTTCTCTCGCTTCAAGGCTCATCTCCCACAGGAGTTATTTCCTGACTCACCTCTGAAAATACCCCGTTGGCTGTGCCTCGCTGATCAGAACTTCAGGGAGCTAGACGCGCCCTTAAAGATCATCTAGTTCATTCCTTTATTTATTTGTTTGTTTAAGTGGGCTCCACACCCAGCTCCCAGTGCGGGGCTCAAACTCACAGCCTAGAGATCAAGACCTGAGCCGAGATCAAGCAGGGATGCTTCCCAACGAGCCACCCAGGCGCCCTCCCCCACTCTCCCCGTTCCTTATGATGTCAGAAGTGCAAGACTTGAGGCCCAGAGAGGAAAAGCAAGTTGAAGGTCAGCGGACCCCTGGGACACTCTAATGTCCTGTTTCCCAGTTTCTCACGCCCTTGACCAAACCAGGAATATGCAGGAATCGGGCTTCCCCCAGCAAACCCCTTGCACTTACAGATTGAACAATTACTGTTCTGATTGTCTACAGCCAACCCTGGGTGCATATGATGTGTTACTTTGCTGATACTCCGCTCTGCTGTGATGTCAGCTGGGAGTCTGTGAGGGTGGGGGAGGGTAGTCGCCCGGGCTCCTGAGTGACCCCTGCGGCGGGCCAGGAGGGCACAGCTCAGCCCAGCCTCCTTACTGCAGAGCAGTAACACTGGAGGGACGATAACACTGGGGTTTCTCTGTGCAGAGCAAACTTGGCTAATGGGTGGTTTACTTCTGGTGGGAGGCAACACACAGGAAACACATCACTCCACATGGAAATGGGCTTGGAAGAAAGCAGGAGGCTTGCACAAACATCTCTGAATTCCTGGATGGGAATGCTTTGAGAGACTCTTCCAGAACGGCAGGGTTGGCTGTATTTCTGCAGTGGCCACAGATTCCCGAGGGCAAGGTGCTCTAGGTAAATCTTGCTTGCCCAGCAGAATGAATAGAGTTCTAGAGTGACTATGTACAAATTAGAATCCAAGAAGAGTAGTGCCCCAAGACCATAATATGGACAACCCAGAAACAGAAGGTGGTTCTTGGGTTTTAAGTCCTTCAGAGGAGGGGGTCTCCACAGCCTTCTGCGACCCCTCCACGCCAGAACAGTGGTCTTCAGCCTTAGGACTGGGGGCTACATGCCTTCAACTCAGCGGGCCACGTTGGCTATATTTCAGGCAGGCAGAAAAGTCTCGATCTGGGTTTGTTACTATCCCCGCCATTTAGGACTGTCTTGGCCACCTTGGACAAAGTTGTGAAGCTTGACCCTGTCTGGGCCTCAGTTCCCCTATGTAGGAAATGAGGGAACCAAGTTTTCTATTGCTAAGTTTCTTTCCAACCATCTGTGACTCTCCAGAAAGCCGTGCTTAGTAAGTCTGGCTCCTCCTATTCTTGGTTCAGGGTGGACCAGAGCTTGCTGGCCAGGCCTCACAGACCCCAATCTGGATGATTCCATATGCAGGAGAACATTTTCTAGAAGCCACGGAAACAGCAAGACTTGGCCTTGTCTCTGCAGCCCGGAGTTTTAGTCCTTTCTCCCCCCCACTCCTCCCGAAGCTGCCTTTCCACCTCTGCGCCCCCACAGCCCCCGTCCCACACCTGGTTATAGGTACAGTTCTTCTTCTTGCATTTGCTGCACTGGAAAAGGTCAGTGGTGGTACCGCCCGTCTTGGCCATCTGGTGCTCACGGATAGCCTCCTGGGTCATGGCGTTCCTCAACTCCCTCAGCTCATCGCTGGCCATTTCCTGGAGAGAAAGGAGTCTGCCCTTCAGGGCTACAGAGTCCCAGGGACCCTGCCCCCCCGCCCCACCCGGTTTCTAGAAAGCCTCAACAGAAGAGACGGGAACATCCTGGATTGAGGACAAGGAGCTGGAGGGAGGCCTGGACTCCTGGCCTCGCCCCAGCTTGGAAAAAGCTATACCCAGAGAGTCTGCATCCTGCTTTGGGTGGGAAGGCAAACCTGTAGGCTCTGACTGGGCCCAGAGCGGGAGGGCATGTGTGGGAGAGCAGAAGGCAAACAGCTTCCGCCCCAGGGTCAAGAGCTTGTGTACATTTCCTCAGATCTGGTGCTCACGCCCCCTGCCAGTGCCTTTAGGTACCCGCCTGAGCCTTCCTGCTTGAGTTGCCTGGATCGTGACCCCCTGATCTGTGCTGTTCCCCTTTACCTTCCGGTCTGGACTTGACCCAGTGCCTGTCCAAATTGCAATCACGGCCTAGTCCATTCTGCCTGCTGGGAACCTTGACTTGCTGCGGCCGCCCTGACCCCCGTGGGACCCGAAGCTCCTGGGTTCACACAGCTAACTGCTTCCCTGCGTCACAGAACATCTTTCTCTTCAAGCTCCTATAGAACAGTCTCCCATCTCCTGTCCGCTCACCGCAGACACCCAGCATCTGCATTATCCAGGTCCTATCTTCACCCATCTCCCTGGCCACCTGACTCCCCTTTCAACCCCTGCCGGAGGACAGCAGACAAGGGACACTCAAACTGGAGAGAGCTCTAGGTGAGGTTGGTTTGGGGAAGGGAAGATGGCCAGAGCTAATGTTCAAATGAGAACCTGGTGTGGGGTAAACATTTCCATTGTCGTTATCTATTCCCGACTCCTTAAACCGTGGAAAAAGTTTTGGCACAAAGGTCGGAAACTGTAGTGGGCCGATCGCGGCATTGTCACCACTTGGGCTTCCTGATGAAATGCAGAGACCTCTGAATGCAAAATCTTAAGGGCAGGCCTGGGGAATTTTACTAGTGCCCTCAAGTTATTCTGGTCCTTGCCAATGTATAAGTCCAACCATATTCAGTTCAAGGACTAGGTCCTAACCCTGGGCAGGGGTGTACAGAGAAACAAGTCAACCAGGGGCCATGTAAGCAAAAAGCAGCTAACTAGGGCGCCTGGGTGGCCCAGTGGGTTAAAGCCTCTGCCTTTGGCTCAGGTCATGATCCCAGGGTCCTGGGATCGAGCCCCGCATCGGGCTCTCTGCTCAGCAGGGAGCCTGCTTCCTCCTCTCTCTCTGCCTGCCTCTCAGCCTACTTGTGATCTCTGTCTGTCAAATAAATAAATAGAATCTTAAAAAAAAAAAAAAGCAGCTAACTTTCATTTGGGGGGAAATCCAGAGCCTAAGGCATTCATTCAAAGAGAACTAGATGTCAATTTACTGAATGCCTTTAACTGCATTTGCGAGCTGGTGAATAGGTCTCAGCCTTAGGAGAGCCTGATTTGTCCCGGTCACTAATTTCCATAGTGTAAATGCTCCTTCCATGGCCAATTTCAAGCTACTCATGTGGGGTAACTGAGTGCAGAGCTAGGAACAGCCACACAGGACCACCTTTCTTGAGCTGGCCAGCAGGCCCTGACCACTGGACTGCCCCGACCACTGTTTCTGAGCCCTAAGGATTCAGATATGCAGATGGGCCACCTGCCCCCAGGTAATGCTCATCTGGTAGAGTCTCCAGGTATATAGCCAGGATTGTGAGATAGCAGAGCAGCTCCCTAAGGCGGAGTTACACACAGCACAGGGGGAAGCCCAGAGGAGGGTGGCTAACTGCTCCGGGGCAGGAAGGCTCGTTGAAGAAACTGACACCTTAACTAGTCTTGAAAGATAAGCAGGAGTTCTCTAGGGAAACAGCCCTTCTAGAGAAAGAATAGTAGACACAAAAGATCAGCCGAGAATAACACACAGGGGAAAGGGTGTTTGGGGGTGTGTTCAAGCTGGGAGATGTGGCGGGGGGTCCGATGGTGGAAAGGGGGTCTTGTGTACCAGTTACGAAACAGAACAGGAAAACACCCGCTCACCAATCCATTTACCTGTCTCCGCTCTGCCTTATGGAGGAGGCCGTGTCAAAGACACCTGGAGTAAACACAGCACGGCAGTTTAGTACAGCACTGTAATAAGGTGGGGCATGAGGATGGGGATAGAGCGGGAGAGGACACCGGTCCACTGTGTATGCATCTTGACAGGAGGAACCCTGAAGGCGAACCCCATGAGCAGGAGCTGCGCGGCTATGACGTGCCAGGCACGGGTCTCAGTCCCGGGCGAGCAGCGCACAGACAGAACCCCCCCCTCCTCACGGGGTCAAGGGTACAGCCACTCCATGGCCCTAAAGAACATCTCAGAATCGACTCCATTCTGGGATGCTTCTGGGTAAAGAGGAGAAGAGGGAAGGAAGATTGAGGGAGGAAAGAGGGAGACATGGGATACAGAGAGGGACACCCACGTACAAGGGCATCCGCTCTCCCAGGCTCTCCCTGATGGCCGCTCCTGTGTCCTGAGCCAGAACATAGCAAGCTGTCCAACCCCAAGCTGTTACTGTTCTTACTGGATCAAAAATGGTCTTATATTTCTTTTTTTTTTTTTTTAATTTTAGGGGCGCCTGGGTGGCTCAGTGGGTTAAAGCCTCTGCCTTCGGCTCACGTCATGATCCCAGGGTCCTGGGATCGAGCCCCGCATCAGGCTCCCTGCTCAGTGGGGAGCCTGCTTTCCCTCTCTCTCTGCCTGCCTCTCTGCCTATTTGTGATCTCTCTCTCTGTCAAATAAATAAATAAAATCTTAAAAAAAAATACTGCCTTAAAATTTTTTTTTAAGATTTTAATTATTTATTTGAGAGTGAGAGTGAGAGAGAGAGAGAGCGAGAGCAAAAGAGCACAGAGGGAGAGGGAGGAGACTCCCTGCTGAGCAGGGAGCTAGACCTGGGGGTTGATCCCAAGACCCCGGGATCATGACCTGAGCTGAAGGCAGACACTTAACCAACTGAGCCACCCAGGCGCCCCTGGTCTTATATTTCTTACAGAAGCTTTCTGCCTGGGACCAAAGAGGACCCAGGATGAAGAGCTCCTCTCATTTGATGCCTGGACGGTGGGCAGAGGGTAGGGTCCTTGGTGCGTGGCCCCATGGAGGGCCTGCTAGGTTCTCGGCTCGCTCCTCTGGGTCTGGTCAGACTCTTCTTGGCCATGGGTTGACCACCTGATTCTCTTGCTCTGTCCTAGCAAACAGTCCTTGTGTGGAGCCCGCATGTCGGGCTTGGCCAGTTACTTTGCTGGGATATCTGGGGTCTGTCTTTGTCTTAATCCAGACAGTCAGCTCCATTCTGACCTCTAGCTTATGGGAACTTGCTGGGCTTGGCTCGAACCTGTGTCTATACCTTGCTCTTGGTTCTCCTGGGCCTGGTCTCCCCATGCCTTGGATTGCCTGGAAGAGTCTCTTGAGAGCATTCCTACAAGGCACACGCATAGAAGTAGGGCTTGATCCCAGGACCCTGAGATCACAACCTGAGCAGAAGGCAGATGCTTAATCCATTGAGCCCCCCAGATGCCCAAGACCAGATATTCTGAATTAAGCCAAAAGAGAACCCTGGTCCACCTGTGCCAAGTTCCTCCATTTGATGCTAAAACCAGGGCTTGCTCTTGTTTGGGGTATTTGAGGAAAGCAGTGAAGAGAGAAATTAATATACAGCCACTACATCATTCCCCCCCCCCACCACACACACACACACACACACAATACCAAGTACATTCCACACATTACACACACCACACAAACTACACATGACACACACCCACCACACATGCCACAAACGCACACAGGCACCCCCTTGCCAACAGCATCAAGGTTCCCAGACGTCCTGAGGCACAGCCAGACTCCAGGATCCCAATGCCCTGCCCTTCCCCTTGTCTGGGCCTCTCTGACTTGGTGGAGCTCGCCCGGAATCCCCTGGATCAGCCCAGGCAACCAAAGGCCACTCAGATCTGATGGTGTTCAAAAGGTGTTTCCAAGATGTGGGCTCTGAAATTCGATCTGGGTTCGAATCCTCACCCATCACTTACCAGTTGTGTGAGGCTTCAGTTTTTCTCATCTATAAAATGGGGATAAAGATTTCCTCTTTCACAGCATGGTGCTCGGGGTTACAAGAAATGTCAGTCACTGAGTCTATCATATAAGAATTCTGGGGAGGGCTTTACCTATTATTATATTAACCTAAACACTCATATGTATTAACTCATTCAGTCTTTCATGAGATAGCTATTATTATTTTTTTTAAAGATTTTATTTATTTATTTGACAGAGATCACAAGTAGGCAGAGAAGCAGGCAAAGAGAGAGGAGGAAGCAGGCTCCCTGCTGAGCAGAGAGCCCGATGCGGGGCTCGATCCTAGGACCCTGGGATCATGACCTGAGCCGAAGGCAGAGGCTTTAACCCACTGAGCCACCCAGGTGCCCCTATTATTATTATTGTTATTTTTATTTTTAAGTAAGGGCTTGATGTCAACCCTGAGACTGAGCCCTGAGCTGAGACCAAGAGTCAGACGCTTAACCCACGGAGCCACCCAGTTGTCGCATATTAGTTATTATTATTCTCCCTGTTTTACAGATGAGAAAACTGAGGCCCGGAGAGGTTAAGTCACCTGTCCAAGAGCACACAGATAAGTGAGAAGAGCAGAATTTAAATCCATGCAGTCCGGCGCAGTTCTGAAGCTTGTAACCACTGCACTTACTTCCTCGGACAAGCTGTTCCCTCTTCCTTCCCTTACTGACTCCTTCAAGCTGGGTCAATCCTTCCCTGCTCTAAGTTCCTGGGGTGGCTCGATCGTGGCACTCACCACCTCTGAATTGTACACAGTTGCAAATATGTCTGTCTCCCCAGCAGGGACTATGTTCCAAGGAGACAGGGACTGCTCCTCTGCTTGGGCCCAGGATTACACAAGGCAGAAGACGGAGGCAGATGACGAAGCAGTAAAGAGTGGGTGTTGTGGGGCCCAAGAGCTTGCCTCGTAGCTTCGACATTTTTTTTTTTCTTAAAGATTTAAATTTTTAAAAAGTAATCTCTACACCCAACGTGGGGCTTGCACTCAGAAAAACCCTTGAGATGAAGAGTCACATGCTCCACAGACTGAGCCAAACACACCCCTGGTTTTGACGTCTTCTAGCTGGGTGCATAGGCAAACCAGTGAACCCTTTCGAGCCTCAGTATCCTCACCTGTAAAATGGGGATACTAAACACTTCGACCTCAGATGCTGTGAAGATACAACTGGACAATGAGCCTAAGGCACTTAGCACCGTGCTTAAGTCATAGTAGCTGTGTTCGCTATCCTGATGGTCCTGAAGCCTGGAGGGATGGGGAGTCGGAGAGGGTCTGTCTGAAAAAGACCCCAGCTCATCTCCACTGAGTCACAAGGCACAGAGGTGGGCAAAGCCGGAGGGGCCTGGCCTCCCACCCCGCGAGGCAGGGGTCCCAGCCCCACTCTCACCTCTGCCGTCATCTTGGCAATGAGCCCAGCAGAGATGGCCCCGCTGAGCACATTCCTCCTCAGGCTGGGGTTCCTGGGGTCCTTGAGGTTGCTGATCCGGCTGCGTACCCGGTTCCGGTACTTCATGTCTGTGCTCTTGAGCTCCTGGTAGATATGTGACCAGATACGTCAAGGACTAGCGAGCCACTCGTGGAGGGGCACAGAAGGGTGGGGAGCCACTCTCCGAAGCCCAAAGAGCCGCAGGACCTTCTTCTGTTCCTTTCCTCGGACTTGTACAGGGGTTGGGCACCTACATAGCCTCTGACCCCTGAAATGGGGATCTCGCTCAGGCATTCGGGGTCAGCGACACATCGGGGATGGGCAACGGCCTCCCCAGTGAGATCAGACCTTAACAAGCACAGTGGTGTCAGGGCCCCCAGGGATGGGCATGAGGGGGTTGTCTGAGCTTTCTGTGTGACTCCTGTGAGTCATATGACTTCTCTGTGCCTCGGTTTCCTTATTTATAAAATATCGGGCTATTACGAGGATTTAGCAAGCTACACTGCGTGATCCACTAGCCTAGGGGCTGGGACATCGAGTGCTCAACACTTAGGGGCTGTGAAGATAAGAACAGAGATGAAGACAACCCCAGTTTCGAAGGACCACTGGAAGGTGGGAGTCCAGCTATCAGAGGAAAACAAAAGACCAGGAGCCTCATGTTGAAGCCTCAGAGGTATTGCAAGAAAGACATCATTTTGTTCAATTGTGTTCCCAACATATTCGAGCATAGAACCACCTCCCCCTGCGCCTATCCCCTAGGAATACCTATTATCATGCCACGGAACCCACTCTGGGAATTGCTGGTCAGAGTTACTTCTCTTGAACAGATAAGGAAGCTGAGGCTTAGGAAGGATGCAGCCGAGCTCAAGGTCACAGGGCAAATTCCCAGCAGAGACAGGGTGGGAAGCCGGTAATGCTCTCTCCACTCTCCCCTCGCCAGGCAGGAAGTGGCCCTGACCAGGACAAGGTGGAGCCCAGGCCCGGGGGTCACTGACCCCTTCCGAGGGGCGCAGCCCTCTGGCTGCCACGTTACTGCGAGGTCTCTCCAAACAGGACAGATCGTTTGGGGACCCAGAGCATTCAAGCCCCTAGAACTCATCCTCCCCCTTATCTCCCACCTTCTAGGAACAAAGAGGTAAAGGGCTTGATGCAGGTCTGATTTCCGGTCCTACGGAAGAGGGAGGAAGGGAAGGAAGAAAGGCCAGGAGTGGAATGAGGTACCAGACCACCAGCCTTTGTTTCCAGCTGGGCTTGAAGGTCGAAAGGGACCTGTTTGGAGGGAGGGACGATTGCTTGGAGAGAATAGAGATGAAGCTCAGAGTTTTGCTCTGTGTTCCTGAATCACTGAGATTGATGAAAACGTATTTGGTGAGGAGTTCCATAGCCCAAGACGTGCTGGTTCATAATTAAAGGACAGTGGAGGGGAAGTCCCAGGAAGTATTCGGGAGGATATCCAGGTGGGCCTCACACAGGAGGTGGCAGCAGGGGAGGTGGTCAGACCAGACGGAGCAGGGACCGTCCCCAACAGACCCGACTGAGCTCCCTAGGTAGCCCTGGTTTAAAAGGGTCACTCACACCTCACTGAGACTCTCAGAACCCCTCTCCCCTGGGGATCCTGTCCTCCTCCCTCTACACCTCTTCCATATGCTGTGCATATGCTTTCATATGCAGAGAGGGAGTTCCTTCCCCCAAACAACAATCTGTTGGTGCAATGGGCCCACACGAATTGGGGGGGGTCACCTCCTCTCTGTCTACACAGCCCCCTTTCAAAGAGTAGGAGAATGGGTCATACGGAAAGAACTCAGGACATGGAATCCAAAGGCCAAGGTTTTCAGTCAAGCTGTGACACCCAGTCGTTCCTGAGCCTCAGTTTCCTGACCTGTAAAATGGGAGCAACAGCCCCTGTCTCATAGAGACCGTGAGAAGTGACAGAGCAGGAAGTGTCGGCTGCTCATCACAGGGCCTGGTACCCAGCAGGGAATCAATCTTCAGGGGAGAGAAGAGGGGAGAAGGCTGAGCACGAGGAATGCTGTCCTCCCTGTCCATTCTGATACTTGACACTGCAACCGAGCCACGTGACGACATGGCCTGTCTAGCACGGCGGTTGAGCTCTCAATTTCTAGAGTCACGCTTTCTGGGTTCAAATCCCAACTCTACCACGCCTGTTAGCTGCATGAGCTTTGGCGAGTGACTTAACCTCTCTGAGCCTGTTCACCTCCCTTGTAAAATGGGATTAGTCAGGGAACCTACCTTGCGGGATTGTTCTCAACCCTGAACGAGGTGCTGCTCATGAACAGCTTAGCAAGAGGCTGGCGGGTGCAAGACTTAATAAATGTTAGCTAGAATTAAGAACTCCGGTTCAGAGGCAGAACAGAGGGCTGTCCCCAGAGCCCTTCCCCTCCCCCTCACTGTCCCGGGTCCCTTGCACTTGGGAGACTCTGCCGCTGGACAGTCCGGGCACCCACAGCCCCGGCACAACTCAAGGATATGATCTTCGATTTCCGACGCCATCTTGTCACAGTTGACTCCATAGTCCTTGTAATCGTCTGTAAGAGATTTGGGAAGCACAGGCGTCAGCCAGACATGACCTTGGCAGTGGAGCCTGCCCGTACCGGAGACTGGAGTGTCCTGTGCCCCTCCTGAGAAAGACCCCATCTCATCCACCCTCTAGAAGCCCTTCCCTCCTCCACCCCCAGCCCAGGCCCTCTCACCTTCCGCCTTCAAGGCTGCTGAGAGCATCTCCACACACTTGTCCCGCACAGAGTCCCCTGTGAGATAGCACGGTGCCAGGAGGCAGACGGAGGGGGCAAATGTGGGGGTCAGGGGGCTGCTGGGTGTTTTGGGGGTCTCTGCTTTCGATTTGCTGCTGTTTGATCTGAGGATGACAAACAGTAATAGACATTTGGACATTAAGTGGATAAAGCCTTCCCTGAGCACCATTCTGGACGTTTTCATGGGTGATCTCCCTTAATCCTCACACATCACAATGAGGTAGGTGCTATTTTTAGGGGCTTGACATGGATCATCTCATTTAATCCTCATGACAACCCCACGAGGCTGCTTCTCTTCTTACCTCCCTGTTAGAGTTGCATTCGAAAGTGAATCGTAGGACTAGTCGCATTCACAATAATTTGACTCGGGTCACACACGTGGAAGCCAGAACTGAAACCCAAGGAGTTGAACTCAGGCGCCCAGACTCTTAACCCAGCGCTCTGCTCTGCAGGTTACAGAATGCTGTAACACCACGTGAAACCACACTATGATCCGTTAGACACCGCGCTAGCTGCTCTCTCTGTCTTCTCGCTGGACCATTTACTCACTCATTCAGTGAATGCTTAGTAGGCCCTTACTCTGCAGGTCCGGTGCTAAGAACAAAGGGTAAAGCAGACAAGTCAGCAAAGCTCCAATCCTCAAGGAGCTGACGGTCTAGTGACGGGTGAATTTATCACCACTGGCTTTTACCAGGTACCAGGCACTGTAGGAACATTTTCTAATCGAATCCCCAAAGCAGTCCTCGGTGGTGGATACTGTCCTCCTCCTCATTTGCAGATGAGGAAACAGAATGACACCACTGAGACTTGAACTCGGGTCTGTCTGAGTCCGAAGTGTACTCTTAACTCCCAAGATAGATTGCCTAAGAAGGATCTCATTTTGAGGACGCCTGGGTGACTCTGTTGGTTAAGTGTCTGCCTTTGGCTCAGGTCCTGATTCTGGGTTCCTGGGACTGAGTTCTGCATTGGGCTCCCTGGGGAGCCTGCTTCTCCTTCTGCCTGCCGCTCCCCCTGCTTATGCTCTTTTTCTCTCTGACAAATAAATAAAATCTTAAAAAAAAAAAGAATGATCTCATTTTGGTTTGGGCTTAAAAACCCACAAGTATATATACATGTATGTACAGATGACTGGCAGGATAACTTTGCGTCTTAGCGTGGGCGGTTTGTATAATAGATATTTCCCACAGATCTGGAGACTGGGAAGTCTGAGATCAAGGCGCTGGACAGAGCTCACTTCCTGGCTTGTAGACAACTACCTTTTTTTTTTTTTTAAGATTTTATTTATTTATTTGTTTATTTATCAGAGAGAGAGAGAGCATGCACAAGCAGGGGAAGAGTCAGGGTGGCAGGCAGAGGAGGAGAGAGAAGCAGGCTCTCCGCTGAGCAAGGAGCCCAATGCGGGACTCGATCCCAGGACTCTGGGATCTCGACCTGAGTCGAAGGCAGCGGTTTAACTGACTGAGCCACCCAGGCGTCCCGTAACTACCTTCTTGCTAGGTCCTCCCATGGCAGAGAGTGAGCAAACTCTCAGGTGTCTCTTATAAGGACACTAATCCTATCAGATCAGGGCGCTGCCCTCACGACCTCATTTAGTCTTCATTTACCCCCACAAAGGGTCTATCTCCCAATGCAGTCACTTTGCGGCTAGGGGCTTCAACATAGGAACATTCAGATGGCAACACCTTGTTAAGAGCAATAATTAATTATTATTATTAATTATATAATTGGTTATTGATCATAATAATTAGTACTTATTAATTATCTCTCTGAGGTGGAGATTTCAATCTCATCTTTGCTTATCGAGATTTTCTATATCTTCCCTGAAGAGTATATCTACTTCCGTAATGAGAAACTCTTCGGTTTTTTCTTCAAAAAAACATTTGATAGTCACGAGTGGTCACTCTAAGCTGATGGCTCAGACGGGCCTCCTGTGTTCCTGTTCTCAGGGAGCTCCCAGCAAAGGTGTGTCCCGTGTGTCCAGAGAGATGAATGGATACACGGAATGCGACATGGAATACAGTGGACGACCATCCAGCCACAGAAAGGAACGGAATCCTGAGATACGCTACAACATGGATGCCACGAACGGAAGACGTGGTGGGTGAGATGAGCCAGATACGAAAGGACAGATACTGTGTGATCCACTGACACGAAGTACCTGGAATCGTTACATCCACAGAGACAGGAAGTAGGATGGTGGTTGTGGGGGCTGGAGGAAGGGGGAAATGGGGTCCGGTTTCAGTTTGGGAGGATGAGAAAGTTCTGGAGATGGGACGGTGGTGGGGTTGTACCACAATGTGAATGTACTTAATGCCACGATACACTTAAAAATGGTTAAAATGGCTAAATTTTATGTTATGTATATTTTGACCCAATAAAAAAAATCCATTTAGGAATCTTTAAAAAAAAATCCATCTAGGAAGTTCACAGAGTAAGAATAACCACACACTTTGACATATGCAATGATAAGTAATCTGTTTTTATATATTTGGCAAATCTTAATGCATTTGAAATGATAAAATATCTTTTTTCTTACGCTGGAAAAAAAAGGTTGAAACACACATTTTGTTATATATATTTTATCACGATAGAAAAGCTTAAAAAAAAAAAAAGAAGGAAGTAGTGATACACGCAACCAAAAAAACTAGGCTGAAGCTTGGACTGTTGTTGGTCCCTTTTGAGTCCTTGCAAAGAGGGTGCTGGGTGAGGGGAGACATCCGCCAGCATCCTGTTGGTGACCTGTGCAGATCAGTATCACAGTGCCAGCCCCCTTAGTAACCACACAGCCTAAGAAAGCTCAAAGAGGTCCCACAGTGCAGTGCAACTCAGTTCAAGTTCCACAGGGGATGGGGAGGAGGAGCTGGCCACAGAAGGAGCAGACAGGAAGATGCGTTCATGGCAGAAATGCACAGAAGTGTGAAACCCATGTTTTGCATGGGCAGTGTTGAAGGGCTCAGGGCACCTGAAGCGTGAGCCTGAGGGTGTTGGAGAGAAAGGACAGGACTTGTTAAGGGGTTTGTTAAAAAAAAAGGTAAAAGCCAAAGTCATCTTTTATTGCTTGTTTGCTATCTCTTCTCCATAACCCTGACTGTGGCAAGTTCCTGGCCCCATTTCACAGATGAGAGGATGGAGTGATAGTTCCACAACTCCCTCCCTTTCAGAGCTTCTTCTACACTACTCTTGGGGAGGGGCCAGGCGTCAAGATGCCTTCACCTTCATCTCCTTCAGTAACCCATCAGGATCAGCCAGCCAGTCCTTAGGCCTCCTCGGAAAAACTGACTCATGAGGGTTGAGTCTTCCTCCACTCCAGAGTCTTAACCCACTGAGCTCTTGCGGAAGGTCCTAAGGGGCTGCTGTATTTCTTAATTCCAGGGAGTGTTGTTCATATTGTCAGCTGGGTACCTCCTGGAGTTGTACAGTGCACAGCCTGGGCAGCTGCACCATACCTCTCTGGAGCTATGGACGCACTTCTTCCCCTCAGGAAGATGATCCTGGGCTTCTGAGAATTCAAACCCAAGGAGTTGTGTCTGGGAGTGAGGCTGACTGAGTAGCCTAAGCTTTCCAGTGTTAAAAATCTGGGGTGACAAGATCCAACATCCAACATCCTGCTAGGTACTCTTCAATGTAAATTCTGCTGGAGACCTTGTTGTTCCTCAGCCTTTGCTGTTTGGCTTGACCTGGCTTGGATGCCTTCTGTCAGCACAGACAACCTTGGATCACTGGGATTTTTGTGTTCTCTGGAACCCTGAGATTCCTCAAAGGTGCCTATGTGCTGCCTCAGAACTGATGCAGGCTGGGGAGGAAAGGCTCTGCTCTTGTAAGGTTTATATTTTGAATTATGAAAAATTTTGCCCAAAGGGATTTCCTAGCTTTTATTTGTTTTTTTAAATGTAGTTTGAAACTTTCTATTCTAGTTAAATTTACCCTGGATTTGACCCAACCCTGCCTGACAAGTGAGTGGCCTGGTGGCAGGCACAGGGCTGGGGAACCCAAGCTCCAGCCTGCTCTCTGCTGGAGTCAGATTTTGTGGGAGGGAAAGGTGTGGGTGAGGGGGGGCTGGGAAGGGGGTAAAGTCTAGAGCTTAAGGGGCTGCCTGCAATCAGTGGGAATCTCCCCATACCCAACCCTGGTCCTAGCCACTGGGCTCTCACCTACACAGCCATAATAGCCCCAAAGCTGATCTCCGGGCATCCTCTTGCCCTGCCCCCCTTACAATCCATTTGCCACATAGAAGCCTGGGGAACCTTTTCAAAAACTCACAGCAGATCTCATCACTCCCTGCTTCTGGCCCTCTAATGGCTTCCAGTTATTTTCAGCATAAAGTCAAACTCTTCACACCATGGCCTCCCAGCCCCCCTGACGTTGGCCTCTGCCTCCACTCTGACCTAATCTCATGCCACACTCCCCTTCAGTTCATGGAGGCTTCCCCACTGCACTGCTTCTTTCTCTTCCCTAAATACACCTGTTACTCCCACCACAGTGCCTTTGCACTGGCTGCTCCCTCCTCCGGGAAGGCTCTTCCTCCTCCAGATTTTCTTATGACTGGGCCTTTTCCCACCAGTCAGGTCTCAGCTCCAGTATCACATCTTCAGGGAGGCCTCCCCCAACCAGCCCAGTCAAGCAGCCTATCCCTGACCTGTAACTCCCTAGCACGTGACCTGATTTCTTTCATTCATAGCACTTATCCAAGTCTAGAATTAACTTGTTTGTGTGTTTATAAGCATTGTCTGCCTCCATCTCCAGATTACAGGTTCCAGAGTATAGGGACCCCTTTGGCTGGTTCACCACTGTTTCCAGCACCTGGAATAGCATTCTGGGCCAACACTTGATGAGTCTTTGTTAAATGCATGAATATAAGATGAGTTGAGAAATTTGGCTACAAAGAGATAAAAGGCACATCCAGGAGGCCTAGATAGAGCTGAACGGGGTGGGTGACAGGTCCTCTTTGTAAAGATAGAGACCTCTCTCCAAGCCAGTGTCTGTCAACTCCCACCACCCAGGCCAGCCCATCTTCAACTGTGATGGAGCCCCAGATTCTTCCTGGTGCTGGACCTCACTGAGCTACATGCCCCATCACCATATCCTCAATGTCTAGGATTCTCCAGTGGGGACCCAACAGGGAAGCCTGGAGCACACGTTGCTTAGAATGACGCATGATAACAAATGACAGCTCTCGTCTGGGGAATGCCTACACTAAGGTGGTATATTTATTAAGGATCCAAGCTGCTCCAGAGCCGAACTCCAAGGCTCAAGGCCTGACACCACCACTTTGTAGCTCTGTGACTCTGGGCTAGTAATGGGGATGACAACAGTACCCATCTTAGACAGTTTCTGATAGGATTCGAGTACCCAGGAGAATTCTAGCAATGAAGGGTTAGGTAATTTACCTAGATTGCCACATTAAGTGTGAGTATTATTACCAAGGATTATGTACTTACTGAGCATTTATATGGGTTGGGAACAGTGTTAAACATTTTGTTATCTCATTTAATCCTCATAACGACCTGGAAAAGGGTCATAATTACCCCCGTCTTACAGATCAGTAGGCTGAGGTTCAGAGAGTGGAACTGACTTGTCCAAGGTCATCCAACCAGCAAATGGCAGAACCACACCACAAACCGAGATCTGTCTGCTTCCAAATTCTTTTCAATACGTCTCACTGTGTTTCTACAAGGCAGAGAGTTTTCCAGGGTCGCCTAACCCAGGCTAGGTTAGGCTGCTTGTTGCTTTCTTCTCCCCACCTTCCCGGCAGGGCACTCCCAGCCCTGGTCCCTCCCCTTGGCTAGGAGCTGGCTGGCTGGCTGGCGTTCCTGTCTCGGTGCATTTCAGGCAGCCAGCCTCATTTTGCTTTCAGTGCACACGATCGGGAACAGCGACAAACTGCAGGGAAGGCATCACTGGCGGGGGTGGGGGTGGGGCGTCGGATTTATCAACAGCTTCCTTCTGCTCCCCGGATGTGCCAGCGCCAGCCCCACAGCCTGTGATCTGACATCACCAAGCCCGTAGAAAAATTCCACCCCAGGTCGGAACGGAGGCACCTGGAGGCCCGCTTGCTGCTCCTGCGCGCCACCTCGAGGACATTGCAGTTACTACACCGATAGGCAAGCCCAGCTGCCGGGTGACGACAAGTCAACAATTCAGACAGCGGGCTCGCGGGCTCCATACGTCTTCCTCCTTGTCACAGGGGTGCCCTGCGGGGTTCGCTCCATGATGCCCCAGCTACAGTTCCCAGAGCACCACGCTCACTCATATTACTACAGCTTTGCACCTTCCAGTCCCACTGCCGGTCAGGCCCTCTCCTGGCTTGTCCACCCAACTCCTCTTCTCTCAATTCTGAGCACAAATACATTATTTTGGAGGAAGTCTTCTTTGACTTCTCAAGTCATATTGAGACTCTTCCTATGTCCCCATTGAATGTTATACCTTCAAAAATTTTTTTTGTTTAAGAAGCATTTGGAAAACAAAACCAAAAAGCATTTTGGTGTCTGCCTCTATGTCAGTGATTTGCCACATGAAGGCAGAGATCCTGAGTTTACACCTTTGCCTGGGCTTAGAGGCTGCAGCTGGTGGGCTCCAAATGAATTTTGTTTGCCCTACTATGTCTCAGAAAAATAGGAATACATTGTCCATATTTAAAATTGGGAGTTTCAGGGGGTGCCTGGGGGGCTCAATGGGTTAAAGCCTCTGCCTTCAGCTCAGGTCATGATCTCAGGGTCCTGGGATCAAGCCCCGCATCGGGCTCTCTGCTCAGCGGGGATACTACTTCTCCCTCTCTCTCTGCCTGCCTCTCTGCCTACTTGTGATCTCTGTCTGTCAAATAAATAAAATCTTTAAAAAAAAATTGGGAGTTTCATATGAACCTCTAGATGTCCAGCTTTCCTTAAAAAAACAGGAAGACATGGCATGCAGGGCCTGCATTTCCACAAAACAACAAATAGCTGGGCTGGATAGTGAGTTCCCCCTTCAGACAGAGAGGTACGCTCCAGTCTGCCATGGTCTCCACTAGTCTCCCACTGTATGCACATGACCTTGGTCCTTGGAGCATGTTAGGTTTGCAAGGAGGTGCTCAACAAATGTGCTCATTGGATGGATGGATGGATGGATGGGTGGGGGGTGGATGGATGGATGGGTGGGAAAGATGATATCGAGAGGGAGAGTGTACAGGAAACAGTGTGGGTAGTAGATAAGGTGGGTTTACAAGACCTGCTTGTATTTCTCTGGATTCCCCACCCTCAATATGGAACGAGCAGGAAAGGGCACAACTGCTCTAAGGACAAACGTATTTTGCTTGACTGACCTTCAGAAAAAGAATGCATGACAGGAGGGAGTCAGGAGACTTCAAGGTCACAAGGCTAAGTCAGGAAAGGAATACGGAGGTATAAATCCTTACACAAACATGAAATGTTTTTCTTATAACATCACACCCAGAACTGGACTAGTGGTCAGTGTTTCCTTTTGGGATAGAACAATCCTTCATTATGCAGGTCTGTCCTTCATGTTCCAGGACATTTAGCATCTCTGGCCCCTGCCTAGTAAATGCCGTTGGGCTCCCGCCTCTCTCCCACTGCAGACCGAATGTTCGTGTCCTCCATTAAGTTATATGTTGAAGTCCTAACCCCCAATGTGATAGAATTTGGAGGTGAGGGCTTTGAGCGGTGATTCGGTTTAGATGAAGGTAGGGCCCCATGATGGGATTATTGGCCTTATAAGAAGAAAAGAGACCAGAGCTCACTCTGTGTGTGTGTGTGTGTGTGCACGCGCGTGTGTGTTGTGCAGACACAGCGAGAAGGTGGCTATCTGCAAGCCAGGCAAAGGGCCGTCATCGGGAACTGAGTTGGCTCATACCTTGGCATTCCCATCTTCCAGAACTGTGAGGAATAAATGCCTGTTGTTTAAGTCCATGATATTTCGTTACAGCAGTCTGAACTAAGATACCTCCGTGTCACAGTCATCACTGTGACCAAAAATACCTCTACGAATTTCTAAATGACTCTCCACTGAGAACCACTGGTGCAGAACCAGGATGACCCTGAGTCCTCCATTCTTAGGCCTCACTCATGGAAGACATCACCAGTTGACCACAGAACTCTTCCCTTCAGAGGCAGGATGTGGCCTCAGACTCCGACTCCAAGCAGCAGTACTCCCCAGATCCGCCACTCATCAGCAGGCACTTGGCAGCCATTTTGGACCACAGCAGCGCAGCACCCCATCAATATCCCAGGACTGTTTAATCTTCAAAAACCTTAAACAGCCTAATTTTTATGCCTCTTTTTTTTACAGTGGTAGTCTTACTGGTACATTAGGCCTCAAATAACTGTGTGGCTCCACACATAGTCTCCTGGAAGCCAACACATTTACCATCCTAACCTGGTTGCCCCGGCATCCAATATGGCCCCTGGACATGACTCACTAGCTTTGAGCCACCTCTACGTCACTTCCTCCTGCTCTGACCTCCCCTTGGACCATAGCTCACACTCCCTCTTTCAGTCACAATCTCTCCTTAGCCACCTCATCAAGGTCCATGGCTTCAAACGTTAGATCCATACTAGTGAGTCTGAAACTCAGATTTCTAGCCCAGACATTTTTCCTGAGTTCTGGCTTGGTATACCCTGAGTGCCTTCAACTTCTCCATCTGAATGACTAGGACACGCCTGAAACCCAACACATCCCCATCCCAGCTCTGTATCACCTGCTGCAGCCTGAGTTAGACGCAGTCTTCCCCATTCTGTCCTTGCCAGCCCTCAAGAGAAAAGTTTTGGAGTCATCTTGACTCTTGACATTCTCTGGTACCCCTCCCCAGCCTGTCAGGAAGCCCACCGTCATATCTTGCCTGAATTATTGAGTAGCCTCCTGGCTGGGCTCTGCTCCTGCCCTTGGCCCTGACAGCCCATTCTTAGCACAGCAGCTGAAGGCATTCTGATAAATTCCCTCGTGGGGCTCCTGTTCTATTCTATCCTCCAACTCTCCCGCCTCACTTTTCCACTCCAGCCCTGGCCACTTCACCGCCTCCTGACCCTGCCACTCAGGGTCCTGGCTTGGAATGACCCGGAGATCTGCATGGCTCATTCCTTCATCTCTTTGAAAGGTTTGTTCAAAGACGCTGTTCAAAGGCCACTGTTCAAATGACCATCCTTCCCAACCCCCTCACTCTGCCCTGTTGTCTCCACAATGCTCGTCACCTTCTAAATCATTGCCTGATTTATTTATTCTGTGGATTGCCTCTCACCCCTTGTTAGAATATAGGCCTCAGGACCGCAGAGATTTTGCTTTTGTTCATTGCTGTGTGTATCCTTGGCACCTAGAACATTTCCTGGCACATAGTTGCCCCTCAATAAATATTTGATGAATAAATAACTTGCTGACTTATGCTATTTCGGGTAACTAAAATGCAGAGATCCCACTCCAGGGATAAGTTCTCCAGACCTCTGTCCTCACTGGGTCCAACTTGACCTTGAGAATATTCCCTAGATAGTGTTGGGGCAATAGTGACTGGTCAGCCACCCGAGTGAAGGAGCCGTCCCTCTGATTCAGGGTCCCATTCAGTCTTCCTGTGTAGGTCCTAGAGTCTGCAAGGAACATAACATACGAGGCTTTCTGCTTTCCTCTGCCCCCAGGCTGTCTCCATGAAAGCAGAGAGGGGAACACATGCTGAACAGCACCTCTGGGATGGAGAAGCCCGTGGCTTCTTTTACCTTTCCATCGGTGGCCTTTTTGGAGAGGAGCTGGCTGAAGACTTGGAGTCCGCAGAGTCCCTCCTGAAAGAAGAGAAATTGGAGATGAGACTCCTTAAGTTAGCACCAGGACGGATCCCGAGAGCTCAGAGGCTGGGGAGAAAGCTTCTGGGAGCCAGGCCTGCTGGGCTGAGGGTGGTGGAACCCACCTGGACCATGGCTGCCCGGAGATGAAGCTGCAAGTTGTGCGGGCTGGACACCTGCTCCTACCCTCCATTAAATGAAGCAATCAAGGGAAGGGGGTCTTATACGTGCCATGTACATTATGTGTGTTATGCATATGTTACTAGTGGGTTTTTTTTTTTTGGAAAGATTTTATTTATTTATTTGACAGAGATCACAATCAGGCAGAGAAGCAGGCAGAGAGAGAGGAGGGGGAAGCAGGCTCCCTGCTGAGCAGAGAGCCCGATACGGGGCTCAATCCCAGGATCCTGGGATCATGACCTGAGCTGAAGGCAGAGGCTTTAACCCACTGAGCCACCCAGGCGCCCCTAATGGGTTGTTTTTTTTTTTTTTTTTTTTTGGAAAAATTTTTAATTTTTAAGTAATCTCTATACCCAAACTGGGGCTCGAACTTACAACCCTCAGATCAAGAGTCACGTGTTCTACCAACTGAGCCAGCCAGGCACCCCCACACCTTTACTTTGTGTTACTAATTATTAATCATTAATTCTCAACAGACTCCCCTCCTCCTTGCTGTCAGGCAGGCCTTGGCTAGCTGGAGTCCATGGAGACCGGCATTCCTGGGACTGCCTGTTCTCAGGAGGAGCCAAGGAGCTGGAAAAGATCAGCTTCAGCCTCCCCTGCGGGCACCTTACTTAGGAGAAGCAGAGAGAGGCACACAGGCCTTGGAGATAGTAGAGCTGTTAAAATGACAAGTGAAATGGTGCATAAAATTAGACGCATACTATTTCTAAAGTCACACAAGAGAACCAATGCCTAGGAGGAAAAAAGATTGAAAGAAAATGTGATCGTGGCTCCTGGCTGGCTCAGCCAGTAGAGAATGGGACTCTTGATCTCCGGTAGTAAATTGGAGCCCCCTGTTGGGTGTAGAGATTACTCAAAAGAAAAAAAAAAATCTAGGAGCACCTGGGTGGCTCAGTTGTTAAGCATCAGCCTTAAGCTCTGGTCATTATCTCAGGGTCCCGGGATCAAGCCCCACATCAATGCGCCCCGCATCAGGCTCCCTGCCGGCGGGGAGCCAACTTCTCCCTCTCCCTCTGCTCCTTTCCCCGCTCTTGCTCTCTGGCTCTCTCAAATAAATAAAATCCCTAAAAATAAAAATAAAAAAATCTGAAAAAAAAAGGGAAAGAAGGAAAATACAACCACGGTTACAGTAGGGTGATGGGATCAGAGGTGAAAATTAGTTTCTATTCTCCAAAATGCATGTAGCTACATTCTCTTTTTGCTATCTAATACGTTTCCCCCTTTTAATGGTTTTATATGAAATTAATCTGTCTATAAATTGTAACCATCACTCCCCATTTCACTTACCCAGGCTTCCTTTTTTTTTTTTTTTTAAGTAATTTCAGCGCCTGATCTGGGACTGGAACTCATGACCCTGAAACCAAGAGTTGCATGCTCTACTGACTGAGTCAGCCGGGTGTCCCCCGAGACTTCTTTTTAAGTGCAGGGCGGGCATCCCCTTTCTAAGGTACTACAAAATATTCTTACCTACTATGTATATTATCTGACCAGCCCCCATGTAAATTCCACAAGCACAGAGCTTGGTGGGTTTGTTCACTGTGGCGGACGCTGTCCCTGCAGAGCCCACATCCCCTCAGGCACTCACTCTCCCCGTGTACTGGGACTCAAGGACTCCATGCTGTGGGGTACCCCAGCCTGTGCCCGAGAGAGTTCTCCGTGCCAGCCAGTGCCAGCCAGCCAATGGGATGGAAGTGCCAAGGAGGGGGCACCTGGGTGGCTCAGTGGGTTAAGACTCTGCCTTCAGCTCAGGTCATGATCTCAGGGTCCTGGAATCGAGTCCCCATCGAGCTCTCTGCTCAGCAGGGAGCTTGCTTCCTCCTCTCTATCTCTCTGCTGGCCTCTCTGCCTACTTGTGATCTCTCTCTGTCAAGTAAATAAAATCTTAAAAAAAAAAAAAAAAAAAGGAAGTGCCAAGGAGTTAAGGACCCCGGGAGCAGCCTTCAACCAGACATATAGAAATTGGTGAATAAACATCCCAGCGTCCTCAGCCCTCAAGGGGGTGAGCCGAGGTGTGTTCTCCACGTCACCCAGAATTCCCCGGCAGGATTTAAGCCCTGGTGGCCCACAGCACTAGCCTGCCCACTAACACACCCTGGGCTGGCTTCCTTCCCTTCCCCATCTCGCTTCCCTCATTCTTCTCTCTCCATTTCCTGAAATCACTTCCCAAGTAAACCCCTTGCACTTGAACCTGTGTCTCAGGGTCTGCTTCTGTGGAATCCAATCTCATACCTGGACTGGCTTATTCCAGGCCAACAGAAGACCATCTAACACAAAACGGGTGCTGTATAAGTATTTGTTGCCAAAGGCCGTGGAATCGACCAATGCAGAAATATAAAAACTCAAAAGGTGGGAAAAGAAAGCTCCCCAGTGGCAACTATCGCTGGAGTCAATTCCTTCTGGTTCCTTTCCTACGTGCACACAAGCGTATACAACAGGTGTGCTAAAAAGGGAGAAAGTGGTCTGAGCTGCAATCCCAGCCCTGTCCTGGGCAGGTTATCTTCTCTGAATATGGGTTCCCTCCCCCCATCAACTGGGGGAGAAAAGCACCTGTGTCCTGGGGCTGGCTGGGAAGAGGTTTCTGTCCCTATAGGAGTTTTCAGAACATAGAAGTCCTCCATGCCCGGTAGTCCTAGGCACCTGATTTCTGGTTTTCCAGATTGTGCAATGTTCCCTACCCAGACTTCCAGCTGCCACCTCATCCTCCACGTGGCGTGGGCGATAGTGGGTAAGGCAGCTTTAGGGGCTAGGCCTGACTATCCTGTGGGCCAGACTCATTCGGCCCCAGATCTTCACCCCAGCTTAAACGCAGGGGAGGCAGCAGAGAGAGAGAGAGAGGAGGAGCGACCCTTCTTCACATGTCCTTCCAATCCCTCGCTGGGCCCTGGGAGTTCCTCTGTGGGGTTCCTCCCCGAATGCCCCATGGGGACGGACAGGTGCAGGCCAGAGTGGGAAGCTGGAATTCTTGCAGTAGAAGAAAGAAGAGAAGACATGAGCCTCAATCTCTGAGACTCCCCATTTTCCGGCCCTTCTTCTTTGCCTTTCTTTTTAGAGCAAACCAGAAATATTCCGCAATTACTGAAAACGACCATTACGAAAAGTATTTAGGAGCAAGAAAAAATGCTTAGAATACGATAGGAAGATAAACAGGGACATAATTGTTTGTATACTCTGCCTATAGGAGTGGAAAAATTGTGTATATTAGTAGATCAGGACCGGGAGGGAAGAAGATGTCCAAAAGCTGTTTCATTTGTTGGAAGTGGCACGCTGTGGACAAATATTTTTCATTTTTATTTTATTTTTTAAAAGACTTTATTTTATTTTTTTTTAAGATTTTTATTTATTTATTGGACAGACAGAGATCACAAGTAGGCAGAGAGGCAGGCAGAGAGAGAGAGAGGAAGGGAAGCAGGCTTCCCGCTGAGCAGAGAGCCCAATGCGGGGCTCGATCCCAGGACCCTGGGATCATGACCTGAGCTGAAGGCAGAGGCTTTAACCCACTGAGCCACCCAGGTGCCCCAAAAGATTTTATTTTTGAGTAATCTCTACACCCAACATGGGGCTCGAACTCACAATGCTGAGATCAAGAGTTGTGTGCTCTTCTGACTGAGCCAGCCAGGCGCCGCTCATTTAAATTTTAAATATCACTAATGTGGATAGTGTTTATATAATAAAAAATGATAGTGAATCATCATTAAGGAAACCAAAACAAAAAGTTTACCAATTGAATTGAAATCGGACTCTTGCCAACTTAATTTTCCCCACGAGGTGGGGAGACAACCTACTCATTCCCTGGTTGGCCTCTGTGACTTCATTTCCCAGGGAAAAGTACTCTTGATTTTGGCTCAGGTCATGATCTCAGGGTCATGAGATTGAGCCCGTGTCAGGCTCCGTGCTGGGTGTGGAGCCTGCTTAAGATTCTGTCTTGCCCTCTCCTTCTGCCCCTCACCCCTCTCTCTAAAGAAAAAAAAAAAAAAAAAGAAAGATGAGAAGGGTACACATCAAAATGTTAACAGTGGTATTTCTGTTATTTTCTTTTGTGTTCGAGTTTCTAAACTTTTTACACTAAATGTGCCTTATTTATTATGAAATAAATACATGTATTTGGAAAAGTTATAAAATAATATACAGCGTATAATTTCATGTTATTGACAAAATAAGCACGCAAAAAAGTCTGGAAGGATATATATGATTACATAAATGATATATGTATTTATCATGTATGTATGTATGTATTTAGAGAGTGTGGGGGGGAGGGGCAATAGGAGAGGGAGAGAGAGAATCTCAAGCAGACTCTGCACTGAGCACAGAGCCTGATCCAGCGCTCGGTCTAACAACCCTGAGATCATGACCTGAGCTGAAATCAAGACTGAGCCACCTAAGCACCCATAAATTATATACATACAATTTTATATGTATATATACACACACACACACACACACACACACACACACACATATATGTATATATACAGGAATATACATATCTAATATATATATTTAATAATTTTTTTAGATTTTATTTACTTATTTGACAGAGATCACAAGTAGGTGGAAAGGCAGGCAGAGAGAGAGGGGGAAGCAGGCTCCCCGCCGAGCAGAGAACTCGATGTGGGGCTCAATCCCAGGACCCTGGGATCATCACCTGAGCTGAAGGCAGAGGCTTTAACCCACTGAGCCACCCAGGCACCCCTAATATATATATTTAAACACAGATTATTATACATGATTATATGTGCTTGTCTCTAGACAATAGACTTTTTAAAATTTTCTTATTTGTATTTTTAAAAACTTTTACAATGGGCAAGTATCTACCTAAATAGAATAAATACAATATAAAATATATAAAATATAAAATAAATATAAAATAGTTAAATTAAAACAATAAATATAATTAGAATATATTACAAATAAAATATTTTATTTTTACAAGGAAAAAAAAAAACCCCTGAGAAAATGATGCCCATTTTTCGGGCCACAATACTGAGTCTCAGAGACTAAGGGTATGAATAAGTGAC
Organism: Martes martes; assembly: GCF_963455335.1. Taxonomy (NCBI): domain Eukaryota; kingdom Metazoa; phylum Chordata; class Mammalia; order Carnivora; family Mustelidae; genus Martes; species Martes martes. Next base: position 174,426,137 of record NC_137891.1, on the reverse strand, counting down.
AGAGTTCAGCCCAGAACTTGGTTCTCTGGTCTCCAGTCATCTTCTTAATTAAACCCACACAGATGTATTTTTGTTTTTTTTTTAAATGGTTTCATTATTTTTTTCTTACTTAAAAATTAGTACACATTTATTGGAGAAAAATAAGAAAGACAGAGATTTGCAAAAAGAAGGAAAAAAACTCAATCCAACCACCCAGATATAATCACTGTTACCATCCTGGTATATATCCTTCTCATCTTTTCTCCTATACATGCACGTAAAATTCACTTAATTTTTTTAACTTATTTTTTAACTTGTTTTTTTTAGTAAACTCACCACCCCAAGATCAAGAGTCACATGCTCTACTGACTGAGCCAGCCAGGTGCCTCTCACTTACTTAATTTTATAAAAATGGGATCATACCATATATACTATATTATACCCACAGCTTCTCCTAATACTTAGTGAATATTTTCCCACATCATTAAATTTTTTTCTACCCAGCACTGCCTCTCCATGGAGGCCCTATCAGCTTTTTGAACATAGTAAGTGGTTTTTCAATGTGTGGGACTGTTGTGTGTTTGGAAGGATACATAAGATCCTTGCCCCACAGCTGTTTGCACAGCCCAGACTGGGAGTAGCGTGGTAGAGGTATGTCTCCCTTCTGGGTGAGATCTTTTCTTCTACAGCATCATTCCCTAAAACTGTTTTCTGCAAAACACTTGTTTTATAGGATTATAATAAACATTCATTTTAAAATGGTTCAGAGATTAAAAATGTTTCAGAAACGCCAGCAGAAATATGTTACACATACAACATTTAGTCTTTATGCTTTAATCTGGTTAATTCCTTTTTTTTTTTTAAAGTAATCTCCACCCCAGTGTGGGGCTTGAACTCACAACCCCAAGATCGAGTCCCGTGCTCTTCCGACTGAGCCAGCCAGGTGCCCCTAACCTGGTTAATTCCTTAAAATGAATTCCTTATAGTGTCTATAGTGGGTAAAAAGGTATGTTCTTTAAAAATATTGCTATATCGGGGGTGGCTCAGTGGGTTAAGTCTCTGCCTTCAGCTCAGGTCATGATTCCAGGGTCCTGGGATCGAGCCCCGCATCGGGCTCTCTGTTCAGCGGGGAGCCTGCTTCCTCCTCTCTCTCTGCTTGCCTCTCTGCCTACTTGTGATCTCTGTCTGTCAAATAAATAAATAAAAATCTTTTAAAAATATTGCTATGTCATGGATGATATTACCCACAAAATACCTATTATCATCTACCATCAGATACTATTCAGTATTACTTAAAACTGCCTCCTTACCTAGTAGATGAACAAATGCAGATCCCTCCCCCCCACCCAGGGAATTAAGGGCTCTAGTCACATAGGGAACAGGTCGGATTTATTTGTGCATCGATGAGGACTTTTATCTGCTCTCATGGATAATGCATTTGGGTCTATATGAATTCATGCAATTTGGGTGACCCTGGTTAGGTGGGCAAGGGGGAATGGACACGGAGTCGAGACAAACAACTCTTCTCAGCAGAAGTCTGGGGGTCTGACAAAGATGCGATCCCACTCGGTCACATAACAGCTGTGTGGTCTTGGAAAAGTCCCTGCTCCCCAACCTTCGGCTTCCTCCTCATGAAATGGAAATGTTGAATAGAGAGCCAACAGAACACTTTACTTTCTGTATGGTTAAGTGAGTTCCTAGCCCCATTTACCTGGAACCCTGACAAGGGTGGGATGTCAGCTGTGTTACTAGGCAACGTTGCTTATAGCAAATGAGCCCTGATTGGTAAATTACATGCAGGCAGGAAGGGCTCTGAGCCCAATATAAATAATTAGTGGAAAACCATAGCTTTGGGGGGCTGCGCTAAGGACAGTGAATCCTGCTGGGATCCTGGCAGCTTTGTCTTCTCAGTCAGGGCTTCATGACCCCCTCATTGTGGACTCATTACCCTGTACCTTGGTAGAACTCAGAAGAGCTCTGGAGGCCGTGTGGTCCCCTAGCAGATGAGAAAGGCCTGGGCCTGCCCTGCTGGCACAGTGTGCCTCCTGCCGCGGCGTCCTTCTCGGTGAAGCCAGTGACAGGGATGGCCTATTTGGGTCTTGCCGGTCTGTCTGATTGAGCCCAAGAAGAACCCCTCAAGGGGGTCCCATAGGAGGTGAGAGCAGCAGCTCTTCCCAGGGCATGAGGATTAAATGAAGTTATAGAAACAGAGCCGCTGGCAGAGGACAGGACAAGTGTCACCCCCTTCTCTCCATCCCAGGAAAAAAATACCTGTCTTTGGGCTCTTCGCCTCGTTTTTTCCTTGGTGGAGAAAGACCTGTCTCTGGCTTCCAGTCGGAACAGTCAAGCCCTTTTTCCTTCTTTGCTTTGTCTCTCTCCTCTCCTTTTTCTCCTTTGGGGGGTCCAGGGGAGTCTGAAAACGAAAGCGTGGCATTGGTCCCAAACTGCGTTCTATCTCCGCAGACCCCAGCATGACTTCGGGGAGGGTGGCGCAAAGGGCAGGGACGATGATAGCAGCACGTGCCCCCAACACACCCTTACATACACACGGAAATACATTCACACACGGATGTTTATGCAACATGCACACACATGTGCAAACCCATGCCCATACAGGGATAGAAAGACATCTGCACACGGACCGTATTTACACAAATGCGTCTATACAGACGTGTGGTCTCTACAGAACACGCAAGCACACGGAAATACATACATAGAGGCACACGTCTACAAATGTGCAGAGCGTGTGGGCCAACACTGGCATCCCCCCCTCCGAGGCCCCTTGTCATTTCTTAAATCATTTGACAAAACACACACTGAGTGCCTGCTTTAAGCCGGGCATGGTCCCGACCCAGATGAAGGGAGAAGCACACAGCCCAAGCCGACTTTGACCCCTCTCACCTAGCAGTCGCTTCCAGTTTTTGATGAGGACTTTGGCCAAGGACACAACCTCCTTGTCTGAGCAGTGCTTGCGGACCCCATTGACAGCCACTCCAATCCTGGTTGTCTGCAAAGCCAGAGGGTCAAGGGCTGGTCTTCCAATGGGCTCCCAGGACTGGCGACCCTAACTGGCAAGGCCTGCCCCTGCTCAATGCCCCACCCCCCGTCCCCCACCCCAGCCTCTGCAGAGCCCCGGCCCCGAGCCGTGGCTGATGTCGTGACCCTGGTCCTGCAGCACGCATTGAAGTCCAGGGCTCAAGGCCCGGCCCCCAGCCCTGATGGTGACCATGGCTTCGGTGAAAAGCTGCCGCTGAGGACCCTTCACCACGTCCACCTCCTGGCAACTCTGAGTTCAAGTTTCAGCTGAAGACACAGGTCTGGTGCCTACAGCTTGGGTCTGTGCTGATTTTTTTCAGGGCCGAGAACTTCTGGTAATGCTTGGGGGCTGTTTGGGCAACACAGGGAGGATCTAAAAGTGGGCAACTTTTCCTTCTCCCTGGATCACCGGCTTTTCAGATCCCATAGGCCCAGGGATGCCTGGGTGGCTCAGTTGGCTGGGCCACTGCCTTCGGCTCAGGTCATGATCCTGGAGTTCCCGGATCGAGACCCACATTGGGTTCCCAGCTCTGTGGGGAGTCTGCTTCTCCCTCTGACCTTCTCCCCTCTCATGTGCTCTCTCTCTCTCTCAAATAAATAAATAAAATCTTTAAAAAACAACAACAACAAAACAGATCCCATAGGCCCAGGGCTTAGGAATTGGGGTATTGAAGAAAGCAAATCAGTCCTCCTCACAGACCTAGAGGGCCTCCTGCCCTTGGAAGGTACCCGGCCACCATCTCAGTGCCTCAGTCTCCACCTTCAGAGTGCACGACCTCCCATCAGAAATCCCTCCCAGAGCCCACCCTTGGAGGGCCACCCTCCAGGTCTTCCTCTTCCCCAAAAGGTCTTCCCCATCCCCAGGCACAGCCCCCCGAGGCTTCCCATCCCCGCCCCACCTGGAGCAGCTGGATGGACATCCGACAGCTGTTGAGCTTCTTCAGAAGGTCGAGCGCCGCTTCCTGTGGGAGGCCACAAGGTGAGGACGGAGGCCATGGCTTCTGCCCCAGGCCCCTTTCTGACACTGTGTGGTGTTGCGGGAAAGAGGGGGGCAGGAGGTAGGGGAGATTGCTCAGCTACAGGATAAATGTAGTCAAGTGCTCGAAGGACAGGCAAGGGACAGAAAGAGGGAGAGAGGGAAAAAGTTCTGCCCCAGACGAGCTCCCTAACTTCCTCTCCCACCACCCAGCTGGCCTTGCGCCCTCTCTGAGCCCGGGCCCAGCTCTAACCACTCCCCCCGCCCCCCCACCCCAGGTTCGGCTGTTCTTTCTACTGGGCATGTGCTCTCCTCTGCCATCTTGTCCTCTTGCCAACTGTGAGCTCCTGCAGGGTGAGGACTGTGCTTTTTTTTTTTTTTTCTTAATAGCTTTAATAAGATATAACTGATACGCAATACACTGCATGTTTGATGTTTGTGTACACCCATGAAACCATCATCACAATCAAGAGAACATAGCCGTCATCCCCCAAAGTTCCCTTGTGCCCCCTTGTGATCCCTCCCGCCCTGCACCCCAAGCCCAGACCCAGGCCACCGGTATTCTGACGTCAGTCTAGATGCATTTGAAAGGATTTTATATAAAGCATACTGTGATGGGTTTTCTCCTCTGGCCTCTTTGACTCTGCATAATTGAGATTCATGTATGTTGCTGCATAGATCAACAATTCTTTTTATTACTGAGTCGTTTTCCATCGTAGAGATGTACCACAACTGGCTTATCCGTTCACCTGTTGGTGGGACGTAGGGGTAGTTTCCAGCTGGGCCTAGGAGCATTCATGGACAAGTCCTTGTGTGGACATGTACTTTCAGTTCTTTGGGGCAAAGAGGACTGTTTTAGTCTCTGAAACCTCAAGGTTCAGCACACAGCTCAGCACTCCCTGACTGAATGGCTAAAGCAGAGAGCAGAGGTGGGAAGGGAGAGGTGGAAGGGAGCAGAGGACCTCAGATCTGAAAATCTGCTGGCTGCCAGGCCCCATGCAACCCCTGCCCCATTTCAGCCCTCTCCTTCCTACACCTACTTCCCAGAGGCCAGCCCTGGCTCCTGTCCTGAGCTCGGTCCCCTGGGAGCGCCAGCTGACTGTGTCCTGCATGCCCCTTGCCCTGGTCTCAGTGTGTGGTTCCAGCTGCCAGCCCCTGCCCTGCCAGGCTTCCTTGCCAGGACCGCGTCCCAAGGGCTGCCCTCAGCCTCTCTTGGAACTCGGTCTGTAGTACGTTTTCGGAGGCGTGACCTGCGGACGTGCGAGCGTGTACATAAACGTGCGGGCAAACAACTCTGCATGCACCACTAATTCAAGGCTTCCTGGGTGCTGGGCCCTGCCCTCCATCCTTCACCTGCATTTGTCCCTTTCACTCTCACACTGGCCCTGCGAGGCACGTACTATCACTACCCCCCTTCTTACCAAATTACTACCCCATTTTCACAGATGAGCCACCCAAGGAACAAAGAGATTAAATACTTTGCCCCAAGTTGTAAGGCATTGACCTGGGATTCGAACTGAGGCCCCTCGGCTCTAACCACGATACAAACTGCGTCGAGATGGACACGCAGCGACCTCGGGGTGTACGATTACGAAATTTGAGTAAGGGCAGTGGCCTGTTGCTTAATGTTTAACGCCCAGTTCTCAAAGAAAAAAACCACCTGATCTGTAGTGTTTGTCAATTTCTATAGTGTCAATAGTCCTCCCGTGGCCAGTTTGGAGCTACCAACTGCTGTCACTGAAGTAAAGGAGGGACTGGGAAGGGACGTGCAGAACCACGCATTATACGCTGTTTCCACCGTATTGATGTGATCCATGTGAATCAGCTCTAGACCCCAGGTGATAGTGAAATGAAGTAAAACAATTAGCAGTGATGGCTTTGGAGAGTTTATTACCTTCGTTTTTAATATAACTTATTTAATTGTAAGTATATCTTTAATTTTTAAGATAATGCTCTACGTAGGGAACGTAGTCAATGGTATTTCATTATTTTTTAGAGATTTTATTTATTTATTTCAGAGAGAAAGAGCGAGAGCAAGAGAGAAACAGAGAGAGAGAGAGAAGCAGACTCCCCACTGAGCAGAGAGCCCAACGCGGGACTAGATCCCAGGACTCTGAGATCATGACCTGAGCTGAGGACAGATGCTTCACCCACTGAGCCACCCAGGCACCCCAAATCAATGGTATTTTAACAGCATCGTACGGTGACAGGTGGTGGCATACAGAATGTATAGAGCTGAGGAATCACTATGTTGTACACCTGAAACTAATGTCACGTTGGCTGTCAACTATAATCAATTAAAATAATAAAATAGCAGCTGTATTTCACAGCCAGCTTGGAAAATTCCTGAAAGATCAATAATGGCTGTTGCTGCAGCTCACCACGGGGCGTGTGTCTCTGTGTGTCCCACTATACCGCTGGGGGTGATGGAGAGAAACTGCCAGGAGCCCCGAGCGAGAGTTGCCAGCTGTGACTCTCCGTGTACAGGGCTGGGGTGTGCGCCCAGCTGTAGCTCTGGTCCCCTCGTAGAGCTGTGCGTGTGCGGCTCTGAGCAGCGTGTCTGTGTGTCTCTGTGGGATGATGCCCGCGTTACAACCTCCGAGTGGGTCAGTGTGGCTGTCTGAGGGTAGTTCTGCGGCGCACACATGTGTGTGTCTTTCTGGAAACATCATGGCCACTGTATCTGGCACGTCGGTGCCCGTGGCTGTGTCTCATACGCAGTTACGTGTGTAGATGCTTGTCTAGCTGTTGCAGTGTGTGGCTACGTGTGTGCAGCTATGTTTGTTGTGTGTGACTGTGTGTATGTGTCGCTGTGGCTGTCGCTGTGGCTCTGTGTCTGAGGCTGCTTCAGCCGGACACTCATAGCATTTGACAAAAGCCCTTAGTATGTTGCTGGGACTTCGGTAACTGGCAGCAAACCCCAGGCCTGAGCTGCAACGTGGAGGATCCGTCTTGTTACAGGAAATGTGTCCTCCTCTCCCTAACCGCTGCTGGGCGGGCCCCACTTTTGCTCCCAGAGCAGGCCCCGCCTCTCCCGGCCACAGGCCATGAGCTTGTGCCCACCCAGATGCTGCCAAGAGCCCAGGCGCAGACGTGGCCATGAAGGAGCTAGCTCTGTGCTACCGAGACCTTGCATCCAGACGGGGCTCTCTCCTGGATGGAGCTCTGGGTACTTTCACAGGAATCCATCCCCCAAGGGACATAGTTTCCTCTTCCCATTTCACAGAAGAGGGCACTGAGGCCCAGAGAGGGAAAGCCTAGAGAGTGGTGAGCCTAGGACCATACAAGGAATGAGGGGGAAGCCAGGGCAGGTCCCCTCCTTCTCAGCCAGAGCTCTACTCCCCCCAAAACTGCCTTTCCCCAGGTGTCCCAGTCCCACCACCCCCACCTCCAGCCCAGAATCTGTCAGCCCAAGCCTGGGGTCAGCCAGGGACAGGTCTGTGAGGCAGAACTGAGCTCAGCAGACAGGGGCCTGAGCTCCACCACCTGGAGCTGGGAAAACGCCCTCGGATGCGAGGCTCAGTTCCACTGATCTTGGAACCGGGTGGGGGGAGGCTGGGCTTGTAAGGGTGACGGGCTCCCAGAACTCCACAGGTTTCATGTCCCGCCTTGCTGTCCCAAAGGAGGAGTCATTGTCTAACTCTTACTAAGCATCCATGCAAGTGCTCCCGAGGGCCTCACATCTCTTCCACACTCACCACTGCCTGCAGTCACTCCTTCCCAGGAGGTAGATAATCTCATCTCTTCCCTCCACGTGAGGAAACTGGCAGACTCTGCCCTTTATATGGACACCCACTCACTGTGCCTACTCTAGGGCTGCTTGACACACTCCTTGGCTCCGGTGACTCTTCCTTCTTCCCCATTCTAAAGCTTCCCTTAGGGGCCATCCCTTTCCCAAGCTCCTAGAGTCACAGAATGGGCTGAAAAGACAAGTCAGGCTCCAGCAGGGGCTATGGAGCTCTCAAGGGCTAAGTCGTCCTCTCTTCCCTCTCCGGGTGTGCTCAGGCCCTCCTAGACCCAAGGCCAAGTTTGCTCTGACCAGGCAACCTGGTGGCTGCCAGCTTGAGGCAAAGATCATGGTGAGGATCAAACATTAACTTGAAGTTGGCCTGAGAGCCCAGGGCCGCGCAGGTAGGGCCCTCTGTCTGCATTCTCCTCTAGGTCCGGCTCTCCCCTCCAACCCTCCACCCTCAGGCCCAGGCCTACCGCCAGTCCTCCTTCCCTCCCCGCCCTGAGGGCCCCCGAGGGCGCGCAGTGGCTGCCCCGCACCTGTTCGGGCCCCGCCCGCTGGGGCCCCACCCTGCGGCCAAGTTAAGGGAAAGTTGCAAGTTGAACCGCTCCTGGCGCCCGCAGGCTGTGAGGTTGTGGGATCTGCGGTCCCTTGCTGCCCTACCCTAGATCCGCTCCCCGGGTGAGGGATGGAGGCAGCTCAGCACCCTCCATCAGCTCAAGTTTCTTTACCCCTTCTCGGGCACCCAGGATTTTGCAATCCACCCCACCCCCGCGCCGTTCCCCCTTCTCCCCCGCCCCGCTGTCGCCACCACTCCCGGGACTTTGCCTTGAGTCCCCGGACTCCGAAAGTCCTTTTCCAGGTCCCGGTCACTTCGCTCGCTTTCCCCGGCCCTGCGCAAGCCACTCAGGGCCCCTGAACCCCGCTTGTCCAGAGGGGCGTGCATAAGCCTCGTCTCTGGGGCCCGCGCGATCCTGCCCAGCGCCCTGGGCCGGGCACACGCCCACCCCGGGTGTTCGCAGCAGCCCCCAAGGGGCGCTGCGTCCTGCGCCAGCGCGCCTCCCTCGGGCCCCGGCGTCCCGCACGCGCCTCCCGGGCGCCCGGCCAGCACGCGCCCCCGGGACTCCCGGCTCGCACACGCCGCGCCTCCTGGGGGCGGGTGCCGTGGCCCAAACTCTGCGGCCTCACCGTGTTCTTCCTGGCCACCATCTTCTCCAGCTTTCTGGCGATCCTCAGCAGCTCCTCTTCCTGGCCCATGCTGGCGCTCGACGCCCGCCGGGGCGAGGGGCGCCGGGGCTGCGGGAGGCGCGAAGGCGGAGGGCGCGCGACCGCGCGGGCCCCAAACCCACACGACGCACACGCCTGCGGGGGCGGGGCTCTCCCCCCACACCCCCTCGGCCCGCCCGCCTCGCAGCCGCAGGGGGGGAGGGGTGACGTGCACTAAATATAGACTTCAAGGACTCGCCCGGGCAAAGTTTGCCCGCGCCGGCGGGTCTGGCCTCCCGAGAGGGACGAGGCCGCGCGAGAGAGGGCCCTGCGCCTCGGCCCTTCTGCCGAAGCGAGGGTTGGCAATTGGGGAGGCCGTGGCCCTCGGACACAAGGGGCTGTCTCGGCAAGCAGGGCGCCTGAGGGTGCCCCAGCGCTCTGGGAGGAGTCCTGGCTCCAGCGACTCTGCACGGTCGCAGCTCCAAGCGGGCGGACCTCGCTCCGTGTCTGCGCCCAAGTGCAGGCAGCTTGCAGCGCTCGGCTCATATTTCGTGCGCGGCCGTCAAATCCAACTCTGCTCTACCGGGGCTCGCTCATTCGTGCACACAGCCTGTGTACACGCGCGCACCCAGGCCCTCTGGTTCCATCGATTTTGTTGGCTGCAGTGAGGTTTTGCGTTTCTTACAAGCTCCCCCGAGTGCAGCAGGGAGGGCTGTGCCGAGGACTGCTCTCTATGTAATGACGACTTGGGAGATTCTTAGGTGCACCAAACTTTGAGAAATCCTGATCCGGGTGGATGGGTGCCCCTAATTTATTCAGGGTCAGGCCACCTGCCTCCCCAGTGGGATTGGGTCTGGAGGGGGGATCTTGGATGAAAGGAGGAAAGAGAACTGTGCCCTCACAGCTGCGCACCCATTTATGTTCCCATGGAAGGACCTTCCTTCCAAGTGTCTCCAGCACATCCAGGAAGAGTCCTAAATTGGTGAGCGTAATTAACACACAATTATCTTTTTGCTTGGAAGAGGACCTGGAGGGGAAGCATGAAAAGTGGTCAGTGCTGTATGCAGACGGGGGGACACAGTGGCTTGGAGTGTTCAGTGTTAAGAGAACTCCATCCCAGCTGGGGTCACGGCTCATCTGGCTTCTAACTGCTGCTGAGTGAGTGACCTGGGACTATGGTAGGAAGGAGTGAGTTTATCTTCATTCAACAAATGCATTTTGAGTGTCCAAGACCAGTCCCAGCAAACTTGAGATATATCAGTCTATGGGCAGGAGAAAACCTAAGGGAATTTGGATGCAGTCAAATATATTATCACAAGTGCGGTGAGGGTCAGGAAGAAGTAAGGATACTTTAAGGACACATTTGAGGGGACCCGCACCGGTGGACGTTTCATCTGCCCTGAAGAAAGGAAGTTTAATCTTTGGGGCAGAAGTGCGGGGTGGGAAGGGACTATTCACATAAGGGATGAAGAAACTTTCATTCATTCATTCAACATGTATTTATTGAACAACTACGATGTGCCAGACAGTTCTAGCCCTGGGCATCCAGAGAGGAACAAAACAGTCCTCCCGGAGCTCTGAACGTGCAAAGCTTAGGGATGGGAGTGGGCTTGGTGTGTCAGGGTTGGAAGAACTGAAATATTGGCGGGGTTATAGCTTAGAGGTTGGTTTTGGGGGAAGACAGGGCAGAAAGCCAGAGGTGAGTGCGGTCTGACCACGCCAGCATTATGGGCCACTTTTAGGAGGTTAGACTTTATGTTTGGGATGTGTGGAGGTCTCTTGGTCAACTCCCAAGCAACCTCTGGGTTGAAGGGACAGCTGTCTGTAGTTACTTAGGGTTGCCTTTTTTTTTTTTTTAAGACTTTATTTTCAAGTAAACTCCACACCCAATGTGGGGCTCAAACTTACAACCCTGAGATCAAGAATCACACACTCCACTGACGGAGCCAGCCAGGCGCCCCAGGATTGCCTTGAAAAAAGAAAAAAAGCAGAGCTGATCCTCCTCAAAGTTCCACAGAGTTCCCACAGTGAGTTGTATGACATCAACAGAAGCCAAGACACCTACATCACTGGGGCTCAAAGGACCCTAAGAAAACATCGAGTCCAACCTCTTCATTGTACAGATGGGAAGACTGAGGCTTAGGGAAGCCCAGGGTTGCACTGCTCAACCATATCAGACACTGTTGGTACCCGCCGTATTCCCTCTACCCACCCTCACTTGGAGGTCATAGCAGGCTGTTTCTGGACGCACCTCCAACACCTTCCCACATCTCGGAATGAGGGCTTCAGAGCAGGCTGAGGTGCTTGGAAATGGACACTCCCAGGCAGGACCCCTCAGCCAATGAAAGACAACAAAATATGTGGTGGCAAACACACCAATTTTTTCACTTTCAGTGGGACAACTCAGAGATTTGTTCTTTTTTATTCTTTTTTAAACCAATTTCTGTGCCCAACATGGGGCTCGAACTCGTGACCCCGAGATCAAGAGTCGCATGCTCTACTGACTGAGCCAGCCAGGGGCCCCGAAGACATGTTCTAATCAATAGTCTCTCGAAGGTCCTGAAGATAAGCCCTAGTTCACAGTAGCCCCTCATTAACACACCCCCTATTGCTTTTTGACCCAGTATTCCACTCCCTACTTCCTTATTACATTTCCTGGGGTCACCTTGCAAATTATAAACTCCTTGCTCCCAGATCTTTGTCTCAGGGGACCGCAAACTGAGACAAGGACTGTGGCCAGCCTAAACTACTGGCCTTCCGGCTCCCTGGCCAGCACACTTCCTCTGCACCGGAGTTTTTAACCCACGTACCGTTAACATTCTGGAGGGGATGATCCATTGTTTTGAGGGCTGAGCTGTGAACTGGAGGGTGGTCACCAGGATCCCTGACCTTTAGCCACTAGATGCTAGTAGTACCTTCAGTTGGCAACAGTCAAAAAAGGTCTCTGTGTTGCCAAACATCCCCCTGGGGGCAAAACCACCCCTGGGAGCAAACCCTTGTTCGCGCTGCGGTCTTCCTTAGTAGGTCCAGAGAAAGAATTCCAGGCCCGGGGCGCCTGGGTGGCTCAGTGGGTTAAGCCACTGCCTTCAGCTCAGATCATGATCTCAGGGTCCTGGGATCGAGCCCCGCATCGGGCTCTCTGCTCAGCAAGGAGCCTGCTTCCTCCCTTCTCTCTCTGCCTGCCTCTATGCCTACTTGTGATCTGTCTGTCAAATAAATAAATAAAATCTTTAAAAAAAAAAAAAAAAAAAAAGAATTCCAGGCCCTAGGATTCCCGCCCCTTCCCTACTGTTCTTCAGATCCCACAAAGGAAGCCACTGCATTTAATGCAAAAAAAAAAAAAAAATCTTTTATTAGCGATGAGTGAGATAACAAGTCTGAGATGAACAAAACCAGACGCTGGAGGCCCAGAAGACAACCCCATTGGGATCTGTGGGATCCCAGACCAGGCCGGTCTCCAGAATACACAGCCCCACCTCCCAGGCCAGATTGCTTCATTGGCCATTGGCACTCTCTGGCCTCTCCTGTTTGGCCTGACCCATGCCTGCCAGGGCCCAGCGCCGGGTACCCATAAAACCGTCTTAGAGATTGATGATGGCTTAGCTGTACCTGTTTTCTAATACGGGGCTGAAAGTCACGGTGGCACTTCGGGGACTGGGAAGCAGAACTCGAGTCCCTGCCTTCCCATTCCTATTATTCTCCTTCCTCCTTTCTTAGCTCTTTCCTCCCCTGAGAAGGCTTCGAGTTGACCAAAGGAAAAGAAGAGAAGGGAAGATCAATCATCCCAGACCATTCCTTTCCTTCCTGTTACACCAAGGACAGTAGGCAAATGGGGGCTACTCTGAGCCTGCTTCCTGGCTGAGGAATAGAGCAGAGGTCCCCAGGAGGGCTGTGCGGTTCCTCAAAAGGAGCGCTAGTGCTTATTCACTTAACAGCCGGTACAGCACGAGCAGTGGCCAACCAGGATGGATGCGAGCTGTAGACAATGCAGAGTCCCATCGGCGGAAGGGAGCTGATTGCGTCTGCCCCTGGGCCCGGGACCATCCCCTGGAATCCAGTCCTGCTGATTTCCAAACCCAGCCTTTGGGACCAGCGACCCAGCAAGGGACCACATCTGCAAGACCCTTGTCTTACTCGTGTGGCATCTGGACGTAGAGAAAAACTCAGTAAAGTACTGGACTAACAAACGTCCAAAAAGATAGCCCCTTGGCTGGCAGAATCCCTGGTCTGGATGATGAAGGTGGGCTGGTCCTCCTACCCTTACGGAGCCTCCAGACTGATGGAAGAAATATATTCTGGTCTGATGAGAGAGTGAGGGTTCTGCAGCTAATGGTAGCTCATGAGTACTCAGACCCAGCTAATGAGCTCCCGGGGCGGGGACGGGATAGAGAGGAAGGAACTGCCATCAGCCCAAATATGGAAGGGCCCCGTATCCTTGGAGGGGGCACGGGCCCATGGCAGGGAGGAAGGCCAGCCACAGAGGCACAAGGTACAGACAGAGCAAGACCTAAGGTAATGGAGAACTCAGTTCCCCGGTCTTGTGGGCTCAAGTCCTAGCACTGAACATTGGGGTCCCACATGGGTGCTAGTTCTGGCATGCAAGGACCAGCAAGGAGCTAGTCTTGCAAAAGCTGCGCGGAGTTTCCAGGAGAACCCCTCTCCTGGAGTCCTCTCCTTCAGTGAAGCCAACCTGGGGAGAGAAGAATGAAAATGGACATGGTCCAAGTACCTATATTACATACCACCTCAGTTCCACCACCGTCCTATCATGGATAGATGAAATTATCCCCATTTCACAGACAGCGAAACTGAGGCTTGAAGAAGCAAAGCCACTTTTCCAAGTGGCTTTTCCAAGTCCTCCATGTCCTACAGTCCAAGCTCTTATCACACATATGCCACCAACATGTATCCGCTAAATGCTGGGGGGCGGATACCTGGTTGTGGACACAGATTGGGGTCTGGCGCCTGACTTGCATGGACTGAGAATGACGACTTCTCAGAGAGGCCCAGCTCCTGCCCCTGCTGCCTCCGACTCCCAGCACAGCAAACACCGCCACCCCTGAGGGATCCCCAGGGGAACAGTGGTTTCGTGCTCAGCCCAACTGGCTCTGTCCTGTGCCCACTCCCAGGATCCCCAACTAACTAGGGGTGACTGTGAGAGACGCCACGATTCAGCAGGAGAGGCCGGATTCAGGGTGACAGTTCTTGCCTTGTCCCTGTCACACGCCTCTCTGCATGGGAGTGGCCTGTCTGGGTGGATTCAGGGGACTCTCCTATACAAGGGGACAGCTGGCAAGCCAAGGGCTGCGCTCCAGCCGCCCTAATCCTGCCTCATCTGCAGGGAAGTGAGCCCCCAGCCTGGCTGACACAGGTATGCTCGTCTTCCCCTGGAGAGAAGCCCCAGCTCGGGCCTCCTCACCTCTGCCGTCCCTCAAGACCTGGGCTCTCCCCAGCTTCATGAGTCCTGGGCTGGAGGGGGAAGGGGGCACACCAGGGCAAGGGACTGGCCGAACTGTGGCCACCCAGCCTCCTATAGACTCTGGCCATGGGCAGAGGTCCCCATGACCCCACCCCACCCCAGACCAACTCTGCCTCCCACATGTCCTGCCACCACCCCTCGAACCACAGTCCCAGAGCTCATACCGGCATGTTCCTTGTGGGCAGAGGCTGCCTGGCTGAGGGACAGTCTTCCAGGCTCCAGCCCACCCCGCCGATAGGAGCGAGTGCTCTCGGAGCTGGAAGGCAGGGAAAGGCCAAGGTGACCTCATGCCGGGAGCCTCTTAGAGCGGGGACAAAGAGCTCAGGTATAGGCTGGGGACTGAGACAAGCGGGGACAGAGTCCTCCAGGGTCCTGGCTGGGCCCATCACAGGCTGTAGAGGCCTGGAACTGGAGCTTTCCTGTGTCTACTCTCCAGACTCCAAACCGAAAGCATTGTGTACAGGGAAGGGAGGACTGGATTGTGGGTTGGCGATGGGACATGGCAGAGATCCCTCTAGAAGAAGCCACACGGGCGGGACTTAGCCTTCTCTACCCCATCTGCAGCAGTGTGAGTTCCAGGCTCCTTCCCAGCCCTTCAGGCTGGACTCAGAGGCAGGTGTGTGAAGGGCGAAGGGTCCCCTCACCCCCCACTCAAAGGCTAGCGTATTGCGTTAGTCGTGGGCCTCGGAGCTGGGAGGTGTCCCAGTCTTTAGGCAGCCACCATTTACAGGTGGGGAGCTAGACGATGTACATAAGGGTTGGGAAAAACTTGCTCAGCTGCAGAGCTGGGCTCTTACCTGAACCTGACAGGGGGATACATCTCTGCAGGGATGCTTCCAGATGTCAGGCTGGGTCGGGAGGGGCCCTCCTCAGAGCTGGGTGGGGTTTGGCTGGGACCCGCAGCGTCCACGGGGCTTGTGAGGGTGGAAGAGGTGGAGGCTGGACGGCCCAGGCTCTCAGGGGCCCCGGAGGGCTCACAGCTCAGGCTGGGGACTTCAGAACGATCTGGAATCAGAAGTGATAAAACCTGGGGCGCCTGAGTGGCTCAGAGGGTTGGGCCACTGCCTTGCTCATGTCGTGATCTCAGGGTCCTGGGATTGAGCCCCGCATGCCCTGCTGAGCAGAGAGCCTGTTTCCTCCTGCCACTCTGCCTACTTGTGATCTCTCTCTGTCAAATAAATAAATAAAATCTTAAAAAAAATTGATAAAAAAAAAAGAAGTGATAAAGCCTGTCTTTATCTCTTACTCTGTTCTCAATGTCAAAGCAGTCCTTGGCCTCTAGGGCCTATCACGGCTGCCCCCACTGCCTACGCCCCCCCATCTGGTGTTCCCCTCCAGCTTCTCCCCACTCTGCTTGGGTCTCATGGGCTAGTGATGCACTGTTTTTGCTTCTGCTCCCCTGGGTCCTCAGTCTGGACTCCTCTGCTCACCCCTCAGGCTCAGCTCAGGTGCTGACAGGACAGGACGCCCTCCTCAGCCACCCCTCAGTCCCAACAGGACATGCTCCCTCCCTCCCCTGAGCTCCCAGAACAAGCTTCTTCATTCAGTCAACAAACAATTCTTGAGGCAAGCCAGGTTGCCGAAATACTAGTCCCAGAACACTCTAATCCCTGTCCTTTTGAGATTTACATCCTTCGTGGGATGGGGGTGGGGATTTACATTCTGTACCATCCTGTCTGATATTGTAATGAATTGTATTTTGGCTGTTATCGCCCCCACTCACTAGACTGCGTCATGGTCACCCAGTGGATGGTCAGTAAGCGCTTCTCTGACTTTTTACTTAAGCATAGCATTGAGGAATCTGGAGTAAGACAGACCTGGGTTGGGATCCCACATCAGGGACTTAGCTGTGGGATCTTGGACACGTGACTTAACATCTCTGTTCCTTTACCTGCAGGGGGGGAGATGATAGCCTCTACCTGACAGGTGATTGCGAGGGCGGGAGGGGGGACGTGGACTACCGCACACAGCCTTAGCTCAGCACGCCAGCACACGGCAGACCCTCCGTGAACGGTATGGGGAGCGCTTTTCCGGGTGGCTGGCCATACCTCCGCTGGCATGTCCTGCACGCCCTTGGACCATGGTCCGAGAAGGGTTTTTGACCGGCAAGGGTGGGGGGCAGGCCTCACTCTGGCTCTGAGGGGCAGCTGATCCCAGGCTGGCGACGGTCTCATAGGTTTTGTTGCTGAGGTCGACCCTCCCGCTGGCCCAGCGGGCCTGGGCTGGGGGCTTCAGAGGAGAGCGCTGCAGGGGCAAAAGTATGGGAGAAAGGATGGTCTGGTTCCTCCAGTTCAGCCCTGGCCCTCCCCCTGCCAGGCCCAACTGGGCTCCTTCCATGACCTAACAAAGGCCTGAACGATGGGGCTGGGACCCACCTTCTCTTCCTCGTCCTCCTCACTGTCAGAGCCAGGCTCAGGGGAGATTCCCCAGTTGTAGTCCACGTGCAGAGGGAAGGCGAGGGTCCCAGCCTGGGCCTGCTCCAGCTGCCAATAACAAAGCCCTGGCAGTTCAGAGGGTCAGGGGCTCAGCAGAGAGACAGAAAGGGTAAGGGGCTTCCCCTCCTTTCCTAGACCTCACCAGCTCCTCACACTCCTTGTGCTGCTTCTTCCTGGCTATGTCCAGAGCTGTCTCTCCTGCCTCGTTCACTGTGAGGGGTAAAGCCAAGGGTCACGGTCAAGGTCAAATGCATTCCAGCTTAGAGGTTATGATGGGCCTCTGGAATCAGACTGTGTTTGAATCTTGGCTCTGCTACTTCCTGGCTGTGTGATCTTGGGCAAGTTACCTAGCGTTTCTGGGCCTTGATTTTCTTATCTATAAAATAAGTGTAATACTTGTAACCTCCTGACGAGGCTGTCGTGAAGACTAAAAGAGTTACTATGCCGGTAAATAGTGGCTATCATAATCATTATTATTTGTGTTCAGCTAGTATTTACTTGGTTAGGTACTTTCAGAAACATCATTTTATGTTCCTTGCAGGTCTGCTAGGCCAGTGGTATTATACCCACTTTACACACGAGGAAGCTGAGGTTCCAGAGATGAATGGACAAATCCCAAGGTCACAGAGGTGGTCAGAGGCAAGCCAGGATTAGAACCCAAGTCTGTCTGCAAAGTCCGTGCTTGTTACCTGCACCCTCGGTCTGGGAAGAGGGCAGGAAGTTCCGCACCAGGGGCAGGAAAGAATGGAAGTCTGCTGGGGGACGTGCTGGGAGCCCCACCTGTGCCGAGCGAAGCTCTCCCTTTCAGCAGCAGCTTGAGGCAGTCAGGTTGGTTGTAGAGAGCAGCCCAGTGCAGAGCGCTGTTCCCGTCAGCAGCCTTGGCATCCAGGTGACCTCTGCGGAGGGGAGGACAGGGAGGCAGGAAGGGGAACAGACAGGGGAAGGGGTCAAAGTCAGGGAGAAAAAGTGGCGGGGGGAGGATTGTGGAGAAGAGAAAGGAACGGGACGGGGGTGGAGGAGGATGAGGAGGTGGGCAGACGGGCAGGGAGGCTCTCACCCATTTTGGATGATGAAGTCCACCAGGGGCAAGGAGGCAGGGCTGGCGACTCTGATGGCCAAGTGCAGGGCGAGCTCTCCAGGTGCCTGGGTACACGTCCATACCTCTGAGACTCCCCCAGTTCACCTGCCCCCAACCCAATATCACCCTTTTAAACTCTTGCTGCCCCCTGACATCTCCAGATATAAAGCTGCCAGAACCCTGAGAGAGGAGACTGCGGAGAGGGAGTCTTATGTTTGGGAGGAGAGACCCTTCCTCCATGCTTCCTTCCGTGGCTCTGCCTCCCAGTAACACGTGCTTCCCAAATTCGGTTCTTGGCCCCGGCCTTTCTCTCTCTGCTCCTCTCTCTCTCGCTGGTCCCCTGAGAGCTCAGCTAACCTCAGGCTTTCAGCTCTCACTCATGTGCAGGCTGTTCCAAATTCTTACCTCATCTAAGTGCTGCACCCTCACTGCCCACTGGACAGTCCCATCAAGATATCAGACAGTTCAAAGACATGACATCCACTTTTCATCTACAGTCAGCAACTCCTGCCAGTTTAACCTTTCAGACGTCTCTGATACCCTTCCCCTCCCAACTCCCTGGCTCATGAGATATTTGCTACCAGAATCACCAATGCAACAGGCTTCCCTGATCTAATCTGACTCACCTTTACCCATGTCCAAGGTTAGTCAAGGAAAAAGAAAGATACTAACATTTCTTGCACACATATTATGCACTTGGCCCTTTAAACACATGCTTCATTCTCACTTCAACCCTGAGGTGCTATCATCCACCCATTTCACAGATGAGAAATGGAGGCTCAGAGAAGTGAAGTCACCTGTTCTAGATCACACAGCTAGGAAAACACAGACCTGTTCTAGATCTAGTTAGGAAAACACAGAGCCAGGACTCTGGCCCAGGTCTGCCCCACAGAAGTGCTCTGTCCCATTTACTCCATTTACCCCTCCAACAGGTGGGGTTTGAACAGATGTCGGGGGGGGAGGGGAGCAGAGGAGAGTGACAGCTGGTCCTGGAGAAGGACCCGGGAGTATGAGAGGGGGTGGGATATAAGTGGCCCTTGGAGGGGGTCCTCACCTGTCCCTCAGGCCCAGGCAGCAGCTGTCCAAAGTCCTGCCCGTTAGCAAAGGCCTCCAGTACTGACAGGAGGTCCCGGTTGCAAATGGCCGTCCGGAGTCTCTGAGGCTCAGGTGTGGACCGCCGGGCAAACCTGTGTTCCACATACTTGGCCACGATGTAGTCCCTGCGCGTGCTCCTGCCAAAGTCAACCACAGTCTCAGAGCATCAGCCGTTTCCACTCCGCTGACCCCTGGAACCATCCTACAGGAGCTACGGATCTCCCCCTGCCCCCTCCCCCCTCCCCACCGAACCATGTCCTGGCCTCTTCCAGATCTGCGGCTCCCTTCTCCCTAGACTTCTGGTCCAAGATCCTCCTGAGACTACGAGAGCTGGAGAAGCCGAATCCCCAGCCAGGACGCACGGCCCGACCCCCATCTGAGAATCCCCTTACATGTCACTCTCAGCTGAGGGTTTAGGGCCGCCTTGTGCGGGCAGCTGGGCCTCCATGACCTCATTGAAGCGCGTGTTTCCGATGTTCAAGGCCAGCTGGGGTCGCAGGAAAGCGGTGGGGTAAGACCGGTGCTTAGGACAGCGCCCCTGGAGGACGGAGCCTCCAGAGGCCCGATCCCGACCCTCCCCTTTCCGGATCTTCAGGATCCTGCCCCACCTCGCCCCGCCCCGCCCGACCCGAGCGCAAAACCCTGGGGCAGAGCCAGTCGGCCCAAGCCCCGCCCCGGCGAAGCCACGCCCCCAACCCCCTCTGGCCCCGCCCCGCCCTCACCAATAGCTCGGAGGGGCCCAGCAGGTCCAAGGTGAGGGACTGCATGCGCGAGAAGCGCACGCCCAGCTCGCGGTGGACGCCCGAGCACTGGATGCAGGTGAGCACGCCCAGGTTGGTGCTGAGCCACGTGGGGTCTGCAAAGGAGAGCGGCTCGTGCCTGGAGGCGCCGGCCCTTCCCCTCCGCTGCCAGCTCCCTCCTCTCTCCCCACACCTCTGGCCCACCTGCAGCCCCGCAGTCGCAGCACTGGCCATTCCCGGGCCTGCTCTTCACCTCGGCGATGAGCAGCTTCGTGAGGTCCTGGGGCTCCCCGTCCAGCCCGGAGCCCCCCCAGGGTCCCGGGCCACCGCCGCTGGGCTCCGCGAGGAAGGCACTGCTCAAGGCCTCATCCTTGCTGTTCTGTAACACTGACACCCACCTACGGAAAGGGTGCGAGGGGGCATGGGAGTGATACCCGCAGGGGTGGGGTCACCTGGCTGGGAGGTAGATAAGGCTCCCCTGTCCCCACCCCCAGGTTGTCTCCAGCTGGGAGGGGAGTGGGGAGAGACAGGGGAGGGGGGTGTGTAGAAAGGGGGGGGTGGTGTCACTCACGCCTCACACTCATGTTCATCTTCTGCCTGGAAGTGGTATGTCCTGTTGTCTGTGGGGAGAGGGGGTATGTCTGGCCCACAGAAATCCAAGGAGCCCTCACCCAGCCCATGGGGTCCAGGTGGAGCTTTGTCTCTGTGGAACCAGACTCTACCTAGCTGGGAGTTGGGGGGTGGATAATGGTGGGCAGGATAGTGGCTGGCAGCATGGTCTATTTCTCAGAAGTCACCTCCAAAGGAGGATCCTACCAAGGCCCCCCTGTTCCAGGACCACCCTCCCCCCAACCCCAGCTCAGAGACAGGGTATCCTCCAAACCTACTGCCACCACCCCACATGGGCCCTCAGCCTCCTGTCTGGTCTCCCTGCTCCCCAACTCCCCCTTCCCCCATCTGTACCATCTGCCAGACTGTTGTGCCCAAGGTTCTGATCTCATCAGGCCACCCCTTCTTCAGGACCCTCTGTGGCTCCCTATTGCCAGGAAATAAGGTCCGAAACTTTAAGAGGCATTCCCAGGCTTCATCTCCCACCACTCTCCTCTGTGAACTCTGTACTCTGGTCAGCCTGGTCAGACCCACTCTCCAGCTCCCATGCCTTTCATCATGCCAGTCCCATCTCCTGAAACGTCCTCCCCCAAACTCAGCGTTCTCTGTCCTTCAAGGCTACACTCAAAGGCTTTCTCCTCCAAGCAGCCTTTCCCGATTCCCCACAGCAGGGCAGGCCTTCCCCTCCCTTATCTTTGACAGTGCTATATCTGTACCTCTCTTCTGGATACTCCCCATCATCTTACTGGGTCCACACATTACATCCCTGCTAGAGAGAATCCCTGCCCTAGAATGAGATCTATGTCTTTCTCAGCCTGCACCAGCCCCCACGTAAAACCTGGCACCAAAGCCTCCAAAGGATGAAGAGTGAAAATGTTAAAGAAATAACTTCCAAAGCCGAATTACCCAAATCCATCCAAATATACTTTACAGAAATAATATTTAATGTGAAATGGGGGTGCATTTTAATATTTAATAGTCTGTGGAGTAAAGCCTCTAAAAAGAGCATCCAGGGCCTCAGGTATCTGATGCCTGCAGGGCCAGCTGTCTGGTAAACACACAGGGGACTGGACACAGGGCCCTAACTGAAGCCTCCCAGGAGCCAGCAGGTCTCTTAGAGACGCACTGGGTAGTTGTGGGGGAGGATACGGGAACTACTCACGAGTCACCAAGTCAAAGCACTTTTTCTCATCAGGGTTTGGCCTCACTTGGCACGTCAGCAGGGTCAGCTTCACTGGGGGCCGGTTTATCTGTGGGAATTTGGGGAGAGAGGATACATGTTCCCCTCTGGGTCTCCCAAACTCGCAGGCCTCCATTTTCCCAGTCTGTTAAATGGGCATAATTGTCCTGTTCCGGTTCATGGCTCCCCTCTCCCGGCGCCTCAGGGATGTGGAGTGTGGGCCAAGATTAGGTTAAGAGCTTTGAGTCCCAGCCTTCCTCCCACAGTGGGTCTCCAGGGATCTGGATCCAGGTTTGGGGGCCAGGGCTGGAGGGAGGGTTTGACACTTGTTTGTTCAGAAGAGAAGAGAGGACCTATCGATTGTGCCCCCTCCAGGCCTCACCGTGCTGTGGGAGATGGTCAGGCAGCCATACTTGACTCCACACTTCCTTTTCTGCCAGACTCTTCGAATTCTAGAGCCCAGAGGGATAGAGAGACACTGACCCAAGGCTCACACCTAATTCCCCTGTATCAGAAAACAGAGTCCTGGACCAGGTCCCCGGCCCCACCCATCTGACCTCCAGACACTCCTCTTCATCCCCTGACTCCTACACCCCTTACTTTCTGGGGCTCCCTTCTGATGGTGGAGACATAGTCTTGCCCTGAGGTACCTCCCAGTCTGATGGGGGAAACATAGCCCCCACTCTCTGGGAATCCTTATTCCGAAGGAGATCACGTGACCCTGGCCTTCTGAGAGCCGCTAGTCTGATAAAGGAGACACAGCTCCAGACTTTAGGGAACTCCCAGACTGAAAGGAGGATCAGGCTCTCGACCACAACAGCTGCATTACGATTAAGGACAAAGCAAGATAAATATTGAGACCCCCCCCCAAAATAAAATTGGCAAATCCATGATCCAAAGCTACTTAACACTTCTTCAAGAAGCAAATATTAATTAGTATACCAAAATTATTATTCTCTGATAAAAACTGATTAGTCAGGAGAAATGGGAACATACCATGGAGACTTTGCATTTCATACACTGATTTTTTTTTTTTTTTTTTTTTTTTTTTTTTTTACACCAGGGAGCAAGGCACATCAACACTTTCATTTCCAGGCATACTCAGTATATTACAGAGGTTCAAAGGAAGGGCACGGGGATGCTCTAGGGCATAATAAGTGCTCAGTAACTGCTAGCAGCTGCTTTGATCCTTTTTCAAGTTAGGAACAACCAGTGACTTCTAGGAGTTCACGTGCTTAGGATTCGGAGGATTTTGCATTGCTAGAGTGGAGGGTTCTGGAACCCACAGAGTCTACGTAAATGATGAGAACGGCTCCCCCGGGCAGCTCCCCCAACTGTCATTTACTGGCCGTGTGGCTTTGGGCAAGTTAGTCAAGCTCTCGGGGTCACTTACCCGTCACTCTTCTTGTAGAGAAAGCCCACCTTCTCCGTCCCAAACTGCTTGTTGCCTTGGTGCTGATGGATGCTGTAGCCCCCGCCGCCTCCCGAGTTCTTCCGGCTCAGAGTCTCCTGTTCCTCCGACAGGCAAAGGAGACAAGGAGACCTTAGGGCGTCTGGGTGGGCAGAGCCTCATTCTGCAGGGGCCCCTCTCAGACACTTCTCAAGGGACCCTTGAAGTGGGTCCCCCTCTCCCTCCCTCCACGGCGGGCCTTGGGAGAAGGCGTTCCCTTGGGGATGATTCGGGGGCTGACCTCTCTGCTGTCAAGCTGCAGTGTCCCTCGGAGGGAGTCCCGGAGCCGGGTCAGCTTCTGGAGCTCCTCCTCTTGGACTTGACGGAGCTGTGGAACAGAGGACCCCTCCGTCAGCCAGCGGACGGGCCAGGCGCACGGCCCAGACCGAGACGAGCAGAGGCCAGCTCTCCCCACCCTCAGGCTCCCCCCGGAAAGACAGGGGCTTGACCAGGTCCCCAAGGCCGAGGCCCAACTTACCGCATGTACAGAGGCTGCCAGCTTCTCGATGAAGGGGGACAGGCTCTGAGCGGCCTTCCAGCCGTCTTGGAAAAAGCTAAGAGGTGTGAGGCCCAACAAGGGATGAGAAAGATGAGAAAGAGGATGTGTGGGAGAAGGTGCTCCAAGGATCACGGGGCACCTGGGGGCAGTGTTCTCTGTCAGGTGGGAGCCCGCTCTCCGGAGCCCAAGTTGTCTGGGTCTAGATCCCACTTACTAGCTGGGGGATGTTAGTAAACCTGAGGCTTAGTTTCTGAGGAGAAAATGGGTTGCTGGGGATTGAGTGGGAGCCAATGTGTACGAGAACGTACTTAGCACCTGATACACGGTGAACACCCCCTTAAGGGAAGCTGTACAAAGCATCACCAACAAGGCACAGACAGAGTCCTTGAGGGCCTGCCAGACCCTGGGGAGGGGCCTTGTTTTGTGTTGCCTGAAGGGTTAAGGGGCAAGGACCATGGCATGGGGGGGGTGGGGACAGGGCAGAGACCTACTTGTGCTGGGCGTGGAAGAACTTGATGAGGCTCTGCAGGAAATCAGGACCCTGCTTCAGCTGGCTCTCCCCGGCTCTCAGCAGATACTGGGGAAGGAGCAGGGCCAAGCACGCAGTGTGAGCAGAAGCGGAATCCTGGGGGCAAGGGGGCTGCTGTCCCCATCCCAGGCTCATCTTCTTGGCCATCACTGAACCTTGGTGCCAACCCTCTGGGCCAGAACCTGTGACTGGGCCCCCCTGGGGGCTCAGGAGACGAAGACAGGAAGACATATCCCGCCCCGCCCTCACCCCTGCAGCATCCTTACCTCACACATGTGCAGCTGGAAGACGCGCCGCTCTCTCTGAGTGTCCTGGGCCACCTCCCCAGGCGCCCCTCCTGTCACCCGGGCTCGGTCCCTCTCCTTCTCCAGCCTGGCCCTAGGCCCCAAGGAAAGAGAAACCTGAACAACTCTCACTGGGGCCCCTTTCATGTCCCACCACCTCCCCACGCTCCTCTCTGCCACGAGCACACGAGAGCGAGGGGGCCTCCCGTGCGCCAGCCATGTGGCAGGGCGGGGGGACAGCGGTGAACGAGGCAGATTCGGGAACCCACGGGCTGGTGGATCAGATCCCAGCCATCAAGAGAGCCACAGAAAGCTAAAATGGGGATCCGCAGGAAGCGCTGCCTGAGGTGAGAGCTGAGGTCTGCGGAGTTGCCAGGAGGAAGCTAGGAGCATCAGACCCTGCTACGGCTGGAGGCAGGAGGCCTCCGGGCTCAGGAGTGGAGGCGGAGAGGAGGTGGTTCCCTGGCTCCCGGTGAGGGACAGAGGGGCCCGATCACACAGGGCCTGCTTCAGATCATGTCAGGGTTCCCAAGAGCAGTGGGAAGGACTGGAAGGTTTTTATGCAGGAAGTGATGGGCTTAGATGAGGGCCAGGTGAGGTCTGGGGTGACCAGTGTGATTTTGCTGGGAGGGGTTTAGGACCACATGGCTTAAAGGATCACCAAGCACCTTCATGCTCTGAGCCACGGAACCTCCCAGGTAAAGCTTAGCAAACCCTTGTGTTTTTTTTTTGTTTTTTTTTTTTTTAATTTATTTGACAGACAGATCACAAGTAGGCAGAGAGGCAGGCAGAGAGGGGTGGGGGAAGCAGGCTCCCTGCTGAGCAGAGAGCCCGATGCGGGGCTCAATGCCAGGACCCTGGGATTATGACCTGAGCTGAAGGCAGAGGCTTAACTCACTGAGCCACCCAGGCGCCCCCAAACCCGCATTTTCTTTGTGAGTGAAGACGGGGCCTCCTGGGCTTGCAGCTGAGAGCAACCTGGGCCTTGCCCCCACAGATCTCAAGGGTTGGCTGTTTTCCCTCTTTGGGGATGGGTGGATCTGTGTGCAAATGATTTCCTGGAAACCCCACGCCCAGCAGCCCACCCACTCTCAGCCGGAGAGTGTTTCCACATCTGGGGCTGGGCACCTGTCACCACAGTTCCTCTGTCAAGGAGATGTCTTACTTATCAGTGGCGTTTTCAAGTAGGTGCCAGCCCCAAGCAAAGACAGCTGTGGGATACATGACAAACATCACTCCCCCCTGCCTTGGTCTCCCCATCTGCAAAACGGGGATCCTTCTCTGTACCCAGATGAGACAGAGGACACAGCAGACTTAGCACACAGAAGACCCTACAGCTATTATTATCACAGGTCCCTCTAGGCCTTAGTTTCCCCATCTGGAAAGTGGGGAAGCAATGGCCTAGGCAGAGTTCATTCTGGCTTTAAAGTTCCAGGTCCCTCTGGGGTCAGGCCTCTGGGATAGTGTTTATACACAGAATCTGTCCCTGGAGAACCAGAGAGCAGCTTCTCAACCCTGGAACTACAGATACTTTGATCAGATGATTCTGATGTGGGGGCTGTTCCGTGGATGTAGGATGTTTGGAATCTCTACCCACAAGGCTCCTGTAGCCTCTCCCAGTTTTGACAGCCAGAGATGTCTCCCGGGGGTGATGTGGGGGCACAGAATCACCCCCGACTGAGAAACCACTGCTTTAGGATGCAATTCTGTAGGTTTTCTAGAAAAAATTTCTTAGGAGTGACTCTTTTACATTTCCCTAAGACTTGATGATATCCCAAGAGGGAGTCTGTAACAGGGTAGTGGAGTTAGGGTGGGGACTGACCCTATGACCTGGGCCTCCTGGGGGGTCATGACAGATGCTTTTTGGGGGATCTGATGATGAGCAGCAGAGAGAGGTGCTGGCTAGGCCAGCAGGGTGTCAGCAGTAAGCCTGGCTGGCAGCTTGCTAAGGAGGGTGGGAGACAGAGAGGGCAGAGCTGCTGGCAGGGGCAGGGGAATCTCCTGCAGACATTGCTACCACATCTTTCAAAAGTAAAAAATGAAAAACAAGCTAAATGTCTATCAGGAGGAAGTAGTTAAATTATGCTATGGCCAGCTACAGGAATACTATGCAACTGTTAAAAAGGATGAGGAAGCTCTGTATGTACTAACATTGAGGGACATCTGCTCCAGAGTAAATGGACAAAAAGGAAGCACCATACGGTACAGTGGCTAGAAATGCACAGTCTGGGTTTGAATGGCAGCTCTCTCACCCAACTTTTTTTTTTTTTTAAGATTTTTTTTTTTTTTTGATAGAGATTACAAGTAGGCAGAGAGGCAGGCAGGGAGAGAGGAGGAAGCAGGCTCCCCGCTGAGCAGAGAGCCCAATGCGGGGCTCAATCCCAGGACCCTGAGACCATGACCCGAGCCGAAGGCAGAGGCTTAACCCACTGAGCCACCTGGGCGCCCCTCTCTCACCCAACTTTTATAAAACTTTCTAAGCTTTAGTTCACCCATTTCAAAAACAAGACAAATACTGTTTTGTTCTCCGATGGTATAACGCATGGTATGGTCCCTGGCCTACGGTAAGCCCTCAATAAGTAGCAAGATTATGATGATGCTAGTGATATTGACAGTTATGGTAATAACTGCTGGTGATTCCTTTATTTTTTTTTAATTTTACTTATTCATTTGAGAGAGAGAGCAAGCAAGCACCAGCAGGGGGAGCAGCAGGGGGAGAGGGAGAAGCAGGCTCCCCACTGAGCAGGGAGCCCAACTCGGGGCTCAATCTCAGGACCCTGGGATCACGACCCAAGCCAAAGGCAGACGCTCAACCAACTGAGCCACCTGGTGATTCCTTTAGATAATGTGTGTGTGTGTGTGTGTGTGTGTGTGTGTGTGTGTGTGTTAGCATAGGGTGCTTCCTTATTTATTTATTTAATTGGGGCGGCTACTGGCGCTAGTGGAGATTAAAGGACAGAAGCTAGGTAGCTCAGGATGAAAACAAGCTGTAAAGTACTTTGAACGGCTTTGTGAATTACCATAGCTCTGTTCCTCCGTTTCCACTAAGGTAACGTAAGAAATTTACCCTGCCAAAGCTGACCTGGCCACCTGAGATGACCTGCCAACCTCAAACTGCCAGCTGGGGAGTTCTTTTTATTCTCTCACGCCCTGGCCAGAAAAGAGCACCACTCCGATTCCTTCAATGTCCTCAACGGTTCACCAGTGGTTTCTAAACATTTCAACTGTTGGAAATCTTTTATTTCCTTCGAATGGAGTTGCCGCAAGAGGAGTAAAATGAATAGGGAGTGAGAAGCAGGGAAATGCTAGTTCCTGAGGGGACTGAGAGAAATGGAAAGGGGACTTGGGGGACAGTCTAGTATTCAGACGGGGAGTGAGGGGGGCGGCGAGGAGGATGGCGGGAGAGGAAAGGAATCAAAACGAATCGTGTATCTGCCAGCCTGACCCCTTGAACAGCCTCTCCTGTGATGCCTCCTCCCCTCCACCTCCACCCAAACCAAACCACCTGTCTTTTCTGCCACCCCAGTGCTGACACCATCCCCGTGGCACCATCGCTTTGTATTTCCGTCACTTATCGACCCACCTCTCTTCTCGCTTACAAACCAGCAGGGACTGTGGTGGTGTTTTTTCCCTTACTTCTTACCTATAAGTTGGGGACAGTAACAGCCCCTTTCCCTGACGAGGGGAGTCAGTCTGATGATAGATCTAAAGAGCTTATCACAGTTCCTTGGACAGAGGAAGCTCTTAAATGAGTACAAGTATCAGCTGCTATTATTACTAATTATTATTTTTAAGCACTAATACTATGCGGGGTGCTCTGCCAGACCCTTCACATACTAACGCGATAACCCCGTGGGGCAGGATTCATTACCCCATTTTATAGTTGGGGAGCCTGAGGCTGAGACGGGTCACAGATTGCTCTGCTGTTAAGTGCTAGAGCTAGGATTTGGCTCCAGGTCTGTCTGACGATAGAGCCTTGGGGATGACACTGGTAACCAACACGTGCCTCAGATTTTCTCCATCCCTCCTGTCCTGCCTGGTCTCCCCGCTGCCCCCACCCCCGCCAGCTGGTGACAGCACTGTGTCTTTTTTTTTCCGAAATGTATTTATTTATTTTTTAAATGTTAATTCCAGCATAGTTAACATATAGTTATATCTGTTTCAGGTGTACAGTATAGTGATGTGACAATTCTATACATTGCTCAGTGCTCGTCACGGTATGTGATTTATTTATTTGAGAGACAGAGCGTGAGGGGGAGGAGGCAGAGGGAGAGGGACAGAGGACCTCAAGCCAACTCCTGGCTGAACACGGAGGCCCATGCGGGGTTCAGTCCCACGACCCTGAGATCACAACCAAGCCGAAACCAAGAGTCGGCCGCTTAACTGACTACACCCCCCAGGCTCCCTGTAAGTGTACTTAACCCCCAGCATCTATTTCACCGCCCATGCCCCTCCCCCCAACCATGGTGTCTTTTCTGACAGGTCACAGTGAAGGATCGTTTTATACAAGATGAAGCCGAGCCCTAGAGAAGGGACTTGTTTGTCCCAGACCCCAAGCTGGTCAGGTGGGAATGGTAGGAGCCAAGGGTTCGGCTCCTGCCTCTCGGCCCCTTGCTGTGCTATTTTTGGTCTCGGTTCTGGTCTCAGAAAGATGGCCACTGGGTACTTGCTGATATGCAGTGCTAGACGCTTTACAGCCACATAAAGAGTATTACATGTAAGTAGAACATTAGATGTTCTACTGCATCTCCACGTCAACCCTGCCAGGTATCACCGGCGCTGTGTTTCAGATGAGGAAATGGACCTGCACATGAAACAACCGGGAAGAACTCGGCCCCTGCACAGGGCCTGGGATGCCTTTCTTCGCAGCTCCAGGCAGAGCGGGGAACCCACCCTCCTCTGTGACCAACCAGGAAGCGACTCCTGGTGGTATCCGACAGATGCTGTTCGGGGCCTTTCCAGCTGCTGCCCAGACCGGTGTGGGAGGAAGGAGGTGGAAATGCACAGAAACTCAGGGCTCGCCAATATCTAGCCATACCTGAAGCCCTTACAGAAACGAGTGTACACGGACACCTGTGCCGGGATGTGGAGCTCAGCCTGTGTAGCACCCATGGCAGGGGCTGGGAGGCCACAGAGCATAGGGACTCAGAGAGACCACCGGACTCAGAAGCTCTCGGGTCCAGATCGGGCCCTGGTGATACCTCACTGGAGAACTTTCACTGAGCCCCTCTCCCCACCAACTGCAGCATCTTTTCTCGAAACAACACCTTTCAGGCAAGAGCAAGATGGAACTCCGGTAAAAGCAGAACGGCCTGGAGGAGGCCGGGAGGTGGGGGTTATTCTTTCCATTTGGTACACGGTGTCCTGCGAGGCTGCAGGCTTGGTTAAGGAAACTCAGTAAGATGCAGGCCGTGTGGCGACCCCACATCCAAGCCCAAAGACAAAGACTGCCTGCGCGTGCGCGCCTGTCCCTGGGCCTCCCATGACAGCAGATGGCCATGCCCGCCACAGCTCCTGTGACCTTCACCCCGGGATCTACATGCACAGCCGCAGTGTAGATGGGGATACTGCTGGCATGGGGGTCGGGGGGATGTCCTGGCCTTCCTTCAGCCTCAGGAGGTCCCCATGGCCCTGGGGCTGGAGGAACCATAAAGCTCCAGGATCTACTTCTTAGAATGATCCTACACAAGCAATAATTATGGGTGGGAGCCAAGATCTCGTTTCAAGGGGCACCTGGGTGGCTCAGTGGATTAAAGTCTCTGCCTTCGGCTCAGGTCATGATCTCAGGGTCCTGGGATCGAGCCCCGCATCGGGTTCTCTGCTCCGCAGGGAGCCTGCTTCCTCCTCTCTCTCTGCCTGTCTCTTTGCCTGGTTGTGATTTCTCTCTGTCAAATAAATAAAATATTAAAAAAAAAAAAAAAGATCTCGTTTCAAGGATGCTTCCCCAAAGGCAGGGAAGACAAAATACGTTACGAATCATGCATATGTTGGCACCCATTTAAGTGACATCGTATAAGAATATGTAACGATGGAAAGATGGTCATGATGTATTTTTAAGTAAAAAAAAAGGTGTGATTATTATGTTCTCAGTTTTGTAAAATTATTTCTTTATGCATAGAAAAATGACTAGAAAGCTGTTACTACTTGAGGCTCGGAAATTAAGAATTTTCCTCTTGGTTTTGGTAGTTTTCCCTACCCCCACGTTTTTAAGTGACAAAATGACAGGGTCCGCTCATACTATGTAAAAATATACAAACAACAGAGAAGTATGTCTAGTCCCCACGTTGCCCTAATCCTCTCTTAAGGATAATTAAAATGTTTTCTTCTTTTGCTTCTCCTTATTTTCTAAGTTATTCTCAACGGACACATACTGCTTTCGTGAAGTGCAAGAGAAAATTTTACAAACCGCCACCAAGTGCTCTGAGGTAGCCTGGGGAGGCCCTGGCAGAGTCCTGCAGACAGAGGAGTCTCTCTCAGGGGCAACTGGCTCCTTCTGTCCCCATGATGGCCCTGTAGCTGGTGAGAGGTCCAGTGTCTTGTGTGGTGAACCCAAGAGGCCTGGGTATGACCACAAACTCCCTTCCCTCCTCTATGTCCACCAAAATGTTCCGAGACACCACCTGGTGTTGCAGAAAGAGGATCAAGGAGCATGAATCCCCGTCCTACCTCTGCCTAGCTGTGTGGCCTTGGGCAAGTGACTTAACCCTTCTGAGCCTCCAATTCCTCGTCTGACAATCGGGACACTAACCCCTCCTGCACAGGGCTGAGTGCTTGTGAGGATTAAGTGGCTGGTATGTCAGGAAGTGATAGCTTCTTTCCATCCCTCTGCCCACATCTGGCACCACTGAGCAGAAGGGCCTCTGAGAGCAGCATCTTGAGGTCCCTTCACAACTGCATCCCTTTGGTGGTCTCGCAGTCCAGCCCCCAGACTCCCATCAGGCCTGGGCATAAATCGCCCCCTATGGAGACCCCTAGAGAGTGAGAGGCCATGCACTTGTGGGTGACATGTTCGGGCAGCACGGAAGTTCTCCCCAGTGTCTAGCCTCCTGCTGCAACACCGGCATCATTCCCCTGGGAAACCCACCCTGACTGCAGCCACTTACATTTTGGCTTCATAGTCCTTCCAGGCCTTCTCCAGCTGCTTTTTGGAATCCTGTGATTTAAAAAGAACAACGTGCCCAAAGGGGCACTTGGGGTCTGGAATCCGCCGCACACTTTGCTACCTTGAAGGCAACTTTGCGCTTTCATGCTCCCCTATGCTGCTCAGAGCCACAATCCAACTAACGCCTCCCCCCGCCCGGAGCCCTTACTGTAAACCCTGCCTCCCACCCACCCAAATAGACCCAACCGGCCCCCTTCTCAGGCCCCCCACCCACCCAAATAGACCCAACGGCCCCCTTCACCCACCCAACCTCCTCCCATAGCTGCTAAGAATCAGCTGGGTTTGGTGGGCCCTGGCCTGAGGTGTGGGAACATTTTGGGGTCTGCCCTAAGTCCTCTCTCTCAGAAGACAGAGATCACCATGAGGATGAGGATGGAAAGATGAAGTTCAGACTCGTCCCCCAACTTTACCCCACTCCTTCCTCCTGCCTGGTCCTAGATCATCCTCTCAACAGGAAGGGTATAGATAGAGGGACATATGCACAGAGAGGCTAACAAGCCTACCGAAGGCCACACAGCAAGCCAGTGACACCTGGCTGATCCTTGGCCTAGTTTGCCTGGGACGGCTCACACCCTTCAGAATTGCCCCATTCAGCCCAGGAGGGGGTGGGCAGGAAGCTGCCCAGCTGGTTTGGGTGGTTCCCAGGCTGGTGACTGGCCTTAGGCAAGAGGGAAGCCTCTGGGGGGAGGACAGAGTCTCCCCTGAGCCTTCTGGGACAGATTTCTCAGGCAGATTATTCTGTCACTTTCTTTGAGTCTGCTCTGCCTGGAGCGGGGACCTGCCAGGGCAGGGATGAGCCAAGCATGAGGGTCAAGAGCCCCAGAGCCCATCGTGGCTCTTCCGCCAACCGGCTGTATGAACTGTAAGCAGGTTACCAAACTCCCTGAGCCTCGGGTTTTCTCACCTGCAGAGCAGGGACGACAGTGCCTACAGAACCCACCTTGTGCGGCTGCTGTAAGAGTAGCCCGAGCTATCTCACATAAGGGCCCAGGCACACGGTAGGTCAGCCATCCTCGGCTGACCCCAGAGCCACGTCTTCCTGTCCTTCCAAGGGTCCCTAATATGGGGTCAGCACTCCCACAGTGATAGCCTCATTTGACCTGCGGCTTCAGCCCAGCCCTGCCTCCCCTCTGGTCTCCTGCCCACCGCTTTCTCCCTCCATCCCACCACCTTTGGGCACCCCCACTCCCCAAATGGGAACTCACCTGTCGCCCGTCCCTCAGTTGCCCCTTCAATAGACTGTCCAGGGGGAATGAGACGATGTTGTTCAGGTTTTGAACCTAGAAAGAGCAGAGACCCCCCAGACCCCACCCTGGGTGACCATCTTTCTGGCCCCAAGAGGCTAGGGGACAGCACTGGGAGGCAAAGGAGGGCACTGGGGGTAGAGGAGGTTGGGGAGAGAGAGGTGAGGGAGGAGGGTACCGGAGTGGCAGAGTGGGTCTCCCATAAGAGCTGTTACCACTGTCCCTGACTAACCGGCCTCATCACCTCACAGCTCTAGTAACATCCACGGTCAGTCCCATCTCTGGCCCTTTGCCTCCAGCATCCTCACCTGTCCCCTCAGACCCTGACTCTGAAGTGCCCATCTGTCATTTGTATATGGTTAGCTCCTTGTCTCCCCCATCATGTGAGGAACCCTTCCCCTGTGGTCATATGGGGTAAACACAGGAGCAGAGCTCATCAGGGTACCCCATCCCTGGGCCGTAGTGACTGTATCAGGAACATGACTCAAGCCAGCAAATCAGGGTCCTTCCTGCAACTTTCTGCCGAAGTCATGGTAGAGAGACTGTCTTTCTTCTGATAGTATTGTGAATCTGGGTCTGCTGGGCCACCTTGCCCACTGAGCAGACACAGAAACTATCTAAGAGAAAGAGAAGAGGCCTAAAGCCAGTTGCATACCTGGATTTCCCATTACAAGGGCCAATGAACTTCCTGTTTAAAAAATCCTAGTTTGGGGGCGCCTGGGTGGCTCAGTGGGTTAAAGCCTCTGCCTTTGGCTCAGGTCATGATCTCAGGGTCCTGGGATCAAGCCCCACATTGGGCTCTCTGCTCAGCGGGGAGCCTGCTTCCCTTCTTCTCTCTCTGCCTGCCTCTCTGCCTACTTGTGATCTCTGTCAAATAAATAAATAAAATCTTAAAATAAATAAATAAATAAATAATCCTAGTTTGAAAAAAAAAATCCTATTTCGAATAGAATCTCTATCATCTGGCAGCCCCGACTGCCTGTCTGATATTTCAGCTTACCTTTTAAGGTACAGCTTGGGTCTCCCCTACTCCAGGAAGCCTTCCTGACTACTCCTACTCAAGGCCTATGCTGACCTTCCCTTTCCAATTTTTTGTTTTAAAGATTTTATTTACTTTTTTAAGAGAGAGAGAGTATGCACGCACACAAGTTGGGGGGAGAGGCAGAGGGAGAAGCAGATTCCCCTGAGCGTGGAGCCTGACTCGGAGCTCGATCCCAGGATGCTGAGATCATGACCTGAGCCAAAGTCAGACACTGAATGGACTGAGCCACCCACGCGCCCCGTGACCTTCCCTTTTCTGAACTCTGGCAGCACCGGGCCTCTGACCCAACTTGCTGGGTTCTTGAGTTTGTCTTGGTGTGGTCCCACATCTCAGTTCCTGCCTCCCCCACTAGACTGTGGCTCTCTCAGGCACAGCCCGACTCTTTCCTGTGTCACCAACCCCCAGTACAATGCCAAGGATGGAGGAGACACTCAGCGAACCTTAGTTTGACCAAAGCAGGGGGAGGAGAGATAAAGACAAAAGCAATCACTAAATCAGTTGAACTCAAACGCCAAAGACCTACATAGAGGACAAGTGTGAGAGGCGGTGCTACGCAAAGAGATATAATAATGACAGACGCAAGAGTAGCAAACCCTTACTGAGCGCTTACTCGGGGCTGGGCACTTAACTTGCATGAGCCTCATCACAGCTCTGCGAGATGGCTACGTGACAGACATGGAGGGAGAGAGGGAGAGAGAACACGTAGGGGGAAAGTCAGACAAGAAGAAGAATGCAAAAGGGAGGTCAGAACTGGAAAGGGAATTGGGTCATTGGTCAAGGTCAAGGGAGACTGGAGGTCCAGGGCAACCCTGGACAGAGAGGTTCATAAGTTCGCTTGATTTATCCCGAGCCTAGGCTAAGGGTGGCTGAGAAAGGAACAGGTCCTCACCAGGTTCTTGAAAAGTGCAGCCACCTCACGGGTAAACACGGCCAAGTTCAGGAAGCCAGTGGACAGCTCATGACTGTTTTGGGACAAGTGGCTGTTGCCTAAGGACTCTACGGCCTCTCGGTACTGCTCCTCATTCTCCACATGGCCTGTGGAGGTAGGGAAAGGCAGAGTCAGTTCCATGCTGGGGCTGGGGAAGGGGCTGCTTGGCCAGCCTGGGCATCAGGCAGGCTCACTCACCAAGGCCGGAGCTGTGGATCGCCCGCACAGCCTTCTTTATTCTCTGTAAGATGACCTGGTCTCCTTCCAGCATCTGGAAGCAAATGCAGACAGAGTTCAGGGATGCTCAGCTGGGAGGGGTGCCTGACTCCAGGATCCCACCCTCCAAACACACATATAAAGTTTCTTCCCTCGGGCCCCCCAGCCCCCCTCCATACATGAACAGACCACCCTCTTCCACCCAGACCACACAGGACACCAGAGATCCGTCACAGCACTCCAGGAAGACCTACAGACTTCTCTCCCCAACCCCAATGCAGGCCAAGTAAACGCAGCGATTCCAAGGCACGTGGCGTAGTGAGGGGACGCCAGTCCTGGGTCTGAATCCTGACTCTGGCACTACCTAGAATATCGATCTAGACAGATCTGCTAACTTCTCTGAGCCTTGGGGGCTTTGTCTGCAAAATGGAGATGATACTACTGGCTCCTGGAAGTCCTGAGAGAATTAATGATTTGACAAAATCATTTGACAATCCAAAAATGCTTAGCAAAAGACCAGAGGAGAGAATGCAGACACATCTCTGTATTCTCGAAGACACAGACAGAAGAATGCTTGTTCCTCAAATCCCGGGCTCGGTAAGCAGACGGCCACACTATATATAAGCCACACTATACCCCGACTGGCAAGAACTGGTAGGACAGCACCAGGCAACCTCTGTGGGTTGCAGAATAGACAGCAGACGGGGAAGGCCAGGAGTTGTGATGGGGAGAAGCAGGCCTCACAGGCCCTGGCGGGGGGGGGGGGGGGCCAGGCTCAGCCAGAGATCCAAACCTCCTCCTTCAGTGGGGTGCGGATGCTCCAACCTCACGGACCCCTGATGAAATGTTGGTGAAGCTGGAAATTGTAGAACATCAGGGCTGAGAAAGGCTGACAGAACCACCCCTGAGGAGACTGAGGCCTGGAGAGGGCAGGGCCTGGCCCAGAGGCAAAGAGAGGGGCAGCCGCGGAGCTGGGCTTCCGTCCCCGCTCTAGCTCGGTGCTCTATCCTCATCCCCATCCCCCCACCCCTGCCACAGCCCCACCTATTTTGTCCGGTGACTAAAAAAAGGATCAGAGTTTATCTCCAAAGAGTTACCTTCAACGTGACAAGAGTTAGCAAACACATTGGGAACGGTTTCTCCAAAGACTGCGCACAGGAGGGCACGCATGGGGCAGAGCTCGGGGGCAATGTGGAATGTTCTCCGAAGCCCTGGGTGTGGGGGAAGCCTCGGGAGGGAGAGGGGTCTGGTTCCGAAGCTCTGCTCTAGTGCCCAGATGCTGTGTGACCTCCAGCAAGTTGCTTCCTGATTAGCTGTCCGTACAATGGGGGGAAATCATGCCTCTCTCTCAGGGTTATGAGATCGTATGTATGAGATGATGCACAGAGAGGGCCTAGTTTGGTGCTGAGCGTGGCCTCAAAGAACAGCACCTATGGTCATTATCGGTACTTGTGGCTAGAAGGGTCCGCCACACTCTGTGCACGTTTCCTACAGGGACTAGAAAGCTAACATTCTCCTCCCTGAGTATAGAGGGAATATATGAATATAGTATATTCATGTTGGGGACATGTGACTCTGGGACAGTGGAGGCCCATCCCAGGGCTGAAGGAAAAATGTCAAGGAATTAGGGAGATGGGGGGGACAGGAGGCCGTATCTGAACCAGCTAACAAACTCAGACACTACCAAAGAAACAAAGACATGAGGGGAGAACTAGGACATCACGATAGTTCCCAAAGACCCAGAGGGGGGCACACGCATTCGCCGAAGCCCTTGATCCCCACCTTGAGACTTGACAGGGAAAGCGAAGACACGATTAATTTAGGGACCTCTGACTTTACTCCAGTAGTGCGGACCACAGATATGAATGATTTCCAAAGAGACTTAAAAACTCCTGGAAAGGGGGCGCCTGGGTGGCTGGGTCGGTTAAGCCTCTGACTCTTGATTTCCGCTCAGGTTATGCATGATCTCAGGGTCCTGGGATTGAGCCCTACGTTGGGCTCCACATACAGCAAGGAGTCTGCTTCTCTTTCTCCCTCTGTCACTCCCCCGCCCTCATGAACGCTCTCTCTCAAATAAATACATAAAAATAAAATCTTTAAAAAAGGGGAAAGCTCCCCAAAAGGCAGATCCATGTGCCTAGCACAGAGAAAATACCCACTAGTTGTTTACCTAAATGAACATTTTGCAAAGTCCCGGGACATGGACCTGAGGAGTCTGTGTCCCTGCTGTAGATACTTTTGGGGGAGTCTCTCCACCCCATGATACCTGTTCTCGGAAAACTGCCCTCCTCCCCTCTAGAGGCGGGTCCTTTATTACCTTGTTTGTTTGTTCTAGCCAGAGTAGACCAGACCAGGGTGACACCTGATCCAGGCTGGCCCCAACAGCTTCTCTCTCCAAGGAACTTGGAATGGGGTTCTGGGAAGTTGGCTAATTGATCTGAAGTACTCAAGCTGGGACATCTTTCCCACCATGGGCAAAGACAAAAGAACAAGGCAGATATATAGAAAGAAGCAAATGAGACCCATGGTGCCCCAGAAAACCAGAAGAAAAAGGCTGCTCTGGTTTCTGGCAAATCTCC
Source organism: Martes martes (assembly GCF_963455335.1). NCBI lineage: Eukaryota > Metazoa > Chordata > Mammalia > Carnivora > Mustelidae > Martes > Martes martes. Next base: position 174,388,661 of record NC_137891.1, on the reverse strand, counting down.
AGATCCTGCACCCCGAGAGGCTCCTTGGGTCTTCATGAAATATCCTTGAATGCACGCAACAAATTCCCCTTCATGCTTAAGCTGCTTTGAGAGCATCTCTCTTCCCTGCAGCATGGCAGAGCCTGCTGGTTGGCTCTCGGTGTCCATTCTCTCTTCTTCCTTTGCAGTTAAGAATACTGACTTTTGGGGCGCCTGGGTGGCTCAGTGGGTTAAGCCTCTGTCTTCGGCTCAGGTTATGATGTCAGGTTCCTGAGACTGAGCCCTGCATCGGGCTTTCTGCTCAGCGGGGAGCCTGCTTCCCCCTCTCTCTCTGCCTGCCTCTGGCTACTTGAGATCTCTCTGTCAAATAAATAAAATCTTTAAAAAAAAAAAAAAAGAATGCTGACTTTTCAGATGGCCACTCGGTCACTCCCAATACAGGCTACACTTTCCAGCTCACCTTGCAGCTGAACATAGTCATAAGACCACGTACCGACCTATGTCATATAATGGATATTTCAATTGTTAGGTTCCAGAAGTATTCTTTTTTTTTTTTCCCAGAAGTATTCTTAAAAGGAAGGGAGGGACTACCTACTTAGTAAAATGGCCAAAATCCAAAACACTGACAACACCAAATGCTGACGAGGCTGTGGAGCAACAGGCACTCTCAGACACTGCTGGTGGGAAAGGAAAACGGCACGGGCGCTTCGCTAGACAGCCTGGCAGCTTGTTACAAAACTACACATACTCTTACCATCTGATCCAGCAACTGCACTCCTCGGTATTTACCCAGATGAACTGACAACCTGTTCCCACATAAAAACACGCCCATGGATGTTTATAGCAGCTTTATTCCTAACTGCTAAAACTTGGAAGACAAGGGAATATTACTTAACAAGAATATTACTTAAAAAGAAGTGAGCTATCGGGCCACAAAATACATGAAGGAACCTTAAGTGTGTATTTGAGGGGCACCTGGCTGGTTCAGTCGGTGAAGCATGTGACTCCTGATCTTGGGGTTGTGGGTCTGAGCCCCACTCTGGGTGGAGAGGTTACTTAAAAATAAAATCTTTCACAAAATGTGGCTATTACTGTGTGAAAGAAACCCAGCTGAAAAGGAGGCTCAGTGTCTGATTCCAATTATGACATTCTGGAATAGGCTAAAGAATGGACACGATAAAAAGATCAGGGGTTGCCAGCAGAGGGCGGGATAAACAGATGGCGCACAAAGGGTTTTTAGAGCCATCACACTATCCTGCCCGATGCCGAGAGTGGACACACGTCACTAGGCACTGGTCAAAACTCAAAGAACGTACACCACCAAGAGTGAACCTAACGTAACTACGGATCTGCGGTGACAATGACGTGTCCATGTCGGTTCACGGATTCTAACAAAGGTGCCACTCTGGTGTGGGCCAGTGACAGTGAGGGAGGTTGTTTGTGGAGTAGGAGATATATGAGAACTCTGTACTTCCTTTCCTTTTGTTTTTTAAGATTTTATTTATTTATTTGTCAGAGAGAGAGCATAAGCAGAGGGAGAAGCAGGCAGAGGGAGAAGCAGGCTTCCTGCTGAGCAGGGAGCAGGACGTGGGACTTGAACCTGGGACCCCACGATCGTGACCTGAGCCGAAGGCAGATGCTCAACCAACTGAGCCACAGAGGCGTCCCTAAAAGTGCTCTAAAAAATAAAGTTGTTTTTTTTTTTTTAAAAGGGGAGGAGTGTCTGGGTGGCTCAGTCTTTTAAGTATCCGACTTTTGATTTCTGCTCAGGTCATGATCTCAGGGTCTTGAGATCAAGTCCCATGTCAGGTTCCACAATGACCATGGAGCCTGCTTGAGATTCTCTCTCTCCCTTTCCCTCTGCCCCTCCATTCCACCTGTACTCTCTCTCTTTAAAAAAAAATAAAGAGAGAAAGAAAGGAAGGAAGGAAGGAAGGAAGAAAGAAAGAAAGAAGGAAAAGGAAGAAATGGGGGGTAACCCCCTGTCATACCGTTCTCCTGGCGAGAATGCATGTGTGATGTCTAGAGCTCAGGCAGCCATCTTGGACCGTAAGGCAGAAGCCATGTGCTGCCGATGGTGGAAGACAAAGTAGTGGCCTTGTCCCCGGTAACTGGGGAGCCCCCCCATCAGCCCTGGACCACTCGCCTGCAGACTTCTTTCATACGGAAGAGAAATACATGTCTGTCTTCTATGAGCCACGTTATGCTGGGTACACTGTTACTCGGGACTGAAGCTAGGAGCTCTAGCTGGCCCAGGCAGGCAAGTCACCTAAAGACCAACAAACTGGGGCACCTGGGTGGCTCAGCCATTAGGCGTCTGCCTTCAGCTCGGGTCATGATCTCAGGGTCCTGGGATCGAGCCCCAGCGGAGCAGGGAGCAGGGAGCAGGGAGCCCGCTTCTCCCTCTCCCACTCCCTCTGCTGTGTTCCCTCTCTCACCGTGTCTCTCGCTGTCAAATAAATAAATAAATAAAATCTTTCAAAAAAAAAAAAAAGACCAACAAACTATCACCCGATGCCCTTGTCAGACATATATCAGGAAATGGCTCTCTGGCAAGATACCATTCCTGACCTTACCGAAGTTCACACAGCCATTCATTCATTCATTCATTCATCTCAGTTACCGAGTGCCTGCTATGCATTTGCACCCTGTGTAAAAGCCACAGTCTCATCTCTCCAGAAATCAGTATCTAAGGGGAGAAAGAGCCGAGCAAATAGATCCCTTCAATGCGATTAGAGCTAGTAATGGAAGATGGACAAGGCACCCGGGAGCCCAGGGGAAGCAGAATCACATCTGCTTAAGAGGAACAGGGAAAGCTGTAAGTTGTGATGCTTGACTATGGGGACGGGACAGGCAGGAAAGGGACTAAGACTGCACTGTGAGGTGGTGTGGGGAGCGCTCGGTATAATGGTAGGATCACTAGAGGAGGGAGGGCTCTGGGAAGAAGGGGAAAGGAGAGGAACATGGTCCGTATGTTCATTCATTCATTCATTCATTCCAGCAAGGATCTGCTGGTGCCCTGTTTTAGCCATGCACGGCCCCTTCCTTCAAGAGGCTCCCAGACATATAAACATGGAAGTGCCCGACGTGGGCACAAAGAGGGGAGAATTCTAATCACCCTTCTCTCCTTTTTTTTTTTTTTTAAGATTTTATTTATTTATTTGACAGAGACACAGCGAGAGAGGGAACACAAGCAGGGGGAGTGGGAGAGGGAGAAGCAGGCTCCCCGCCGAGCAGGGAGCCCGATGCGGGGCTTGATTCCAGGACCCTGGGATTATGATCCAAGCCGAAGGCAGATGCTTAATGACTGAGCCACCCAGGTACCCCCCTCTCATCACCCTTTCCTCAAGAAAAAAATCTGAACACTGTTCACACCAGGGTATAAATGACTGATAACATCTATCCACACTCTATGATACAACACAGCAAAGACTTAAGCTAAAGAAATATTAGTTTTAAGGAGAAAATCCTGGTCATAGTGTGGGGATGGAAAGGTATCTGGGGAAAGGCCCCGCAGTTTCCAGAACTCCTGTAATGATGCTACTGCAGGACGAGAGAGGAGTCACAAGCTGAGATTCTAGCCCCAATCTGCTCGAAACGACCTCCCTGGGGAACACTGACACAGCAGTTCTCAAAATCTCCTCTTGCTTAAAGTAAGAGAAAAACACTACAATGCGAGGAGAAAATCCATTCTCCACTTAACCTACAGAGTTCCTGGTGAAGCTTAGGAGAGATCGCAGACCTGGCAGCACGTGCCAAGGCTCGGGGCACCTGGAAAATATAAGTATGAATCTGTGGTTTGCTTTCTGCCTCTGCAGGAGATCAGTCCTCATTCCCCATGTCTGAGGCTGGACCGGATAGGAAAACAACAACAACAACAACAACAACAACAACAACAACAAATCAGTCTCTGGATGCAGGTAGGTCTACTTAATCCTCCAAGTGGGGTCTCTGAACCAGCAGCATCAGCGTCACCTGGGACCTTGTCAGAAATGCAGGGCTTCAGCTGAATCAGGAAATCCAGGGGCGGGGCCCAGCCATTTGGTCTAACAAGTCTTCCAGGTGACTCTGACGCATGCTAAAGTTTGGGAATCACTCCCTAATTCTAGCCTTGAGACGCAATAAATCATCACAGCCGAATGTATGGGGCTGGCCCCAAACTACCTGGTTTCAAATTCAGCTCCATTTAGGCACTTGCTGTGTGACTTCTCTGTGCCTCAACGTTCCCATTCCTGAAATGAGGATGACAACAGTTTCCACTACAAAGGGTTGTTGGGGAGACGAAATGACTTCACCCAGGTAAAGTGCTTAGTGCTTAAAGTGCTTATTATTTGAGAGCTGGTGATGTTACATATTCCAAAATTAAGCTGAATTGGGTTAGGAATTTCTCAACCTTCCCAGAGCTGATTAAAGATCCTCTCCCCACCCTGCAATGATCCAGCTCAGCACGACCCATGAATGACAGGTCCCGAGGGGCCACTGGGCAGTCACACAGAACCTCCGCCACAGGGCAGACAAGATGGTACATGTGAATGCATGTGGTACATGTGAATGCCTAGGCTGTGCCAGACACGTTTCTTGTCACCCTTCCAGCCACCCTCTGACATAGGCATCACCACTGGCATTTTATAGATGAAGCTGCTGGGGGAAGGAGCGTGTCCAGGGACGGTCAGGTCACATAAATGCCAAAGAGTGGCAGAGCTGTCCTTGAAACCCCGGTCTGGCCACATCCAGGGCTGATGGTCTGTCCTTCCCACCAAGCTGCCCCCCAGACATTCAGGGACATGGCTTCTTTGATCTGGGGACTGGCTCTGCCTCTGAATCTGAACCCCAACTCAAGCACCTCTACCATCCCCTCCCCATCCTTCAAACAGGGACAGGGCAGGTAGAGACAACGACAAATACTCCACAGACTAGCCTACCGAAGAGAACGTAGAGTGTACAAATTGGACCAGAGGAGGATTTCCAGGCCTGAGAGGTAGAATTTAAGGAGACAGAAACAAATTTCAGCTCAGAAGAAGTTCCTGAGGAAGAGTAAGCGACCCTTCGAGAGAGTGAGCTCCCCAGCACTTGGAAGTATTCAAGGACTTCAGGTAGTAGAGCAAGATTCAAACTGGAATTGGATTTAGTAGTGATGGCCATTCAGAGTTCTCTCAAAGCTCAGAGTCAATGGCTCCACACGGGAGCCTGGGCAGGCATCGGGCAGAGGCGGGGGAGACGTGCCTAAACTTGGAAAACTAACTGGAGTCCTTTGGGCAGCCTTGCCTGTCTGGCCCTAGACAAAGCCTGAATTCCCGCTGGTGGCACTGCCCTTTATGCCCCTCCCTCCCCCGGCGTGCTCCCCCCTCATACCTCCCCCCCACACACACACACACTGTGCTCTGGCTCTGATTTGTGTTCTCTGCAGCCAAAGGCTATATAGATGGCAGCACTAGGGCCATGCCCAGCTGGCCTGCTTGGAAGGGGCTTTTGCATACCCCCCTCCTGGGTTAAGATTCATCAATAGGACCCATTCTTCATTCCTGTGATTTCCCAGTGCCAGCTGTGGTAACCATGGCGACTCAGCGGAGGGAGCAGAGCAGCAAAAGCGAAGGCCTTGGGAGTTGCTGATTAAATTTCACCATTAGACATTCACTCCTTTGGACTACTATAATATGGCACAGAGGCATCACTTTTGTGGCCTCCTTAATCTATCTCAGGATTTTTCCCGTTGACCCTGGATTTGGTTCATCATTCTGCTAGCACTACTCTTCAGGTAGCTTCTACCAATTAAACCAGAGTTGGCACAGGAGCTGAAAACCATTTTCCATCTTTGCTTTGGACCATGATGTTGTCTCCCAAAGGACTAAATCACAGAATAGTAGAGATAATCTAACATTACCTCCTCATCCTACAGACTGCAGAGCAAAGGGTCGGATGAGCTTCTTGCCCCAAGTCTCATAGGAAATACAAACTAGGAAAGGATATAAACCAACACTTTTACAGGGCTTTACAGTTCCTAAAGCAGCTTCACATCCATCCTGTAAGACGGACAGCATCCCAACAAGGCAGTGGCTGCATTTGTTCCCATCTGGCCAAAGAGTCAGTGAGGCTCAGAGAGGTGAAGGGAGTTGCCTGAGCTCACACAGCCACAAAGTAGCAGAGATGCATGGACCCAAACTGGGAGGTGCCATTTCTAGTTCATTTCTAGTCTGTGGACCCCAGACCCTGGACGTCCACACAGTTCCTACCTGGGCCCCACCAAGCTGCACCTCCAGGAAGCACCAGAGACCAATTTTAAAAAAGTCTCCCAGGTTAGCATGACCACATTCCAAATTTGTACACAGCTGTTATGATCAATAAGACACAAAAGTCTTTAAAAGCATTCTTGAATTCATGGGTTGGGGGGGGGGGTGTCTGGGTGGCTCAGTCAGTTAAGCGTCTGCCTTCGGCTCAGGTCATGATCCTGGGCTCCTGGGACTGAGCCCCATGTCAGGCCCCCTGCTCTTTGGGGAGCCTGCTTCTCCCTCTCCCTGCTCATGCTTTCTCTCTCATTCTTTCTCTCTCTCTTTCTCAAATAAATAAATAAGCATTCTTGAATTCATGGTAACTTTTTGTCCTTTTCCAAATTTCTCAAGCAATGCTAAAAGTATGACTTCATGGGAAGGTCAGTGAAACTGACATTAAAAAGAGGTCCCTCTGTGAGGGGGCAGAATCCCGGCTCCTTTGAGCTTTCGTATCCACAAAGAAGATTAAATTATATATACTACATATTAAATGTGAAAGTTAAAATACTGCATTTTAAAGAGCAAGCCAAGTTACACTTAAAACATTTAATGAGGGGCGCCTGGGTGGCTCAGTGGGTTAAAGTCTCTGCCTTCGGCTCAGGTCACAATCCCAGGGTCCTGGGATCCAGCCCCGCATTGGACTCTCTGCTCAGCAGGGAGCCTGCTTCCTCCTCTCTCTTTGCCTGTCTCTCTGCCTACTTGTGATCTCTGTCCAATAAATAAATAAATATCTTAAAAAACAACAACAAAAAAACATTTAAAGAGGGGTGCCTGGGGGGCTTGTCGGTTAAGCATCTGCCTTCGGCTCAGGTGATGATCCCAGAGTCCTGGGATCAAGTCCCTGATCGGGCTCCCTGCTCGGCAGGAAGCCTGCTTCTCCCTCTTTCTCTCCCCAGCCTTGTGTTCCCTCTCATTGTCTCTCTCTCTCTGTCAAATAAATAAATAAATAGATAAATAACTAAAAAGAGTGATTTTTTTAAAAAATTTAATGAAGTGATATATAAAATGCAAAAACAAAAACAAAAAACCAACCCCACACAAAAAATCCCCAGGGCTTCTCATTTCTACATCCAACTACTAATGTATGGGAAATGCAGATGGAGAAAGTCGTGCAGCCACGCCTGGGGAATGCAGCAGTGAGCACAGACCGTGTGAAACGACAGAAAAAGCCACCAATCTCCTTAACAAGGGGATTGCAGAAAATGAAACCAAAAACAACGGAGGAGAAATCATTTAAGAGGTGCAAAACACACACCGACAAAAGGCGACGCACGGACCTTCCTTTGCTTTTTAGAACATTTTTTGGAATTTAAGCAAAACTTTGGCATTTGCTTCAAAATAAGATGAGAGTCAGGGAAGCAGGTGGAGGTGTGGTCAGGGCAGGACTGGGTCACGTGTAAATGGGGGTTGTGCATCATTTTGTTCTGTCCCTGTGACCATTCCAGAATCTCCACAAATTCAGGAAAAAGTGAGGGCTCGTTGATGAAAAATAAGATTGAGGAAATAATAATAGTTGGGTTAGTCTACTTCTGGGTATGTTTGAAAATTTCTACAGTACAGAGTTAATACAAGAAGACAAGGGGCCCTTCCTTCTTTCCTCCCACCCCCTCTCCCTCCCTTCCTTCATTTTTGGTGTGGAGCCCAGTACGGGGCCCGAACTCACAACCCTGAGGTCAAGACCCGAGCTGAGATCAAGAGCTGGACGCTCAACTGACTGAGCCACCCAGGCGCCCCGTCCAGGGATTCACATATTCAGAAAGGTAGGGGACCACTGCACTAAGTTACTGCAACGAGCCCTGGACACCTTAGTACGTGGAATTGATTCTTTTCAGTGGATAGCTGTCTGGGCACGGCTTTCCACAAGCGGAACGGGATGGAAGAGTGGGTTTGGAGAAGCTGGGCTGAGGGAGCCAGGGGCCTAGGGCGCAGGGCCAATGGAGGGCATGGGATCAGGCAGGAAGGGGTAAAGTCTGACCTGCTGGCTTAGAGGTAGGTTCCATGCTCTGCGGCCTGATTACAAAAGGGCCCGTGGTGGAAAGAGCACAGGATTTGGAGGCAGGTCTATTCCAGACCCAATTTCTCACTAGCTCGGAGACCCTGAGCAAGGGTCTCTCAGCCATTGGCTCTCTACCTGCAAAATGGGAATGACAGTCACCGCTGCATCAGTTACCCCCCCCCACTGAGAATTAAATCCTGTTAGACTGGGGAAGTTTGTAGCCCATGCAAACGTGAGCTGTCCTGCTCATGTGAGGCTCTACAGTTTGCTTTTTCTCGTCCACCTGTCTAACTGCCAGATCCAGAGCAAGGCAGGGAGCCCCACTGGGCCCTTCGTGGGTGGCCAGCAAGGAAGGGAAAGGGTGGGACTGAGAAGTATTTCCAGCATCCCACCTCCAGCGCAATCCGAGCTCAACTCCACACCCTCAGTGGTGTGTGCGGGGGGAAGCTTGGATTTGCAAACCTGCCCCTTTCCACCCCGTGAGACAGTGAGACAGAGGGAGGAGCTGGGGTAAGGTCTCTAACGAGTCACCGGCACAGAGTAGGAGCTCATTCACACATACTGAGCACCTAGCTGTCCCTAAGCCCCTGCACTGGTGCTGGGGAGAGAGGGATGTCTGCTTGGGTCCTGCCCTCATGGTGCCCGGTGTGGGAGATAGGACACGGCCTGCGGAGGCCCTTGGGGAGCCCAGAGCAGGAGAGAAGCCTGTGTGGGGACACAGACAAAGAGGTACCCACCCCACACTGAGATGAAGTCATGCTTCTCCAGGGCCCTGAAAAACAAGGAGACATTAGTGGAACAAAGTGAGACAGCGGAAGATGACTTTAAGAGAGGAGAGGTGCCTGGCAGAGTCCCTGGGTAGGAACGCTTCCCACATCTGGGGACCAGCCAGGAGCTTCCTGGAGCAGCATGTCGCCAGGGGCGGGGCTGTGAACAGTGAGGCCTCAGGACTGAGAGGGCCCAGAATGACCCCCTGGGAGACCAGGCTCACAGTGAGAGCTAAGCAGATGCTTCTAGCACTACTATATGTCAGGCTGTGTGGCGAGCATGTGACATACTTTTTTTTTTTTTAACTTTTATTTATTAAGTCATCTCTACCCCCAACGTGGGGCTCAAACTCACAACCCTAGGGTCAAGAGTTGCACTCTACCCCAGGTGACATGCTTTGTCCTACTTCATGGAATCCTGTCAGTAACCCCAGAAGGTTTTACAGATGAGGCAACTGAGGCCCAGGAAAGTTTTGGCATTTGCCCAGGCTCATACACCTAGTAGGTGGTGGAACTTAAACTTAGACCCAGGGTGTCAGGCTCTTTTAACCAAACCCCTAGGTTTTACCCCACAGGTGACCGGGAGCACCCGCAGGGCTCTGGACAAGAGAGGAGTGATGTGGTAAATTCCAATGGTAGAAAGATCAGCTCTAGGGCTTGGCTGCAGACCCACGTCCGAGAGGGGAAAAGGGGCGCAGACACATCCCCCAGGCATGACAGGGTGATGGGGAACACAGCCTGACCCAACCCAAAGCCAATCACACATGACAGAAAGAACTGACTCCAAAGTCCCAGAATGAGTCTACTTACTAACATGAATCCAACCACCTCCCTTCCCACTGAGGGATCGCTTTGGGCCAGACACTTGATGCTACCCTCATTTGTTCTTCCCACCGGCCCTGCGACGTAGTTATTATCCTTCCCATTTTACAGATGAGGAAACTGAGGCTGGGATAGATGAGGCAACCGGCCCAGGTGCCAAAGGCAGCTCCAGGAAGGGTAGAGCCCGTAGTTTCCAGAGCCTTCTCACGTTATCATGCTATAGCAAACCATGAGCGAGATCCCACCTAGCTAAGCCTGTTACCTCTGTCAGCACAACTGTGAACATTAAATGAGACCGTATTTTTTCTAATGGTGGATGTCAGGCACCTTGAGAGGTAACGCAGAAACATTCTGAAGGAAGGGAAAGGGACTGAATTTTAGGCCTGTCTCAGCTACTAGCCCCTCTGGGTCTCTCTGAGCACATACCGTCCTTCTGTGCCACAGTTTCCCCATCTGTACACCTTACAGTTGATGGACATGAGTGCTAACTCCCCTTCTAGGAGATGCTCTGGGACTCCGAGTCCTGTTAATCGTATCCTGCAAGGCTGCTCGAACCTCAGGCACCAGGCGAGAGCACATCTCCAACTGGTTTTCATCTGGGCGGGCAAGGCCCCCATCCCCCAGGACCCAAGAGTCCAGGCTGGGGAGTCAGAAGGAGGTGCCAGGGAGCAGGGCAGGGCTCTTTCCAGCTCCTCTCTCCTTGCCTGCCTGTAGCCTCTGTCCTAGCTAAACCACAGAGCCTGGGAGCCAGGACCAGGGGCCCAGCTCTACCCCCACCCCTGCTGTGACCTCACGCAGTCTCCTTCCCTCCCAGACTGACTCCTCGGCTCCCATCTGGAGTCTGGAACGAAGGGGCTGGGCGGGATGCGGAAGGCTCCTGCCAGCTCTGACATTTATTATTTCAGGGTCCCTCAGCCTCTCGCTGTTTTCCTTCCTGCGCGGCTGGAGCCCGTGACTGGCCGGGGGCCCCCTCAGTTGGGCCCCTGCATCTGTCTCCCCGGTCAGGGAAGCTGCTAGACCTCGCCAGCTGCCCCTTGCAGGGTGGTGGGAAGCGGGGAGGAAGAGGGGTTGCAGGAAGGGAGCCGCACCCTCAACGTAAGCTGAGCCCTCTGTAAACCCCAAGTTTCCTGGCTGGGATTTTTCTCGGGAGACTGCTAGGCAGTGATGAGCTAAGAGAGCGAGAACTCTGCCGGACCGATCGCCTTGGATTCCCGTCTGAATCCTGGCCCCAAGCCCTGAATTCCACTCAGCTCCGCAGACAGCCTGGCCTGCCCTCCCTGAATAGAGGAGCCAAGAGCCCCCCACCTCCCATTCTCTGGCTCCCTTATTGGCCTGGATGAGTCCCTTCCCTGCACCCAACGGGATATCCATCACGGATCCCATAAATGTCAGTCCTACCCAGCTCTGCAATTTCCTCAACACACCAGGCTGTTGCCAGCCACCAAGCCTTTGCTCACGCTCTCCCCGCTGCCTGGACAGGCCCTCCCCCCTTACGCCCTAGATGCTTAGTCTTCCCAGACTCTGCTTAGGTTACTTCCACCCTGCCTCAATGGAACTTACCCCTCCAGAACCCATCCCTCCTGCCTTTATGCCTTTTATCCGGGCATTCATGGCCCTTATGTACCACACGTCTGACTTCCCTCTGGGGCTGAAGACCAGCTCATTTGCCTTTGCATTCACAGCCCCCAGCACAGGGCCTCGTGAGTAGCCACAGACGTTTGTGAATGAATGGATGAATGTTCGCAAGGCTCTATGAGAACACAAAAAAGCAGCAGGAGCTCAGGACTCCAGCTTTCACATCACACTGTTCTGAGGTCCAAATTCTCTTTCCGATAGTCTTAGCCAGGTGACCTGGAGCGGGTGACTTAGTTTCTCAGTGCCTCCATTACCCCATCTGTCAAATGGGATAATAACAGCATCTATCTCATAGGACTGAATGCAGTCAGGCCTTTCAGCCCATAGCCCAGCGCCCTGCATATAGGGAGGGCGGCAGCCTAGCTCTCCTGCCCAGAGAACTCGGCCCCCACACCCCCAGGCTGCCAGGGGAATCACCTGGAGCACTTCAAAAAGCAAGAGTACCAGAGCCTCACTTGAGACCTGCTAAATCATGTCAGGCATGACCCATGGGGTGAGAGGTCAGGCCCTCCCAAGGGCTTTGAACTGCCAAGTCCAAACCCTGGCTTTGCCACTTATGCTAGTAGAGTTGCCAGATTTTGCAAACAAAAACACAGGACATGCAGGTACATTAGAATTTCAAATCATCGATGAACAATTTTTTAGGATAAGTATATCCCAGATATTGCATGGGCATCCTGGCCGTTTCCTGGCGATCCTGTTTACTGAACTGTTCATCTCTGCGGCTTCACCTCCTTATGGGGATTACAGGGATCGGATTCAGGAAGTGCGCACAGCACTGCCTGCTGTGTTTGCTCTTCCTATTTCTACTGCTTTTAAAGCAACCCAGATGACATGGGAGAACCATGCAAACATGACACTAACTAGAAGAAGCCAGACCCAAAAGGCCACATATGAGAGGATTCCACTGATATGAAATATTCAGAACAGGCCAATCCAGAGGGACAGAGAGTGGCCAGGGGCTCGGGGAGGGGCAGCGGGGAGTGACTCTAAGGAACACGGTATTTCTTTTGGGGGTGAGATGTTCTGGAGTAAGAGGTGGTGTTTGTACAGCACCGTGAGTAAGGACCACTGACCAGCATGCTTTAAAATGGTTAAAATGGTGAATTTTATCCCAATTTTAAGAAATCCTCCTAAAAGCAACCCAGGGGAGGGGACGTGCAGTCAGTCTCAGTAAACATTTGCTGTAGAAACGAATGGTTGAGAGGCAGCAAAGGGCAGAGCTGAGGGAAGAACCTGTCTTGTCCAGAACTGGGCTGGGCTCTTCACTCCTGGACACCCGGAGGGGACACCAGAGTCCTCTTTTGGCTCTGGTGCCAGGACGTCCCAGACAATTTTAGCGCTCACTCATAAACCCTGTTGCAATGATCTCATTTTCCCTGTGTGGCTCCTGATCTCTTTAGCTATCCTATGTGCAGGGGGTAATTGTGCTTTTAGTAAAAGGGACTTTTAAAAAAGTTAAGTATCAGGGCACCTGGGTGGCTCAGTGGGTTAAGCCTCTGCCTTTGGCTCAGGTCATGATCTCAGGGCCCTGGGATCGAGCCCCACACCGGGTTCTCTGCTCAGCGGGAAGCCTGCTTCCCCCTCTCTCTCTGCCTGCCACTCTGCCTACTTGTGATCTCTCTCTCTGTATCAAATAAATAAATAAAATATTTTAAAAAAATGGGGCGCCTGGGTGGCTCAGTGGGTTAAAGCCTCTGCCTTAGGCTCAGGTCATCCCAGGGTCCTGGGATCGAGCCCCGCGTCGGCCTCTCTGCTCAGCAGGGAGTCTGCTTCCCTTCCTCTCTCTCTACCTGCCTCTCTGCCTACATGTGATCTCTGCCTGTCAAATAAATAAATAAAATCTTTAAAAAAAAAAAAGTTAAGCATCTGTCATGTGCCAGGGATATGCTAGATGATTTATCTGTAAACCCCTTGAACAACTCCATGACAGTGTTATCAGTGCCCATGATCTACAGATGGGGAAACTGAGATTCAGAAAGGTGAAGTCATCTGCCTGAGGTCACACAGCCAAAGGGAATTCAAACCCAGGTTTGTCTGACATCAGTCCCTGGACTCTGCATAGACCTCAGCCTCATCCTTGTATGCTGTGGGTTGTCGATCAGCTTTCCATGGGCCTAAGTCCTTCTCCTTTCCAGACGGGGCCTTGTCTTATGGTCTCCGTGCCATCAGAACCTACCTTCCCAACCTTACATGGGCATGCCATGGCTTACCACAATCATCTTCACCCCAACTACTCATCAGTCACCTGGGGAACTGCTGAACTCCTCACTTGCCCAGGCCTCACCCCTGGGAGATTCTCATAAAGTGGGTCCAGGTAGAGCCTACGGCAACTGAAGTTCTTAAAAGCTCGGTCAAGGTCAAAAGCCATCTGAGTTGGAGAACCTTTAACAGCTGTTCCCAGGCCAGTATGCTCCACAGTGAGGCCCACTCTGACCCCAGTGAGGTCCAGTCCCTACAATGTTCCCAGGACAGAGAGTTCCCAGGGCTCTGCCCCAGAGCCTGAGGAACTCACTATTCCTCCGCAGGCCTCAATGCCTCATGTGCTCTGGACCCAGGCACTAGTCCCATTGAAAGAATCTTCTAGCGGTGTGCCTAGGTGGTTCAGTTGGTTGAGCATCTGGCTCTTGGTTTCGGCTCAGGTCATGATCTCAGGGTCATGAGATCAAGCCCCGCATTGGGTTCCATGCTCCGTGGGGAATCTGCTTGAGATTCTCTCTCCCTCTAGCTCTGTCCTCCCCCTGCTCACTCCCTCTCTCTCTCAAATAAAAATCTTGGAAAAAAAAAAAAAAGAAAGAAAAGAAAAGGATCTTCTAGCAACAACATCTGTCTGAGGACTAGACTGCCAAACGGCCTTCAGGGAAAGCATTTTCCTTCTGCCATGCCCTGCAGTTCAGGTTCTGTCCTCAGACCTGCTTGTGTCACCTCAGTGGCCCGAAACAGCTGAACATCAGGCAAGGAAGTGAACTGAACTTCAGAGAGACTGAAATTTAGAGAGAGGAGGAGACTCTACAAGACTGAGTCTGAGGCGTACAGTCCGGGAAGACCCTCTGCCCTTGTCGAGAGGTAGGTATGGGAAGAGGATGGGTTCAGGCGGGACAACGTTCTAAGCCCATCCTGGAAAACCCTCTTGGCGCAGGTCCCCAGCCATCATCCCATCTCAGCTCCCCATCGCAGGGGAACTTCTCATCAGCCCGCTCCCTGAATCAGTCCGGGCCAGTACAGAGGGGAAGCCAGCAGTGGCCCGGCTCCTAACCTGTTCATCGACCTCTATGTTGCCATGCTCAGGCGTTGTGTCTGCCATTTTCTTATTTTGCCTCTGGACATCTAGGCAGCATCTGACTGAGCTGAGCATGGCTCCCCTCTCGGAACATTCCTCTCCAGTTTTCTGGGGGCTCTGCACCCTCTTGAGTTTCCTCCTTCCCCACTGGCAGCTCCTTCTCACTCTCCTTCATTAGCTGCTCTTTCCTTCCCAACTTCTTGGCCCTGGAGCTCCCCAGAGCTTGGACCCAGGGCCCTCTTCATTCCTCTCCCTGGGGTATGTCATCCATTCCCTCAGCTTTAAACACCAACTAATGCGATAAGCCCACGTGGTCCATGGACCGGCTGCATGAGCATCTCCTGGGACGCTGATCAAAATGCAGATTCTCAGACACCCCCCCCGCCCACCAGCAAACCGGCCAGGGACACTTGCCACTTTTTTGCCGGTCAGCTTGTGAGTCTCCTTCTTTCATCTACAAAACTACTTGCAGTGCAAGTCCTGGCAGAGCGTGCCTCTGGCAAAAGCTGCGAAGTCCACATTCTCGTTGTTCCAGACTCCCTTGCAGCTAGGGTCCAGGTGTGAGCTGGGCTCGGCGGAGCAGGCACTCGCTGCAGACTCCGAGTCGGGAGCAGAGAGGGAAGATCTGTTCTCCTGCCCACGGGGAGAGCCACGAAGGAGCCCTGTCTCCAAGGACAGTGGCAGCAACGAGCCGTGGCATTTAGCGCAGTGTCCTCGCCAAACTGGCTCAGCGGAGTGATTTTGGCTGAGATCCTGCCTGTCACCTCACCCCAGCTCTCCAGCTTCCCAGAAACTGTGTGACCTACTGAATATTCCCTTTCCGTGAACTGCTTTTTTGTGTGAAGCAGCTCAGGTTGTGTTCCATCGCTTGCAATAAGAGGCCTAAGAAAGACACAGCTGCTGAGTTAGACTCTCTGCGAATGCCAGCAGGTGATTCTTACACAGATACAGGTTCAAAACCCGCTATCTCAACTCTGACAACTCTCGCCCACTCCTTTCATCTCCAGACTCATATATCCGAAATAAACTCATACACCCAAACGCCTTCTTGACCTCTCCACTTGGGTATCTCAGGATTCCCGACTTTCCCCCAAACCTGTTTCTCCCCCCAGATTTCTCCTTCCTAGAAAAGGGTAAATGGCACTCTTCCTTAGGAATCTGGGGACGGTTCTTGACCACTCCCCCACATGCACTCCGTCAACAAGTCTTGATGTTAGTTACTACTTACAAAATACTTCTAGAATCTGTCCACTTCTCTCCTCCACCAATCACGGCCCTAGCCACACTTCCATCATTCTCTTCCATGAACAGCTGTAACAGCATCCTTGGGTTTTCTCCTGCTCCCTCTGATCTCATCTCCACAAGGCAGCTGATATGATCTTTCTAGAACGGAAACTGGATCATGCTGCTTGCTTACAAAATAGATAAAATCCAAACCTGCTACAAGGGCCTACAAACTTGAATGTGATCTAGCCCCTGCCTGCTTTCCCAAACTCATCCAGTCTTGCTCTTCCAACACCTCATCACTATGTTGCTGTCCCTCTGGTCTCCTTTCAGTGTCACAGATGCTTTAGGTTCTTTACTGCCTCAGGGCCTTTGCTTAAGCTGTTCCCCCGATCTGGAACACCCTCATACCACTATTCTCTAGTACGCTCCTTTTCAGTTTTCTTCTTTTATTTATTCGTTATCCAACCAATATTTTCTGAGCACCCACTATGGTGTTATGGTAAATACCAGGGGTACAGTGGTGAGATTAGATTCTATTCTCATGGAACTCAAAATCTAGTGAGAAATCAGATTTTAATAAACATCATTATATAAATAAATACAAAATATATCTCTGATGTGTGCCACAAAGGAGAGACATGCAGTGCTATTAGGGAGAACTGGGCTAGAATAAAAGCAGAGAAACAAGTTAGGAGCACCAGGGGAGAGGTGATGGTGGTCTGGACCAGGGTTGGGATGTAGAGAAGCGGGTAGGCTGCGGAGATGTTTACAGAACTGGTGACCCTTGATGATGCAGGATACGTGTGGAGGTACAAGGTTTCTGGCTGGTGTAACAGTACAGAGGGAGGTACCACTCCTGGAGAAGGGGATCCTGGAAAGGCCAGTCTGTGTAGGAAGTCACAAGTGTGGTTTTGGACACATTGAGATGTCTACGTGAAATGGCCAAGCAAGCAGTTGAACATGAGGGTCTGGGCTGGATATACCAATGCGTGAGTGAGTCGCTTAAAGATGAGAGAGGACCGAAGCTGAGGGTGTGGATGAGATTGCCCGGGGAGTGGCTAGCACGCAAAGAAATGAGGGTTCAGGACCAAACTCCAAGGAAGGCCTTGACCGGGAGGATGAGCCTTCATGCCATTCATCACAACATGCAATTACTTACTTTGTTAATCTGTTTACTAGCTGTCTTCCCCAGAAGATTTGAAAGCACAATGGAGCAAGGCCTCTATTTCTTTTAATAAGCAATGTGTCCACCCAGTGCATAACACAGGCCCTGGCACCAAGCAGTCCCAAAGGCCCTATGCTGGCTGCTGTGTCCCTTAGCAGAACTGGCCTCACCCATTCCTTGGACAACATGATTGGGTTCACTGGTCCCCCATGTCCAGCAAAAAGCCCAAGTGGCGAATTGGCAGTCATGGCCTTCCAAGTCATGCTACACCCTCTAGTTCTCCACTTTTGTTTTTTAAAGTAGGCACCACAGATCCCAACTCAGGGCCTGAACTCACAACACTGAGATCAAGATCCTACCTGAGATCAAGAGCTGGTGGCCCAACCTAGCTCCCCACCTTTTTAATTCCACTAAACCTGAGCTTTTGAAGCTGGGGTCCATCTAACACCTGGATAGCCAAGTAGGCAGAAAACAGGATGAGAACTGTGCCTCTCCCTGGATCTTCCATTGTACATAGGAGGGATGGGGACTTTCCAAGCTCTGCCCCTCTTCTCTGGGAAGTGTTCCCTCCCACAGCACAGGTCTCCGTAGCCACGTGAAACCAGGGATGGAAACCCCATTTTCTAGAACCAATCCAGAAGCTGAGCCAGGCCATCAACCTCTCCTCCAGGAACCGGGAAGTGGGACACAAGACAAGCGTGGTTACCTTCAGACACGTGAGGTCACGGGGATATGGGGGCTGAAGCCGCCTTCTTCCCCAGACGACTATGTGATACCTTCTGGGGCCCATGTGATGACAAGTGAGCAGATGTGCAGAAAGAAGCAGAGGCGGGGCAGCCAGAATGATGAAGCAGTTCCCTTTGCTCCTGACGACTTCCCAGCCTCAAGTGAGGCCCTGATGCGGTCTACTATTACTTAACCACGCTTCAGTCCCCCGAGGCACCTCTAATTCCCTAAAACAAGTTTCCCTTCAACATCAGCGGCTTGAGAGGGCTTATGTTTCTTGCAAACAAACTCAAAGATTACATAATTTTTATTATTTTTTGTAAAACAAATAAAGACACATGATAGAGCAGAATATAGAAGTCACACGAGTATTAGCAACAAAGGTCTTTCTAAAACAAGATTAAAAAAAAAAAAGCAAAGTCACAAAGGACAAGACAAACGTGACTCCAATAAAACGTCAACTATGTAATATAGAACATGATACTAATCGAGGTAAACATTCCTCCTAATTACCACCCCCTTGCGAGAATGTATTTTCTTTGAGGTCATATGTTAGGAAACACACACATTTCCACAGCAAATACCTCCAGGGAGAGTAGAAGGATTGTGAAGCACGATTAGAGGTGAATTCTGCCTTTTCTGATATGTTTTTATATGTTTTAATTAAAATGATTATGTCCTTATAGCACTATATGTT
Organism: Martes martes; assembly: GCF_963455335.1. Lineage (NCBI taxonomy): Eukaryota > Metazoa > Chordata > Mammalia > Carnivora > Mustelidae > Martes > Martes martes. The sequence goes on along the minus strand of NC_137891.1, from coordinate 174,370,101 downwards.
AACTATCTTGGAATTAAAATTTAAAACCTAATAAAAAATTATCATGTCCTTTGTGCAATTAAAACTTCATTGACCTTCAAATAAATATAAGAGACGCAAGCCTTCGAAGATCTCCTATTTGTGGAAGACTGCTTTATCTAACACCTAGCAGGAGATACACACTCAGTAGTAGTTTGAGATGCATAATACAGCATGAATTCTTAGCACTGGTCAAAATAGTTTACTTGGTCCTTGTATATGCTCTCTTCCCGCATCTCCAAATTCACTCACTTACCCTCTCCACTGAATGATGGAGTTCCTCCATTTCTCAAGACCCATCTGGAAGTCACCTCTTCTAGGAAGCTCTCCATGACTGCACCAATCCTCACTGTTCTCTCCCCACGACCCCACTGACCTCTTATGGCCCCCTTCTGTACTTCTCTCTAGGCACTCAGGACAGACTCCTGGGATTCCTACTCGTCTCCCTAAGATAGGCACATCTCCCAACCAGCCATCAAACCAGAGCAGCATCTCTACGTCCTTGGTGCCTGGCCCAGAGATGGCATGGAGAACTGGATATAGAATATACTTAGAGGGAACCTGGGTGGCTCAGTGGGTTAAAGCCTCTGCCTTCGGCTCAGGTCATGATCCCAGGGTCCTGGGATCGAGTCCTGCATCGGGCTCTCTGCTCAGCAGGGAGCCTGCTTCCTCCTCTCTCTCTGCCTGCCTCTCTGCCTACTTGTGATCTCTGTCAAATAAATAAATAAAATCTTAAAAAAAAAAAAAGAATATACTTAGAGTCAGACATAGCCACTATGTGGCACTAGGTGACTGCCTTAACCTTCTTGGGTCCATTTTCACCAGTGTTCTTGTGACTACCAGTAAGATGATGACTGTAAAGGGGCCCAGAACAGGAAAGAGGTGGTTGACAGAATGATTTATTTATCTTAATATTCCCTCACATTTGTACAGTGTTTCACAATTAAAAACAAAAAACTTTAGGATGCCTGGGTGGCTCAGTCGTTAAGCATCTGCTTGCAGCTCAGGTCATGATCCAGGGTCCTGGGATCGAGCCCCGCATCGGGCGCCCTGTTCAGCGGGACGCCTGCTTCTTCCCCACCCCCCACACCCCGTGTTCTCTCTCTCGCTGTGTCTCTCTCTGTCAAATACATAAATAAAAATCTTAAAAAAAAAACAACAACAAAACTTTAACAACCTAGAGAGGAAAGCAAGGAAGGATTATTAGACCCATTTTAAGGGTAGAAAAACTGAGGTTCAGAGAAGTTACATAGGGAGAACAGGCATTTGGACTTTGAAAGGAAACAGAATAGGACTAGGGGTTAGAATATTTGGGTGGCAATGCCAATTCTATTACCCAGAGGAAGGAGCTCAGACAAGTCTCTTGTACTTTCTGGACATCAGTTTCCCCAAATTATATGAGAGTTCCTAGGTGATCTCTATGTTAAATGGCTGCTCAATGCTGACATTCTAGTTCAGTGGCCTGCCAAGGGGCCTTCCTAGTAGAATTGCAAAAGAGTCCTGCAAGTCCCAGGACAGTGTCTCTAGTTACTCCTGGGGAAGCCATAGGGGACTAGAAGGTGTGCTTTAAGAATCTGTTGCATTTTAATTCAGCCAAATGGAGCCTCAAGCCAGGGGGTGGGTTAGTCATGCCCAGAATGGGGGTACGGTGGAGCAGGGACGGGGGGGAAGCTGGGGGGTAGGGTAGTAGGCGGATGCCAGCATCAAACTGCATGTAAATATAAACATGAATGCAAAATCAAACATGAAACCTCAGGAAAGTCCAATCCAAAGGTCAGATGCTAACTTTTCGGACACTAAAACAGTGAAGAGGAAAGCCGTGTTTGGGTGCCACAGGCTTTCTGCTGCGAAAACAAAGCGTCACACAGACCAAACCAAAGTCCTGAAGGCAAACGAGGCTGGATTTTTGTCTGGCCTGAATTGGGGCAAAGCTGAGCCCTGACCAGAGTCTACGACACCCTCCAGACCCATTCCAAGGGGCGCCCCCCCCCATACTCCTCCCACCCGTGCTCATTTCCCAGCACACACAAGTACTAACACACACCAACCCAGGCAAGGCCAGATGCACAGGATAAATGGGCATTTCTGTCCCTGGAGAAAGGTTCATAGTACAGTCCCTTCTCCTACTCCTGATCTGATATAACATTTTAATGAACAACCCAGAGAGGAGGGTGAACCGTGAAAGCCCTAACGATGCCAGTGGCACTGAACTCTTCCAGGTCAAGGAATGTGAAGCCGTGAAGATGAACCTCTGGCAACACTCTACCATCAGGACGACAGTTGCCCTGTGAACCTCCCAGAAACACAGAATCCACATCCATAGTGCGGGGGACTTCAAGTTATGGGTTCTGCCTGAGGAAAGAGGCCAAAAGGTCATTGGCTGCTTCTTTTTTTTTTTTTAAGATTTTATTTATTTATTTGACAGACAGAGATCATAAGTAGGCAGAGAGGCAGACAGAGAGGGAGAGAGGAGGAAGCAGGCTCACCGCTGAGCAGAGAGCCCGATGCAGGGCTCGATCCCAGGACCCTGGGATCATGACCTGAGTTGAAGGCAGAGGCTTTAACCCACTAAGCCAATCAGGGGCCACAGCTGCTTCTTATTTTATTTTATTTTATTTTATTTTAATTTTATTTATTTATTTGACAGAGAGAGATCACAAGTAGGCAGAGAGGCAGGCAGAGAGAGAGGAGGAAGCAGGCTCCCCGCTGAACAGAGAGCCCAATGTGGGGCTCGATCCCAGGACCCTGAGATCATGACCTGAGCCGAAGGCAGAGGCTTTAGCCCACTGAGCCACCCAGGTGCCCAGCTGCTTCTTATTTTAATGAAAGCCTGTAACCCTACTATGTGCAACGCACTAGGCTAGGCTCTGTGAGAGAAATGAGGACAAACAAAAGAGAACCGGTCACCGTCTAAAAGGTCCATCAATTAACCTGATAATCATTCCATTTATAAAGATGCATGCTTTACTCACACTGACTCATATAATACCATAGCCCTGTGAGGTAAACATTATTATCCCATTTTATAGATCCCAAATGTGAGGCTCAAACAGCTCAGGTCATACACCCAAGCTCACACAGCTGGCAAACTGCAGGGCCAGTTTGCCACTGAACACAGCTCTGTCTCTTGCAAAGTCAATGCTCTTCCCACACTCCTCTAACACCCCTAACAGAGAGATGCACAGACTCTGGGATGGGGGTTCAGCCTGCCAGGGAGAGGAGGAGAAGGAGATACTCCTCAAGACACTGGCCCAGGGTATTTTGAACTATTGAGCTTTTTATTTGCCACACAGTGGGCGCTCAAGACTCTCACGGTGAAGGCTGGAGATGAGAGCTCCTGCTAAAGTAAAAAATGCCACCCAATTCGGGGCATCCTCTGAAAGGGAGGTGCACAACCCCATTATCCACCCTTGACCCAAAGCCCCAGGGTGTCTGCCCTAGAACAGTGCGGGCAGAGGAGGCCCCCCCGAGCGCGCAGCAGGTCCGTTGGGGTGGGGGGTAGGAATGAACTCCAGTGCAGACGGGAATGGGGTGGGGCAGCCTGCAAGGGCGAAAGAAAAGGCCTGGGACGCGTTGCTGGGAAAGACAAAGAGAAAAGGGGAGGGGAGGGGAGACTACAAACTTGCCAACAGCCTGGCCAAGGTGAACCCCAGCTCCTGGCGCCTTCTCATTCGCATTCATTCCACAAGGGCCGGCCAAATCTCAGAACCCGCAGCCAGGGGGAGGGGGCCTCCCTGAAGCTGCGGAGAAGTTCAGACCGAGGCGGGAAGGCCTGTTTTCCAGGAGGGGAGTGACTTGGGGAGCAAACTCAGCAAACTCGTGGGGCTCCGAAGACGAAAACCCAAACAGATGCAGTGAGGTGCTGAACAAACATGCATACGACGGGGCAGGTCAACACGAGCACTGGGGTTATGACCCCGACCTGTGAAGCCTGTCATCGAGATGACCTCAAGCCTCCCCCCGCCGCCGCACAAAAAGTCCCTCGGGCCCTCCCCCGGACTCGACAGTGAGGTCGCCGATGTTTGAGATGCACTCGGTTCTCACAGATCTGGAGAGGGATCAGGTTTCTGGGGCGCGGTAAGAGCCATCACGGTCACGCCCGTGAAGGTCAAAGCCCTGCCGGGACCCCCGGCCCCTCCCGCCTGGGTCCCCTCACCTCCTCCCGCGCCAGTGCCGCCCCCCGGCACCGGGGCATCTTGGCGGCAAAGGCAGCGGCCCCGGCCGGGGAGCTGAGGTCCTCCGCGGTGACGGCCAGGAACTCGGCGACGCTGAGCTGCTCGGGCATGGCGGGCGCGGGGCGGGGGCGCCGGGACTGCCGGAGCGGGGCGCGGGGGGCGCTCGCTGCACGGAACTGGGCTGGCCTCAGAGCCCACCGCGAGCGCCGTCGGGGCCTCTGCACGCCCCGCCCCCTCCGCGCCGCCCCGCCCTCCACTGCCCTCGCCCAGCACAGCCGCGTTCCCTCGCGTCCGGGGAGCCTAGAGCTTCCCTACCCCGCCCTCCTTTAGGCCCCGCCCCCGGCCTTCCAGCCTTCCCCCCCACCCTTAGCCTGGACAGCCCGGCCCAGGCCCCTCGCCGAGCTCCCCAGCCCCACCCCCAGGCCTCCCAGGCTGAGAGCTCCGCCCCTGACTGACTGCCCCGCCCCCTGCCCCCCGTCGGGCTCCTCCGCTGGGCCACCAAGCCTCCGAACCCCGGAGCTCCGCCCCTCACCGGCCTCCTCGGCCCCGCCCCCAGACCGCCCATCCCCTGAGAGCTCCGCCCCTGACTGACTGCCCCGCCCCCGCCGACAGGACTCGAAGCCCCGGAGCTCCGGACCTCACCGGGCTCCTCGGCTCCGCCCCCAGGCCTCCCAGTCCCTTAGAGCTCTGCCCAGGACTCCCTGCCCCGCCCCCGGCCCCTCGCGGGGCTCCCCTGCCGGGTTCCCAGCCCGCCCAGCCCCAGAGATCTCCGTCCCGACTGCGCCGCCCGGGCCTGCCTGCAAGCTTCTCTGCCACTTGTCCCTCTCGGCCCCTCCACGGCCACGCCCCCTTTCGTCCCTCTGCTGGGCCTCCCAAGTTTGCTTGCCTCCCACTGCGCGGGCGCCCCACCTCCGCGCCCGTCCTGCATGCGCCGTGTGTCTTTTACGGATTCGTTCCCAGCCCTCGTGACTTCGCCCGTTCGGCCTCATCCCGACTCCGGCCCTCATGTCTCCACCAAGCCCACCTGGTCTGGGCCCCCCTCTCCGCTCCCAACTGCACCACTCCCTTGCTCCGCACGCCCAGCTCTTGGCCTCCGCTCTGCGCTCCCCCGGAGCCGCCCACCCGCCCCTTGGTTCGGCCGCTGCTGGGTCTGTGTGGCTCGGTGCCCTTGGGTAGCTGTGTGATCTGGAGGCGGGTAAATTCCTTCTTGGAACCTCAGTTTCCTTCTCTGCGAAGTGAGAAGTCTGATGCCCACTAAACTGTGAAGTTGCGACGAAAGAACCTAACACGTGCGCGTAACGAATAAGCTCTGAGCAATCCCGTTCGCCCTTTGCGGACCCTCTCACCGCGCCCTCATTCTTCCTGGGCTCAGTATCGTGCCTTTCACCCCTCAGCCCTGCTCACTGTCCGTACTGGCCTGAAGACTGCCACTCTTCCCCCACTATTAACCCTTACCTCTTGGAAACCACCTATTTCCTTGGGCAGGTGAGGAATGGGGTTCAGGATAGAAATGCACTTAGGTTTTGTTCTGGAGCCTGAAGTCCTATGGGAAAGAATTCTTCAAGTTAAAAAAATAATAATTAATTAATTTTAAAAAATAAATCGGGGAAGCCCTGCGATGAAGAATATCGGCTTTGGAATTTCGTAGATCTGAGTTCCAATCGTGGTCGCTGCTGTTGACAAGCTGTGTGCAGCTGAGCAAATTGCTTGGATCTCTAAATTTGATTTTTTTCTTTCTCTCTCTCACTCTCTTTCTCTCTCTCTCTTTTTTTTTTTTTTTTTTTTTGAGTGGGAGAGAGCATCTTAAGCACACTCCAAGCCCAGTGGGGAACCCGACCGGGATGATCTCACAACCCTGAGACACGACCTGAGGCAAAATCAAGAGTCCCAGGCTTAACTAAGCCACCCAGGCTCCCCCAAACCTAAATTTTCTACTCTTAAAGTGGCCTAGTAGTATTTTACTCCATAAGGTGATTGAGACTATTACATACTTTACATAGGGGGAAAAAAAAAACCACTTAAAAAATACAGACTAAGATACCACCTGCTGAGGACATGAGTAATTTTTTTTTTCTTTTGGGTAATCTGTATCTCCTAACTTCTCTGCAAGGAGCATATACTACTTGTGTAATAGAATTAAATGTTGAAAACTGTGTACAGTCTGCTGGAGGAGACCGGACAAATATGCTGTGAAATACAACTCAGTCACCCTGCAACTCACTCGTGTCTGTTTTCAGCAGGAATCCCTCCGGAGTTATTTCAAGGTCAATGAGGATCTCTCTCTTAAAATGCAACCGGCACTTTTCTTGCTTGACCTCTAGGGATATTTTGCACTGTTAATCACTCCCTCCTTCTTGAAACACTCTTTCCTCTGAATTTTGAGAGAATTCTTTTCCTTGGTGGTCTTCCTCCCTCCCTGGCTGCTCCGAGGGGCCCTTTCTCAGATGTCCTTTCTCTGCGTGTATCTTAAATGCTGGAATCATTGGGAGCTCCCTTCTAGACCTTTTGCTCTTCTCACTCCACCCAGGCTTTCTGGACACTTTCATCCATCCCCACCAGCTTCCTTCACACCATTAATGTGGATGTTTTCTGTGTGAGTTTCCCATTGGGACTGTAACAAATTATTGCAAACTTGGTGGCTGCAAACAACACACATTTATTCTTTTGCAGTTCTGGAGGTCAAACCACCAGCAAGACTGCACTCCCTCTGAAGGTACTCGGTGGGCATCCATTTCCTTACCTTTCCCAGCTTCTAGAATTGCATTTCTCACATTCTTTGGCTTATAGTCAACTTCCTCCATCTTCAAGGGCATCTTGCCTCTGTGTCATATCATATTGCTTTCATTTCTGTGGTCAAATCTCCCTCCGTCTCCATTTTATAAGCACATTTGTGATTACATTTAGGATCCACCCAGATAATCCACGATAATTTCCCTATCTCAGGATCCTTACATTAATCACAACTGCAACATTCCTTTTGGTATACGAGATAATATTTATAGGTTCCAGGGATTAGGACCTGCATGTCTTTGGGGGCCATTACTGAGCCTACCACATCTTCCAAGGCTCTAGTTCCAGCTCCAACCCTTTTCTGGCTTAAGATCTATGTATCCCGGCGCCTGGGTGGCTCAGTGAGTTAAAGCCTCTGCCATCAGGTCATGATCCCAGGGTTCTGGGATCGAGCCCTGCATCAGGCTCTCTGCTCAGGAGGAAGCCTCCTTCCTCCTCTCTCTGCCTGCCTCTCCGCTTACTAAAGATCCAGTGGCCCATGGGATGGTGCATATCTTACATGCATATCTCACAGACAGACCTCTCAAACTCTACATTGTCTAAAACTGAACTCAGCATCTTGTACCCTGCCGCTGGCCCTGGCTCCCTCTCTGTCCCTATCTTGGTGAATGGTATTATCTTGTACCCCCTCAGGGTCATCCTCTCCATCTCCTTCCACCAACTTCCACTTGGTCAAGTCTTATCACTGTCTCCTAATGTCTCACCAATATGGCCACCTTCTCCTTCTCCAGACCAACCCCAGTCCAGGCCAAGCTACCTCTCACCTCCTCACAGGTCTCCCTGCCCCCAGTCTTGCATGTCTGATCTGATACCGCCCTGCTTAGAGCTCTCTAATGGTCCGCATTGCTCTCTGGGTGAAAGATGAACTTTTTTTCATGGCTAGCTGATCGTGCAGGCACGATCTTGTCGCTCCTGCCATTTATAGCCTTATCTCTCACCCCACCCCTCTATCCCTGACATCATCTGAGACTTCTCGCTATACCGCCTGCTGCCTGTAATACTCCCCGACCTCTTCTCAGCTGCCCAAATTCAATGCCACTTGCTTCAGGAAGCCTTCCCCAACGTCCTTTTGGAGATTCCACAGGACCTGCTATACCCTGCTATAACACCTCTCACTGTGCACTGTAATCACTCGCTTGCCGAGCTGGGTCTCTGGCCAACGTGTTTATTTACTGAGCACTTACTATGTACCAGTCACAATGCCAAGGGCTATACAAGCAATAATTTGCTCAGTACCCCCAACAACCCAGGGAGGCAGGTAACATTATTCTTGCCATCTCTGTGTGGTAGGTGGGAAAAATAAAGCTTAGAGAGGTTAATTAGTATAAAATCAGAATGAGCAAGCAGTAGAGCCCGGATTCCAGCCCAGGTCTGCATGACTCAGAAGCCTGTTTTTTGTTTTGTTTTATCACCAAGCTATGCTACCTAACTTGAAAATGTTGCCTCTTGCAAATTGAGTAGATATAAATGTTCTATATATTCTCTCCTAGAATTAAAACATACCACCCACTAGAGGCACAATACTGTCATCATATCTTACAGGCTAACAAATTCCTTTCTAGCTTGCAAAGCAACTACGTCAAGGTCAAATCCTTTATCAAATGCTCAGACCGAGAGACACATGTTACTCTTGTGGCCCATTTCTGAAGCTTAAGTTTTATTTCAAGATCTTGGGGAGAAGGGGCGGCTGGGTGGCTCAGTCTTTAAAGCATCTGTCTTCCGCTCAGGTCATGATCCCAGGGTCCTGGGATCAAGCCCCACATCTGGCTCCCTGCCCTGCAGGAAGCTTGCTTCTCCCTCTCTCACTCCCCCTGCTTATGTTCCCTCTGTGACTGTGTCTCTCTCTGTCAAAAATAAATAAATAAAATCATTTTAAAAATTGGGGGAGGGGGGAGAAAATTAAATAACAAATGGTAAGTAAATTATAATATTTGGGGGAAATAAGATAAACCTGGGACCCTATCAGCATAAGTTATGAAATTTGAGGGAATTTTCAGAGAAAATATGTGCCTTCAGCGAAATTTCCAGTTGCTTCAAGTTATGTCCCCAGACCACCCTATGAAACAATTCAACTTTACTAGGGCTATTTCAAGGGAAGAGTTTGAGACACTCTACGTATAAAATAGCCATTTCTAAGTCCCTGGGCCACGCTATACAAATCTGACTCCCGGAAATTTACTTATTCACTCAACAGTCACCATGCAGTTCCAGGCAGATTCCTGAGTGGAAAATGAGCAGTGGGGGAAGGTGTGGAGACAGAGATTGGCACGATATGGGGAGGTTCTCAGGGAACTTGAACTCAAATAATCATAAGATGCAAATTGTAGATGGCCTTGAAGAGGAGCTATGGGAATGAGGGGTGAGGAGAAAAGAGAGCCCTTTCAATGTGTGGCTCAGGGAAGCTGGGGAGACTTCAGAAAAGAAAGGACACCTGAGCTGAGCCCTGAAGGATTTGAGGGAGCTGGGGACAGAATGAGCCAAGGCAGGGATAAAGATGATACAGAAAATCTGCTCCCATCAGCACAGACGCATGCCCTAACAGCTTTTGTAATGAAGCAATTCTCTTGATCTCTCTTCTCCCTCCAGCTACTGCCCCATTTCTCTGCTTTCCTTTGCCCCTGGAGCCATTGAAAGTCACTGCTGTCTTCACTGTATCCAGTTCCGCTCCTCCAATATTTTTCTTTTTAGTAAAATAACCCTTTGCTCTTATTGAAGTATTATGTGAACAACTCAGTTAAACTGAGAATTTCCCTAAGTTTCCAGGCTTGGGGAAATCTTTGAGTAATCAATAGGTGTTTAATATCCTGTTACGCCCAAGATTATGTTTATGTTGGAGCAGAATAGAGGAGAAAAATATAAGGATCCTAATATTTGGGGTACGTAATGCAAATGCTCTCTTTCAGTGTCATCACTTTCTTTTTTAAGATTTTTATTTATTTGAGAGAGAGAGTGCGTGAGCATGACAGCAAGATGGAGAGGGAGAGAGAATCTGAAGTAGGCTCCCTACTGAGAGCAGAGCCTGATGCAGGGCTTAATCCCACTACTGCAAGATCATGACCTGAGCTGAAGCCAAGAGTTGGACGTTCAACCAACTGAGCCACCCAGGGGCTCCAGTGTCATCACTTTCTAAAGAGAATGTCTTAAGATAGCTTCTTATCCTTTCTGCTTGCCCCCGAGTAGTATAGAGTCAGGAACAGCTGCTCAGACATCACTCACTGGCATCATTGGAATATTGTACTTGATTTGGGGTCCCAGGCAAATTGCATCTGTCAAGAGGAGAACCCAGGGTGCTGCTGAGATTGAGTGCTGGGAAGGGTGAAAAGTGAGCTTGGAGAGACCTAGAAGCATGAGCCGTGGAACCACCAGGGACAATACCAGGAGTTCCAGAAAGAGGCCTGAACTCGAATATTCTCTTAAATTCCCTGTGATCGGCCTTTCACTCCCACTAGCCACTGCAACTGCTCGCATTCAGGTCACTGGTGCCCCCACGTTGCTGAACCCAGTGTTCAGTGCTCAGTCCTCACCCTGCTTGGCCTCCCTTTCTTGGCCTCCGGGATACAACACTGCCTGATTTTCTGCCTCCCTCACTGGTGGCTTCTTCTTGACCTCCCATGTCAGCTCTTCCTGTTTTTTTTTGTTTGTTTGTTTTTTGTTTTTTGTTTTTTTCTGGTTTCTTAACACTAAGGACCCTGGTCCCTGGTCATTTCCTCTCCTATGTGTGCTCAGTCCTTTGATGATCTCATCTAGTCCCATTGCTTTAAATACCATTTAGATCCTGATGAGTCCCAGACTTACAACTCCAGCCTGGACCTCTCCTGAACTTCAGCCCCTTATATCCATCTGTCTCCTTGACGCTCCTGGAGGGCAAATGGGGCATCTTGAACTTGGTGTATCCAAAGCCAAACTTCAGATTTCCCTCCCAAAGCTCCTTCCCCACAGTGAGAAATCTCTTGCGTCTATATCCGAAATAGATCCTAAACCCACCACTCCTCATCACTGCACTGCTAACAGCCTGATTTCAGCCATATCATCTCCTGCCTGGATTATTTCAGGAGCCTTTGAATTGGTCTCTTGGCTGCCATCCTTACACCAATATAGTCTACTCTTAACAGAGAAGCAAATGATCCTTTAAATAAAATATCATGTCAGAGGGCACTTGGGTGGCTCAGTCATTAAGCATCTGCCTTCGGCTCAGGTCATGATCCCAGGGTCCTGGGATCGAGGCCCTCGTCGGGGTCTCTGCTCAGTGGGAAGCCTGCTTCTCCCTCTCCCACTCCCCCTGCTTGTATTCCTGCTCTCACTGCCTCTCTCTGTGTCAAATAAATAAATAAAATCTTCTAAAAATTAAAAAATATATCACGTCAGAACATGTAATTTCATTCCTTAAGAGCCTCTAATGAGGGACACTTAGGTGGCTCAGTCAGTTAAGCATCCAGATCTCTTGATTTCGGCTCGGGTCATGATCTGAGTCATGAGACTGAGCCCTGCATTGGGCTCTGTGCTCAGCAGCGAGTCTGCTTAAGATTCTCTCTCTCCCTTTCCCCTGCTCACTCTCTCAAAATAAATAAGTAAATAAATAAATCTAAAAAAAAAAAGCCTCTAAAGGCTCTTCATTTCACTCAGACAAAAAGGCAAGTCTCTACATAGCCTGCAAGTCACTACATAATCCGCCTCCCTCTGACCTCATCTACTCTTACTCTTCCCTTTGTTCTCCACCTCTGTTCCAGCCACACTGACTTCCTTGTTCCTTAGATGTACTAGGCACACTCTCACCACAGGACCTTTGCACTTACTGTTCCCACTGCCTAGAATGCTCTTTCCACAGACATCCACATGGTCAACTCCCTCACCTTTTTTCCAATCTTAGCTCACACTGTAACCACCTTAATGATGCTTATCCTGACCATCTCATTTAAAAGTGCAGTCCCCTGGCTCTCCCCATACTCTACATCACTCTATTTTTTCCCCTGTTCTATTTTTTTTCCCTATTTAGCACTTACACCTTTTAACATGCTGCTTTTCTCAGTTGTCTATGTTTTATTGTTTGCTCCCTCCATTAGAATATAAGTTCTGTGAGAGCATGGACTTCTTTGTCCTTACTAGGGTTTGGTGGGAAGCCAGGTTATGTATCCAGGCTTTGGAGCCAGACTGCCGGGGTTTGAATCCTGGCTTTGCTATCTACCATGAGTAAATGCTTTAATCTTTGTGGGTCTCAGTTTATCATCTATAAAATGGGGGAACAATGGCATTTCCCTCATAATGTTATAGAAATGGGTTAAATGATGTGATGGATATAAAGGATTTGGCAGGGCCCCTGGGTGGCTGAGTTGGTTAAGTGTCTGCCTTCAGCTCAGGTCATGAAGGTTCTCAGGGTTCTGAGATCGAGACCTGCATTGGACTCCCTGCTCAGCGGGGAGTCTGCTTCTCCCTCTCCTTTTGTCCCTCGCCCCCAGCTTGTGCTTGCTCGCTCTCTCTCTCACTCACTCTATTTCTCTCTCAAATAAATAAATAAAATCTTTAAAAACGACAGCAACGACAAAGGATTTGGCAATAGCGCCTGGCACATAGTATGTCTCAGCTCAATAAATGGTAGTGATTGACCTCACAGTCCCTAGTAGGAATGTTGTGAATATTTGCTGGATCAAATAGGTATCATTATTCCCATCTTACTGACGCCCAAAGTTACATGACTAGTGAGTGGCTGGGGTAGAGTTCGAATCCAGGTTTAGCTAATGTCTAAATCCTTGCTTCTTCCACTGCTCCGTGATTGATGTACCTTCTGGCGATTCAAGGCTGAGCTCCCGGAAGTGGAGAACTCACATTCCATGCCATGGGGTGAGATGAGACCAGAGACTAGAAGTGAAACATGAGAGTCACCAAGGGAAAATGGATGCGACGAGGGGCTTCTCCCCACCCTTAAGATCAAGCCCATACTCTTCTGCGAGGCCATGAGCCCCTTCCCATCTAGCCCCATCTGCCTCCTCAATCCTCTCTCTCAGGAGAAGAAAACTGACCTCTGGTTAATTCCTAAGGCCTCCAGACCCCCACCTCTGCTCACTCACTGGCTGTTCCTTTTCCCTGCACTATTTTTCCAGCTTCTTTGCCTGGCCTAATCAATTAGGAGATGTCCTAATCATCCTCATGACCCAGATGTCACTGCCTTAGGAAACCGTCCCTTCCTGTGCCCTTCCTGGAGGCCCCCATGCCTCCCCATTATGTTTCACGTTTCCTTATTTTTCCCTCACTCCCTTTGTGTGTATGTGTGTGTAAAGTCCCACTCCCACCCTCTGCTAGGCTGTGAGCTTCATGGTCCTGTAACATCAAGGTGTGCAAGATCTTTCCTACCCAAATGGTCCCACAAGAAACTGGAAAGTACTCAAGAACCAAGAGCAGCTACTCTCCAGGGCCAAAGGGTCTTCATTTGCATATCCTCAGTTCAAGCCGCCAGTAGAGACTAATCTTAGAATCTCAGATCTTAAATTCCCTTGAGAAAGAGTTGGGTAACCACAGTCTGGATCAGAAGCTCACAAGGCTCCATGTTGTACAATGCCAGGATTGTGAATTGTAGTCTACATCATGGCGCCCTTTAGAGTTGGGCAGTGCACAACCTGCACAGCCGGGAATCTGGACCAAGTAACCCTGGGTGCCCATTAGCGTAGGCCAGGCTCCCTGTGAGCTGTGGAAGCCCACCAACACCCACAGCGTCCAAGCATGGCTGAAGGGACCCATCCCTGTGCACCCAGAAGGGTATGGATGGATCAGATATGAAAAGGTCTATAGTTATCATCAGAGTCCCAAAGGGCCCACAAACCCACAAAAGGTTGAAAACTCCTGAAGAGATATTCAGCAAACATGTAAAAATATTCATATTAAAAAGGTGTATGTGTGAATCCATCTGCACAGCTGATCACCCCACTATTCCTGAGAAGGGGGATGGGGTGGGGTGGGTCTCCCGTGACATGAAATTATAATGCAAATAATGATAACAGTTATCGGACTTGCTTTGTGTAGTTAATGTGTAAGTCCATCACATACATACAATAAGCCATAGAACAATCTCGAAGGTAGGTGCTATTATCATCCCCGTTTTACAGAGTAGGAGTGAGGAACTTGTCTAGGACCAGGAGGCAAACACAGGCAATCTGGCCGTGAACCTGAGCCCAATGCCTGGGCTTCTGTCTCCCCTGGCCTAGTTGAAAGCAGACCCAAGGCAGGGTGGTACACTGAGAAATTCAAGTTTGTCGTCACCAAACTCCTCCCTGGAGGGCGAGGATGTCCAGGGTCCTCCAACAGTGTGCCCCTGCTCCAGCCAGCAAAGGCCCGCAGCACCTTGGGCTGAAGCCCACCCAGGCAACTCACGTGGAAGCTGTCACGGGGGGCTAAATTCTTCTCAAGCCAAGTGGGGACAAACTTGGGAGACAGGCCTGGGTCTTAGTGTTGGTTATGCTCCTTATCGGTTCCAGCAAGCCTCAGTTTCCCCACATGGAACAAGGAGATAATAATGCCCATGTCATGGGGGTATTGTAAGGATTAAAGAGAGGATGTTCATCAAATATACAACATTGCAAGCACTTAGAAAACGCTAACTGATGTTGTGATTTGTCTTCAGTTGAGGAAAAGAAGACTCCTTGCATTTTCCTGGAGGTCTATCCCATAGCTCTGGAGGAGAAAGGTCTCAAATGGGTCTCACTGGGCTGAAATCAAGGTGTCAGCAAGGCTGTGTTCCTTCTGGAGGCTCCGCCCATCTGGTGCCTGCCTTTCCAGCTTCTAGAGGCTGCCTGCATTCCTGGCTCCTGGCCCCTTCCTCCGTCTCCAAGGCCAGCAGGGTGGCTTTTGAAATCACTCCCTTGACTGATCTTGAAATCCCTCACTGACCCTGGCTCTGACTCTCCTCCCTCTGTCACTTACAAGGACCCCACGTTACATGGGGGCGTGCCTGGATAATCTAGAATAATCTCCCCATCTCAAGGTCAGCTGATTACCCGCCTTATTCCAACCACAATCCTCATCTCCCCTTGCCGTGTAACATAATGTATTCACAGGCTCTGGGGAGTAGAACATGAACATCTTCGGGGGCCGTTATTTTGCCTGCTACAGTGGATAAGCCAGAAAATGCTGTGAGCATCTGTGCTCAAAAATCTACCATGGCTCCCCACCTCCTCCAAGGAAAGGGCCAGAGCCTTCAGCCTGGCAGACAAGGCTTGTCATGAACAGGCCTCTGTTCTACTCGCGTCACCAGGCCCTTCCTGGCTTGCTTGCCTCTGCTCTACATGAAAAGCTTTTTCTTCCGTCTATTATCTGTAAAGGCCTTCCGTTCAACGTGGCCGGGGTCCAATGTCATCTCTTCCAAGAAACTGTTTCAGAACTCCCAGTACTCTCTCCCTCCCCCAGCACTATCACAAAATATCTTGACTGGAGTTCCTTGGGTTGTCCCACTTTGGTGGGTCCCCATCTGGCTGTGGGCAGTTGAGGCTCAGGGACCGCTAGAGCAATGGTCTGTGGTTCTCACACTTGAGAATCCCACGGAATCACCTGGAGGGCTTGCTAAAACGCAGGCCACTGGGTCCACTGCCCACAGGTTCAGGTTCAGTAGACCTGCGGCGGGACCTGATGACCTGCGTTTCTAACGAGCGCCCAGGTGATCCTGATGCTGTTCGTCTGGGGAACTCTCGAGGACCAGAGGCACAGAAGTCGAGATGTGAGCACCAGGCTAGACTTGGACTCAAATCTCAGCTCTGCCTCTCACTGTGTGACTTCAGAGACACCCCTTGCCCTCTCTGAGCTGCTTTCTCATCTCCTAAAGGATTCTGTCTCCACTCCTCCCCACCCCCACCCCTACCCTCGACTGTGTTGATGTAAAGAAGAGCGCTTAGGACAGTGCTGGGCACCTTGCCTGGGCTGAATGAATGGCCTAGAGCTCTCCCTCTGCAGTCGCCCTCTCCCTGGGTCTTGACTCCCTAGTGGCTGCTCAATAGAAACTTGTGAATTTGGTTTTAGGGGAAAACTACTGGCTTGGATCCGGATGAAAAATGCTGGTGAAATGAGAAGAGCTAAAACAGCCACGCTGAGTATGTCTGGTCAAAGGAATGCGACTTCCCTTCACACCCGTGAGCGCTTGCCTTCTCTGCCTCATGACCACACAGGGCAATAACAATCCCGTATACCATCACAATGGAGAGCAGATCGACTGTTACAAGTTTATGGTCATTTATCGCACAGATGTTTCCCCAGCACCTCTAAGGAGCCTACATGGTGCAGACTGGCTTGTCTCGGGGGTTGCCCTGCCTAGGCCAGGAGACGCCTGTGGCCAGGACACTACCTTCAGGCTTCCCCTCAGGACCTGTTCCCTTAGAACACCACCCACCCACACAGACACACACACGTGCACACACACACACACACATCATGCTTCCTTTGCTGCTTCTGGAGCAATGAGTCTTCTCACACCCACATTTGTAGGACACAAGTCACATTCTTCATGGGCGAAAGGCTGTGTCTTTGCTTCTCGAGCACCTAGCATTGCACACACAAAGGAGACATCCAAGGTCAGAATGGAACCCCCATCATGCCACGCAGGAGGCTGGAAAACCAGGTGGTTAAGACCAGGAGTCTAGGAACTTGGCTGACCTGATTCTAGTCCTGTGCCTTCACCAGGGCTGGGGTTAATGCGGAGCAGGTGAGGGGCCGGTCTGGCCTTTGCCTCGTGCCTCGCCCTAGTCACAGCCCATCTGCCACTTCTGGCTGTGTGACTTCAGGCAAGTAGCTTCACCTCTCTGAACCTCGCTGGGGATCATACCTGTTCTGTAAGGTTTTGGGCGGCTGGGGTAAATAAAATAAAACCTGGTCCTTAATGGTCTCTGTAAATTGTAATTCTTTTCCTAAATTAGACATTAAGCAGGGTGACCACCAGATGGCAGCAGTCCCCATGCTGAGAAAGTAATATGCCTGGTAATCAGTGATCCCTTTGAAGGAACACACTTGCGCACGCGTGTGCGCGCACACACACACACACACACACACACACTTAACACAGGTCAATACCAACTCTTAACACAGGTCAATACTCTTGACAAGTAAGGTTAAGTTATGATCCCGCCCTGGCACAGGATAGATGCTCAGTAAATGTCTGATGAATAAATGACCCTTATCTAGGAGAGCACAGTAGTTAATTGCACCGGGCTTCAGGTAGTCAGATTATGGCTTTTTTCTCCCTCTTATCTTATTGCTTTGTCCAGGATCACCAGGATGGTGTTGATTTGTAACAGTGATAGCTGGTGTCCTTGTCTTGTTTCTAAGTTTTTACCATTGAGTATGGTATTAGCTATAAAATAGTAATTCCTGGGGTGCCTGGGTGGCTCAGTGGGTTAAGTCTCTGCCTTCGGCTCAGGTCATGATCTCAGGGTCCTAGGATCGAGCCCCACATCGGGCTCTCTGCTCAGCAGTGAGCCTGCTTCCCCTCTCTCTGCCTGCCTCTCTGTCTACTTGTGATTCCTCTCTCTGTCAAATAAATAAATAAAATCTTTAAAAAAAAAATAAAATGGTAATTCCTGTGTAATCTCATGTATCGGGTTTCTCAAAATCATAAATGAGTGTTGAGGGGCGCCTGGGTGGCTCAGTGGACTAAGCCTCTGCCTCAGGGTCCTGGGATGGAGCTCCGCATTGGTCTCTCTGCTCAGCAGGGAGCCTGCTTCTCCCTCTCTCTGCCTACTTGTGATCCCTCTCTCTCTGTCAAATAAATAAATAAAATCTTCAGAAAAAATAAATAAAAGAGTGTTGAGTTTTTCGAGTGTTTTTCTTATATCTATAGAGATGGTCACATGGGTTTTTCCTTTAATTAGTTAACGTGGGGGATTGTGTATATCGGTCTCTTTTCATTTTTGAAGGCAGGAATTTATGTTATGCACTGGTATCAGGACAGTACTGAGCACTTAATAGGCACCCAAATATTTACTGAATGAATAAATGAGGAACAGCAGATTCCTGGGGAAAGCTTCCAAAAAGTAGCATTTCTATCTCACATCCTGCACACAAGAAAGTTTTGGAGTTTTGCAGCAAACGTGTTGATATGAAATATGCTTGCAGTCCTGGGATCAGTCCAACTTGGCTATGACTTTTTTTTCCCTCTATTTAGGTTCTATTTAATTGGCTAATTTTTATTTAGGATTTATGTCTCTATGTTTAAGGGAATTCTTCCATTATTTTCTTCTCTTGTATTGTCCTTTTTCTGGTTTGGGGATCCAGGTTATCCTATCCTTATAAAATAAACTGGATGATTTTCCTTTGTCTCATTGTCTGAAAAATGTAGAAGTTCAAGATCAGAGTTTAATAAAACTTGCCTGCAAATCCATCTGGCTCTGGCATCATTTTGGAGTAAGAAACTCCTGAATGCCCCGTCAAGTTAGTTAATGATTTCTATTTCTTTTTGAGTCAGTTTGGGTACGTTTATTATTTTCTAGGAAATTCTCCCTTTCACGTACATTTTCAGCCTTGCCTCTTTTTGGTTGCATTACTCTTTTTTTTTTCCAAACAACTTTGTTGACATATATTTTACATAATATAAAATTCATCAGTTTCAGATATACAATGAAATGATTTCTAGAAGTTTTATTAAGTAACAACTGTTATCATAAATCAGCTTTAGAACATTTTCATGCCCCCAATAGGATCCCTTTGTCTTTTTATAAAATAATAGCTTTACTGAGTTATAATTCATATACCATACGATTCACCTACTGGAAGTATACAGTTCAGGGGTTTTTAGGATAGTCATAGTTATGCAACCATCATCATATCAATTTCAGAGTATTTTCATCTCTCCCATTAAAACTCTGTACCCATTAGCAGTCACTCCCCTCTTCCCTTCCCCTCCCTCTAAAGTCTTTTTTTTTTTAAGATTTTATTTATTTATTTGACAGAGAGAGAGGGATCACAAGTAGACAGGGGTGGGGGGATCTCGCTCCCTGCTGAGCAGAGAGCCCGATGTGGGGCTCGATCCCAGGACCCTGAGATCATGACCTGAGCTGAAGGCAGATGCTTAACCCACTGAGCCACCCAGGTGCCCCAGCCCTCCCTCTAAAGTCTTGAGCAACCACTAGTCTAGCTTCAGTCTGTATGGATTTACCTATTTGGGGCATTTAGTATATATTTTTAAAGATTTTATTTATTTTTTTGAGAGAGAGGAAGACCGCATGAGCAATGGGAGGGGCAGAGGGAGAGAGAGAAGCAGAATCTCTGCTGAGCAGGGAGCCTGATGAAGGACTCAATCCCAGGACCCTGGGAAGATGACCTGAACTGAGGGCAGACGCTTAACTGACAGAGCCACCCAGGCACCCCTATTCTGGGCATTCAGTGTAAAAGAAATCATATGCTATGTGGCCATTTGTGTCTGGCTTCTTTCACTTATCATGTTTTTGAGGTTTATCCATGTTGTAGCAGGTGTCAGTATGTTATGTTCTTTTATTGGTAAATAATATTCCATTATGTGGATATATTTTATTTATCCATTCATCAGTTAATAGACATTTGGGTTGTTCTGCTCTTGGACTATTATAAATAATGCTGCTGCAAAGATTGGTGTGGTTTTTGTGTGGACATGCATATGTGTGCATTTCTCTTGGGTTTATACCTAGGAGTGTAATTACTTGGGCTGCATGGTCGTTCTATGTTAAATTTTCTGAGAAACTGCCAAACTTTTTTCAAAGTGGTTGTTACTGGGGCGCCTGGGGGCTCAGTCGGTGGAGTGTCTGCCTTCGGCTCAGGTCATGATCCCAGGGTCCTGGGATCGAGCCCCGCATTGGGCTCCCTGCTCATCGGGGAGCCTGCTTCTCCCTCTCCCGAGGCCCGCCGCTCCTCCTGCTTGTTCTCCCTCTCTCTCTCTGTCAAATAAAATCTTAAAAACAAAAAACAAAGTGGCTGTACTCTTTGACATCCCCGTTAAAAGTGTCCAAGAGCTCCAACTCCACTTCCTCGTCAACATTTGTTACTGTCTTATTTTTGCCATCCTAGTAGGTATGGGGAGTGATCTCGTAGTTTTTTTTAAAGATTTTTATTTTTAAGTAACATCTACTGCCAACATGGGGCTTGAACTTACAAACCTGAGATCAAGTATCGCACACTCTACCAACTGAGCCAGCAGGCACCCCATATCTTATGGTTTTGGTTTGCATTTCCCTGATGGGAGGCTAAGGCTGCTTGGTATCTTTTCCTGTGCTTATGGGCCATTTGTATATCTTCTTTGGAGAGATGTTTATTCATATCCTTTGACCATTTTTAATTGGGTTATTTACATTTTTATTATTGAGTGGTCTTTCCACTTATTTGGGTGTTCTTTGACTTCTCCCAACAATGCTATGTAGTTTTCAGAATAGAAGTTTTCCTCTTCTTTTGTTGACCTTATTTTTTTTTTAAGATTTTATTTATCTATTTGACAGACAGAGATCACAAGTAGGCAGAGAGGCAGGCAGAGAGAGAGATAGGAGGAAGCAGGCTCCCCACTGAGCAGAGAGCCTGATGCAGGGCTCGATCCCAGAACCCTGAGACCAAGACTTGAGCCGAAGGCAGAGGCTTAACCCACTGAGCCACCCAAGCGCCCCTGTTGACCTTATTCTTAACTATTTTATTATATTTGATGCTACTGTAAATTAAACTGTTTAACTTCATTTTTTTGCATAGTTCATCATTAATGCATAAAAACACAACTGATTGCTGTATGTTGATTTTGTATCCTACAACCCTACTGACCTCATTTATTAGTTTTATATTTTTTGATGGATCCCTTAGGGTTTTCTATACACAAGATCATGTTACCCACAAATAGAGCTAATTTTTCTTTCTTTCTTTTTTAAAGATTTTTTAAATTTATTTTTTTGACAGAGACACAGTGAGAGAGGGAACACAAGCAGGGGGAAGTGCAGGAGAGGGGGAAGCAGGCTTCCAGCAGAGCAGGGAACCCGATGCGGGGCTGGATCCCAGGACCCTGGGATCATGACCTGAGACAAAAGTAGATGATCAAGGACTGAGCCACCCAGGTGCCCCTAAAGCTAGTTTTTATTTCCCATCTGCATGCCTTCTATTTCACTTTCTTGCCTAATTGCCCTGGTAAGAACCTCCAGTGCAATGTTGAATAGAAAAAGAGGGAGTAGACATCCTTATCTTGTTTCTGATCTAGGTGCGAAAGCATTTAGTATTTCACAATTGAGCATGATGCTCGTTGTGGGTTTTTCATAGATGCCCTTTATCAGGTTGAGGAAGTTTCCTTATATCCCTAATTGTTGAGATCTTTCTTTCTTTCTCTCTTTCTTTCTTTTTCTTCCTTCCTTTTCTTTCTTTCTTCCCTACTTCCTTCCCTCCCTCCCTCACTCCCTACTTTCTTTCTTCCTTTCTTTCTTTCCTCCCTCCCTCCCTCTCCTTCCTTCCTTATTTCTTCCCTCCCTTTCTTTCCTTCCTTCCTTCTTTCTTTCTTTCTTCCCTCCTCCCTCCCTCTCTCTCTCCTCCCTTCCTTCCTTCCCTCCCTCCTTCCTTCCTTCCCTCCCTTCCTTCTTCCTTCTTTCTTCCTTCCTTCCTTCCTTTCTTCCTAGTTTTTCATTTTAATTCCGGCATAGTCAGCATACGGTACTATATTAGTTTCAGCTGTACGAGGGCTTTTTTTTTTCTTAAGTCACTAAGTGGTGCTGGATTTTATTAAATTTTTTTTTCTGCATCTATTGAGATGATCATTTGGTTTTTATCCTTCATTCTACTGATACGGTACATTACATTAGTTGATTTTCAGATTTTTTAAAAGTTGTTATTTATTTGAGAGAGAGCACCGGCAGGGGGAGGGTCAGAGATAGAAGCAGGCTCCCTGCTGAGCAGAGACCCTTATGTTTCCCCAACCCAGGACCCTGGAATCATGATCCAAGCCGAAAGCAGACGCTCAACGCTCAACCGACGAAGCCACCCAGGCGTCCCTTGTTGTGGATTTTTGCAACTCGACTCAGAAGAGCCAATGGATGGATATTTCGAGGTTTCCAGTGGAGCTATTATGAATAATGTTGCTATAAACACTCATGTGCAAGTCTTGGCTTTGCATGGACATGCTCTCATTTCTTTGGAGTAGACACCTACGGGTAGAATTCCTTGGTCCTATGGTAGTTTTATCTTTTAAGATTTATTTGTTTATTTGAAAGACACACAGAGAGAGAGAGAGAGAGGGAGAGAGAGCGAGCCCCGGGGGAGGGGCAGAAAGAGGAGAGAATCTCAAGCAGACTCCCAGGTGAGCGCGGAGCTGGACGAGGGGCTCCATCCCACGACCTTGAGATCATGACCCGAAATGAAATCAAGAGTCAGATACTTAACCGACTGAGCCCCTCAAGGGCCCCAGTAGATTTATCTTTTGGGGGAA
The DNA here is from genome assembly GCF_963455335.1 of Martes martes. Lineage (NCBI taxonomy): Eukaryota > Metazoa > Chordata > Mammalia > Carnivora > Mustelidae > Martes > Martes martes. Next base: position 174,347,736 of record NC_137891.1, on the reverse strand, counting down.
CTGACAAAATGCTTTCGAAGTGGTGGTAGCCTCTTATGGTCCCACCAGTAAAGTATTGAGGGTTACCTGAGAATTGATTTAAACTGTTTCTTCCTCAGGGGCACCTGGCTGGTCCAGTCGTTAAGCCTCTGCCTTTGGCTCAGGTCATGATCTCAGGGTCCTAGGATCGAGTCCCACATCGGGCTCCCTGCTTCTCCCTCCTTCTTCCCTGCGGGAACCCAGCTTCTCCCTCTTCCTCTCCCCCTGCTTGTGTTCCCTCTCTCACTGTCAAATAAATAAGTAAATAAATTAATATTTTTCTTTTCAGATTTTATTTATTTATTTATTTGACAGATCACAAGTAAGCAGAGAAGCAGGCAGAGAGAGAGGAGGAAGCAGGCTCCCCACTGAGGGGCTCAATCCCAGGACCCTGAAATCTGACCTGAGCCAAAGGCAAAGGCTTAACCCACTGAGCCACCCAGGTGCCCCAATAAAAATCTTCTAAAAAAATAAACAATAAACTGTTTCTTCCTCTATAAAGTGGTGGTAATAATAACAGACTTCACAAAGTCAGGGAGCTCATGATGTGTGGCGGATTTAGCAGGGCTCTGGGCCCAGACACCCAAAAGGCTCAGTACATGACGCCTTTCGTATGTTCCCTTGTCTTTACTAATGTCCCAAGCTTCAGACCTGGGTTAACTCACCTGGGTGAGATTGTCTTCAAGTCTTCCCTGTAAACTGACTTCTTGGTGTCAAGTTCCACACCATTCTTCTTAGTCACAGTCCCCTGACCATCTTAACAGGACCCTCCAACCTAGTCCCCCTCTCCCACTGCCCTCAGGGTTTGTGTCAACCTCTGGCTCAGTGGGCTTTCCTAGGGGAAGGGCTCCAAATTGGCTGACCTCGGGCAGCAGGCAGTGGTCCAAGAGCCTCTCCTGTCTGCTGAATGACAGGACAGAAGATATTCATTGCTCTGCTTGGAAGGGACGTCTCCCACCCCTCATATGGCCTAACTCTTCTTAATCCTTTAAGCCCTAGTTTGGGCCTCACTTCCTCCAGGAAGCCTTCCTAATGACCACCACCCCCCCCATAATGTATCATACTGCAACTATCACTCTATTTATTTATTTATTTTTTTAATATTTTATTTATTTATTTGACAGACGGAGATCACAAGCAGGCAGAGAGGCAGGCAGAGAGAGAGGAGGAAGCAGGCTCCCTGCTGAGCAGAGAGCCCGATGTGGGGCTCGATCCCAGGACCCTGAGATCATGACCTGAGCCGAAAGCAGAGGCTTTAACCCACTGAGCCACCCAGGCGCCCTATCACTCTATTTATAATTATATTTTTATACCTCTGTGTTATGAACATCCTAAGGATGGGGGCTATTTTTTTTTTAAGATTTTATTTATTTATTTGACAGAGATCACAGGTAGGCAGAGAGGCAGGCAGAGAGAGAGGAAGGGAAGCAGGCTCCCTGATGAGCAGAGAGCCCGATTTGGGGCTCGATCCCAGGACCCTGGGATCATGACCTGAGCAGAAGGCAGAGGCTTCTGCCTTCTCCTGTCTCCTTCTGCCTGTCTCCTCATTGCCTAACACATAGTAGGTATTCAATAGCCCGTAAATAACCACATCTGTGTACAAAATATTAATGGTTACATGTTAGTATCTAAGAAAACTCTATTAAGAAAAGGCTCTTGAATGGGGCCTTAAGGAATAAGCAGGCACCTGCTCAGTTCAAATGGTGGAAAGGGCATGCTGGGTGAAGTGAACAGCATGTGTAAAGGCCCCGCAGAGGAAAAACAATATTTTCAGGAACTAAGAAGTCCAGTGTGGCTATGGGTGGTGGGATGGAGTGGTAAGTGAGGTAGAGGAAGCCACTAATCATGTTGCAAATGTAATTTTATGCCAACTGAAGGGGTCATGAGGGCAGAGAGGGGCCCTCCATTAAACAGGAGAGACACGATCAGAACTGAGTTTGGGAGGGTGTGAGTACTCAAACTTCAGCAGCAAAGAGCTCACTAAGCCACAGATCCTGGGTCCTGCCCTGAGTTTCAGAAGGTCTGGGGTAGAGCCTGAGAATGTGCATTTCTCACAAGTACCTGGGTAATGCTGGCCAGAGGAACCCACTCTGAGAACCACTGATACGAAGGATGAGATGAAGAATGGGTCGCAAACTTTCCAAAGCATCCAGCTGAGAGGAAGGTGATGGAGGCGGAGGAGGGGAGGGGCTCACATTCTCGACCCGCTAACTTTTCAGTGTCTTAGTGGTGAGATTTCAGGCTTGGTAATAAGCCAGTGTGGGAAAGGGAGGCTCTTTCTGGGGAGAAATCAGCCAGGCGGTCAGGATAGTCCCCACCTTCCACCTGGGAGGACCAGACCCACGCTTGGTAATGACCTTCAGAGAGCACAAGAATCCAGGTGTCCAGAGTTGTCATTTAATGCCCGATTATCACAACACAAGGAGGTTTACACGGGGCTCATCCAGGCAGGACCTGGGGTAAAACCAGACCAGAGGGAAGTGACCTGTCTAGAGTCCCTTCACAGGGACCAGGTGGCCTGGGCCTAATCACCCTCAAGATATACCTGCCATACACAAGGCTTCTTCCCTCGCCCAGGAGCCCGCAGGCTGGCTGGGCTTCTGGGTCCTCGTGGAAGAACAGGGTCCCAGGGGGAGGTGGGGGCCCTGGGACACCAAGAGGAGCACCAGACAGCTGCCTGCAAACCACCCCAGACGGCTTTCACTTTAAGCCACACGACGCTCAGACGCGGGAACACCTGGATGCTTTTACTAGGAACTAAACACTGCAAAACTGAGGCTGAGAACACTGGGGGAGGGAAAGTCAAGTCAAAACCCTCTCAGAACCAGCTTTCTGAGCGTCAGTACCCTCCTCGTCCTCCCACAACGACACCGGTCTAACCACAGTGTTGCTGCAGAGAAGGGACCTCACGCTGCTCTGTAGAACACGTTTCATGGGAAGGGACACAGGACAGGGCCGAACCTCCACAACTTCATGCTACTGAGTTCCCTGGAGCCTCTGGTGCCCCCGTGCGACAAAGGGGACTTGGGGGCTGCCTGTGGGGTTGGGAAATGTCCTGGAAGAAATAACGTACCTCAGAAAGAAAATACCATTAAACAGACATTTTTAAAGCTCTCAATGCAACTCCTGAGAGGTTTCAAGTGTCGCTGGCAAGGAAGAGGTGTGAGCTTGTCACCCCTCCCCACAGCCTGAGGCTTGGCCTGGGCCTTCTAGCCCCCGGGGCCAGGCAGGGTGTGGAGGGGCTAGCACCTGGACAGCTGCTCAGGATATAGACCATGGGCCCAAGGGGCAGCCCCTCTGTCCAGCACTATGGCCCAACATTTGGGGAACGAGCTTGAATTCTGGCCAGACTTTACTAGTAACCCGTTCCCGGTGAGTCCTGTAGGCCTCATCTCTCTTTTCTCTGGTTTAATTCTAGGAGAAGACTCTAGGCAGAGCCAAAGGCATGGAAGTCAAACGTCTCTGTCTTCAGAAATGGGAGATAGCTAAATGGCAGCCCAGACACCTCAGAACAGCGAAACCATCTCAGCCCCACAGGCCCCCAACAGGATTCCAAGCAACACTCCTGTCCCCTGCCCAAGGGCTGAGGTAGTCCCTTGACCCAGGACATAGTGGGCTCTCAAGCAGGCTTCTGATGATACCCCTATGAGTATCTGGAGAGGGGGGACCAACAGCATGTCTGTAAAGTCTACAAAATGAACCCTGTTTCCAGAGCGGGACATCTGTTCCTGAGAGGGCACAGTCAGGGGCCCGGGAAGTTGTGAAAATGACAAGGCACGCTGTCCCCATGCGAGCATTAACTCACATGAGACCCACCCCCAAAGAAGCCCACATCCCCAGCTTCTGCGCAACTCAGGAGCCATCCCATGAGGCCAACTTCATATTTAAAACCAACTTAATGCTACAAACTTAAAAAAAAAAAAAAAAAAAGTGCTGCCCAGCCAAGCCCCTGAGGAAACCTAGCTCCCTGAGGGTAGGTGGTGGGCCTCTAAGACCACCATCCCTGGCTACCACGCTCCAGAGGGCACAGCCTTGGTTCATCCCAGGGCAGCCTCGCCCCACGTTGGGTGGGGAAGAGAGCTGACCTCCTCCCCCACACCCAAGTGGGCTGCAGAGACACCTTGGGACGGTCAAGCCTCTGGGGGCGGGGGACAGGCCAGGGCAAAAGTCCTTCTCAGGACCCTAAGCCTGAAGAGGTAACATAAGCCTGTCTCCCCATCAGGGCCAAGGTCTAGTCCGCAATGAAGACTCCTGCCAGCCCTTCGGCATGCCCGTGACAAAAGGAGCTAAAATGCCACCAAGCCCTGGTCACCGCTGTCCTGAGGTGGGGGTGGCGTGGGGGGGGGGTCTGTGTGAGAGCTGCAGAGAAGAGGAGATCCTTAAAGAATTACTCCCTTCAGTAAACAGATCCTTCCAGGGGAGCATGATAGCAGCTTCCCAAGGGGCTGCTTTCTGGCAGTTTCTTGCTTTAACCCCACCTTTCTCTATGCGGGGCTGCCACTCCCTCCCAGGTGCTCAGGGTAAGACAGCCCCCGTCCCAAGCAGAGGCACAAATGGAGGAAAGGGCCTCGGCAGCCCTCTAGCTGCTTCCACATTCCTGTCCGTGTTTCCCCCGGGGAGGGGGGCCTTTCAGTGCTGACTCCCTGGAAGGTGGTTTTTCCCGTTCTAAGGGGATGGAGAGGTAGGGAATTCCACAGGAAGTGGGTCTCCACACCTGGAGGCTTGATGCCACCTCCCCGGGAGGGCTCCCTGCAACCCTCCCTGGGACAGAGGAGGCCGGGAACCCAAGGCTGGTGCCTCAGCAGGAGAGGATGGGCAGGAGGAACCAAAGGGCCTGTGGCCACCATTTACAAGAATTACGAGGCCGAAGTGCAAGTAGCATTCTAGCAGACTGGACAGCCCCCAGAGACCCGGCCCACGGCTACGGGGACTGGCCTGGGGCCCAGGAAGCCCTGGGCTGCCCTCGGACCATGGATAGCACTGGGCCCGTCTGAGAAGTCTTACTAGAAACTAAAACAATCTCCCTGCTAAAAACTCAAGAAAGACAAACAAACAAAACTCAACCTGAAATAAATACAAAGGCATTAAGTGCTTCTTGATAAATTCAGGGTCCTAATTCACCCCCCCCCAAAAGGCGAGGGGAGGGCCTTTCCCTGGACCTGGTTGCCTCACCTGTAGCCCTTCTTGTGAGAGGTCAGAGGTCAGAAGCTGGATGGGCCTTCCTGGGCCCAGCTTCCATGAGGAAAGAGAGGACCCAACCCCTAATACACTCCTCACCCAAACCCCCTCTCCGAGATAGCTTCAGCTGGCTGGGGGGGTGAGAAAGAGAAGAGGCCCCCCCCATCCCTAGGGCAGCACCTTGTGTCCCACGTCCCTGCGCGGGCAGAGGGCCTGTCCGTCTGTGCGGAGGTAGAGCCAAGGGTGGGCTGCTGGGACAGGCAAGGCCACTCAATTAATCAGCAGGTCCCCAAGGTCGTAGGAGTCGAAGAGGTCACTGATGCCCTCACCCCCGTCCAGGCCCCACAGGTAGTCGTCCTGGTCCAAGGACGGGGAGAAGCTGATCAAGGGAGAGCTGCACGGCAGGCTCGGGGACAGGAACTGGTCCTCGGTCTGCTGCAGAAGTGGGTGCGGCAGCTCCAGCAGGCTGTCGGTGGCCTCCAGGGGGACAAGCGGCAGGGGCGGGGGCGCTGGCGGCTGCGGGACTTGCTGGGGAGTCAGTGCTGGTGCTGGAGACAAGCAGACAGAGGTCACACTTAGAACTGGTGCCCAAAAGCCTCTGGTCAGACCTCAGAGCCCAGGAACGGCCCTCCCCCACCCCTTCCCTGGATGAATGGGCATCTTCTTCTCTCCAAACCTGCCTCACACCCAATGGCAGAGGACCCTCTCCCTCTTCCAGAGCAGCTCCAGCCACTGCCCCTGTTCTCCCACCTCTAGAAGGAGGTGGGATCTCTTGGTCTCTAACTCCTACCCACTTGGGGCACCTGGCTGGCTCCATTGGAAGAGGACACGACTCTTGACCTCGGGGTCGTGAGTGTGAGCCTCGTGTTGGGTGTAAAGATTACTAAATAATGAAAATCTTTTAAAAAGGAAAAAAACCGGGGCGCCTGGGTGGCTCAGTGGGGTTAAGCCTCTGCCTTCGGCCTGGGTCATGATCCTACTGTCCTGGGATCAAGCCCTGCATCAGGCTCTCTGCTCAGCGGGGAACCTGCTTCTCCCTCTGCCTCTGTTCCTCCCCTTTTTGTGCTCCCTCTCACTCTCTCTGTCAAGTAAATAAATAAAATCTTAAAAAAAAAAAAAAAATCCTGCCATTTTCCCAGCACCCAGTCCATTCAAGTTCCAGTGCTGGGACCCTGGTCTAGCCCGTCATCTCCCACCGAGACACTTCTTCCCAGTCACCTTGCCTTGACCCTTGTGCTCTAGCTTAAAATGGCTTGGAAGACAATCCAAGTTTGACCAGCGCTGAGATCGCCCCCCAGGACGTAGCCCCCGCAGGCCTTTCTGTTCCCTCTGTCCCGCCTCCTTCTGCTCACACGCAGCCTCTCCAGCTACACTGGCTCGGCTGCTTCGAGCACACCAAAGCATTTCTCCTCAGATGTCACAGGGCGACTTCCTACACAGGGACGAGGAATAGGGCGCTGGGAATCCCTCCCCAAATATATCCTGATGCCCGGAATCTCACCATTTGAGTCATGCCTTAAACCCCAACCAAGCATTCCTTGGAAAACAGAGCCGTGCTGGTGTGTCCGCCTGCCTGATCAACCTCTCACTCGCTGTGTATCTGTGGGCAAGTGACTTAACGTGGACGAGCCTCTGCTTCCTCACCTCTAAAATGGGGACACGCATTCCCCTCCTTGCAGGGTTGCAGAGAGGACTCAGTGATAAGTGCAGGGAGAAAACCCTCATCAATAAGAAGAGCTCTGGGGGCGCCTGGGGGGCTCAGTGGGTTAAAGCCTCTGCCTTCGGCTCAGGTCATGATCCCAGGGTGCTGGGATCGAGCCCCGCATTGGGCTCTCTGCTCAGCAGGGAGCCTGCTTCCTCCTCTCTCTCTCTGCCTGCCTCTCTGCCTACTTGTAATCTGTCTGTCAAATAAATAAATAAAATCTCTAAAAAAAAAAAAGAAGAAGAAGAAGAAGAGCTCTGGGGGCTCCTGGGGAGCTCAGTCAGTTAAACATCTGCCTTCAGCTCAGGTCATGATCGCAGAGTCCTGGGATCGAGTCCCACATTGGGCTCTCTGCTCAGCGGGGAGTCTGCTTCCCCCTCTGACCTTCTCCCCTCTCATGCTCTCTCTCTCTCTCTCAAATAAATAAATGGATAAATAAATAAGTAAAAATAAGAAGAGCTCTGGTTTACCAAGGGCTTACCATGGCCAGCTCTGCTCTCCAGGTTTCACCTCCTCAAGGGGCCCCACAGGAGGTAATACTGGGACCCCTATTTACAGATGAGGAAACTGAGGCTCAAAGGAGCCAATTAAATGTACGTGAATGAAAAAAAATGGCAGGTTTCTTTAGTGGGTTGCTGAGGCCTGCAGGGGTTCTAGTGAAAGGCTGGGCTTGGGAGTGGGGGAGGGGTGTCCAGGCTCGGACCCCAGGCCCACCCCTCGCCAGCTGTAGAACCAGGAACCTCAGTTTTCTCAGGAGGGGAAGGAAGGCGCTACCTCCCTGACGTGCTGAACAGCAAGGAGATAACCGGCGCGTGTGGAAGCCCCTGCGGGTCGGACCTTGCTCTCTCGGGCTGCTTATCACACCCAGGAGGGAGCTGCTCTCTCTTATCTGTGCCCACTCTGACGGCTCAGACTCACGCTCTATCTCCAAACCACACAGAGCAGGCGCCCGGTTCGCAGAAGCTTTTTAAAAAATCACATTCACGCTGTCTCACTGCCTGTAACCCACCCAGAAATCGTGAGGGAGTTTTACATGTCCCGGTTTTACAGACGTGTGAACAGAGGTTCTGAGGGGCCGAAGTGTCCCGCCTACAGTCACCAAGTCACAGCAGGTGACACTGCAAACTCAAGCCCCAGGCTCCCAGCGTTGACTCCTGCACGGTAGCAACATTTACGTTTACCTCAGAATGTGAGAGCCTGGAGAGATGTTAGAGACAACCCATATCCAGAGCCCCTCCATGACAGATGAGAGAAACTGAGGCCCCAAAGGGGAAGTGATTCCCTCTGGTGATGGCAGAACCTGGGTCCCCTGGCGCTCAGACCTCAAAATGGCTCTGCTTTAGGCAAGAACGTGGAGTGTGTGTATGTGTCTGCGTGTGAGAGAGAGAAAGAATGTGTGAGAGAGTGTGTGAGAGACAGTGTGAGTGTGTGTGTTTGAGAGTGTGAGTGCGTGTGAGAAAGTGTGTAAGAGTATGTGTGTGAGAGAGAGAGAGAGAGTGTGTGTGTGTGTGTGTGTGTACCCCTTCCAGGAACTGTCCTTCTGTTCCCTTTGCCAAGGATGTCACTAAGAGGCCACACGGCAAGGGTGGAGAGGGGCACCCATGGCACAGAGCTGGCTCCTAGGCTGCCCCACCGCCAAGCACTCTGTCAGCCTCTACTCCTTCTAGGAGCATGACTGATCAGTAAAACTGAGGTAAAAACCTCACCCTTACTTATGCTGGAGGGCTCCCTCCCCCCCCCACTCTGCCCCAGGTCTCAGAGGACATCTGAACTCAAAGTGGCTCTAACTGGGAGAGCTGTGCACATGTTGACAGTGGAGTAAGAAGGCAGAGCGAAGCAGGAGAGAAAACAGGGTGTGGCATAGGTCTGGCATGGGAGATAGGCACTGGGAGGTACCCGGAGGGACAGATGGCTGGTGCAGGGAGAAGCCCGACAGAGAAGAGACCACCAGAGAAGAGCTGAGGGTCTGGGCTTTTGTCCAAGCTCTGCCTCCAATTTGCTGTGTGACCTCAGAGAAGTCACTTACCCTCTCTGAACTTCCACTTATTCATGTGTAAAATGAAGGGCTGAGTTAGATCAGGGCTCAGCAAACTTCTGAAAAGGGCCAGATGGTATTTTAGGATTCGCAGGATACTTACAGTCTCTGTCACACAGTCACTTTCTTCTTGCCCCCCAACTCTTTAAATACATGAAAACCATTCTTAGCTCATAGGCCACTTAAAAACAGGCCAGATTTGGCCTGCAGGCAATAGTTTGTGGACCCTTGAGTCAAAGAAATGGAATCCAGCCCGTGTTCTGTGGACACCCCACCAAGCCTCTTCCTTCAGACCAGTTTGAGCTCTGGTTTGTTTAAACACTGGAGTTCTACTTAAGAGAATTCTGGAGCTAAAAAAACAGAAAGTTGAACACTGGCCTCCCTAGCCTCAAAGGATGTGTCAGGCTGACCTGCTGTGCGATCCCAGTAAAAGGAAAAACCATCCTGGGGGAAGGGCCTTCCCAGACTCCCATTTCTACTCCTTCTGGACTCCTTCCCTGAGACCTGTCCCGCCTCTCTGCTCCCTGATGACTGCCTCATGCTACTTGCAGCCCGGTAGAGCCAGCTTTAGCTGTACGGTCCACCTCCCAGCAAGAGGGAACTGCTCCGGTCAGGAACCCCTTCCTTGATCTGTTCCGAGCCTCACGGAGAGAGGACTGAGCTAGGTGTGTAGAGACAGAGGGTCAAGACACAGTTCTGTTGCCCAAGGAGAACTTGGGTGAGTCACATCACCTCTCTGCCTCAGTTTACTCATCTCTAAACTGGGAACAATAATGCCTACCTCATGAACTGCTGTGAAAAGTAATGTGATGGGGCGCCTGGGTGGCTCAGTGGGTTAAAGCCTCTGCCTTCGGCTCGGGTCGTGATCCCAGGGTCTCGGGATCGAGCCCCGCATAGTCTCTCTGCTCAGCGGGGAGCCTGCTTCCTCCTCTCTCTCTCTGCCTACCTCTCTGCCTACTTGTGATCTCTGTCTGTGAAATAAATAAATAAAATCTTAAAAAAAAAAAAAAAGAAAAGTAATGTGATAACATAGATGTACCCACTACATAGCTGTGACTTAAAAAATTTTAGTTGAGCCTTCCTCCAAAAATCTGTAGCTCCCATTTACTGCGGGGTTCCTGAGTGCCAGAGGCTTTGCTGGTAGTAGTCCTCATAGAAGTGTGGTTCTAGCAGTACTGGCAGGTTAACAATGACAAGAATAGCCAGCAGTTACTGCCAGGCACCATCCCAAGGGCCTTTCCCTATATGAATTCATTCAATCCTCACAACCTACGAAGTAGATACTGTTATTGTGCCCAACTTACAGATGAGGCTAAGGCAAAGAGAGGTTAAGTGACTTGTCCAAGGTCACACAGCTGGTAATTGGAAACACAGGGATTCAAACCCAGGACCCAGAGCAGACTCATCCTCCCACACACATACAGGCTTTATAAAGTGTAAAGTGCGAGCTTTCCCTTGCCCAACAAATGTTGCCATGGAGGAGGAAACTCGAAGGCTGGGTGCTCTCCCACCTGCTACTCTTCTAGACAGAGGGTCCTACCTGGGGATGCCACGGGTTCTGTCATCCCAGGGTCCGTGCTGCTGCCGGGCTGGGTGGAGTCAGGGCTGGGGTCAAGGGTGGAGGTCGGCGGGAGGGGCTCCTTGGCAGGACTGTCGGGCTCCTGCACCTCCTCTGGGCACAGGTAGACTTCGATGGGCCCCTGGGTGCTCTTCAGGTATATCTGCAGGTTCTCCTAGAGGAAGAAGAGAAGCCAGGTCACGGCTCTGGGCATCTGGGCACTGACTCATGGGTTTGGCCAAATGGATGGACACCCTGGCCTCCCACCATCCATGTGAGCAAGCTACACTCCTGAGCGGGGCCCCCACGCTTGCCCCGTCTGACCCAAGGTGGACATCTGCTCTTTCTGCCTGTCTGGCCCCCAGACTCCCTTCTGTGAGGGAGAACATCTTGATTCTCCTTTGGGAAACCACTCCTCTGCCATTCTCAAGTCATATAGTTTGGGGGGACAACAGCTTTCCCAGCAGCTCCAGTGGGTGAGCTTGGGGAGCAGGCCGGGAAGGTCACCCACTCGGGTTGCGGGGCTGGGATCATGAAAATTACCTTTGCCACCGGAAGAGGGAAGCCCACCTAGGAATGGAAACAGCACAGAGAATGGCAGAGAAAGACGGAGAACATGAGGAGCATCTAGCCTTGCCTGCAGTTTCCACATCTTCCCTCTGGACCTGTCGCTTGGTTCCCCACAGTCCCCTCCAACCCCCACCTCTGACTTAAGCCATTTGGACTTGGCTTTCTGTTACTTATAACCAGGAGTCCTCATACTCGGCCTTCCCTCCCCTGCTTCTTCCCTCCCACCACACACCTGCCATTCCAGCACGCACTCAGGTCTCCTCCCCAGTGTACCTGCAGGGCCCTCTCTCTACTCCTGTTCCCCCTGACAAAAGTCCTGGCCATTCTTTAGGACCCAATACCTGTAACTGTCTATGGGCTCTTCCTCTATCTGTCCTTTCTCTGGGCCCTCGAAGCACCTTAAATCTATAAATGGCAACATGACTGCTTCCTTGGGTCTTTTTCCCACTAGGTCCTGAGCTCCTTCAGGGCAGGGGTGAGGTCCCATTTATCTTAATGTCCTTCCATTAAACAAATTACTTCTCAAGCACTTAGGACATGTCCAGCTCTGGGCCAGGGGTACCACAGGCGTGCAGCATGTCTTTGTGGAGCTAACCCTCTAATAGGCGAAGCACAGTATCATCGCATAATCACCCGTATCTTCCAGCAAATGGAGGGTAAGTGCAATAGAAAAGCACAAGTACTTATGAAATCTGGGAGGGGTGGGGGGTGGTAATCTGGGAAGGCTTCCTTGAGGAAGTGCGGTTTGAGTTGAGACCTATAGGGCGAATAGCAGTAAACCAGGCGGTCAAAGGGAGGAGCATTTCAGCTGGAGGGAGCAGCGGCAGAATGTGTTATACTGGGAACGAGCTTAGTGTGGTGGTGACACAGCAGAGAAGTCATAGGGGCTAAAGCAGAGGCACAATGGGACATAATGAGAGAAGAGGCTGGTGAGGTCAGAGCCCAGAGGGCCTCTTAGGGAAGTAGTAAGAACTTGGGTCTTTAACCTAGGTGAGAAGGGAAGGGATCATGGTGAGCACGAGTACCACGGCGTGCAGGCACAGGAGTGCAGGGGCTGGTGGGTGCAGAAAGAGTGGAGATTTTCTTAGACCAGTAGCTGACCTCTGTTGTCCTTTCCAGCTCCTGCCGTCGCTGCGCCAGCTCAGAGACCACCAATCTTGCTACAGGCACCAGAATGGTTCAGAGAAGCTTGGGGCCAGGCAGGGCCAGGCACAGAGCCTACAGCGCAGCCTGGGACCCTCCTTAACCTTCTTTCCGCCGAATGCTCCCCCTCTCACCTCGCTCCTGTCGGGCACCTCGAGTCTGGTCTGCGGAGGGGCCTTGACAGCGATCACCGTCTGCTCCTTAAAGTTGCCAACAGCACGGATGTCCTGGTAAGTCACGTAGGCCAGTGTAGGGGCACGAGAGTCAAGAGAAGTAACCGGTCAAAATTCAAATCCCCAGCCTGCCAGACAAAGCCTCTGAACATGTCTTTCTCACTCCTTCCGCAGCTTACAAATAACCAAAAACGACTACCCGTCCTTTTAACATCGTAAGCTACCGTGGATCCCTTTAGAAAACCAATGGGAGTACGAATCACTTTTTTAATTAATTTTTTAAAATGTTGCCTCTGGTCCATTTTCTAGACTGTCTTGGGAGCCTAGGTGGCTCAGTCCGTTGAGCGTCTGACTGCGGCTCGCGTCCTGATCTCGAGGTCCTGGGATCGAGCCCCACATCAGGCTCCCCGCTCAGCAGGGAGTCTGCTTATCCCTTTTCCCTTCTTGTGCTCTCTCTTTCTCTCTCAGATAAGTAAATAAAATATTTAAAAAAAAAAAAAGACTTTATCTCTCAGACTAGATCCTTATCTTTGAGCAGGTAGTAAGACCTATCTTACTTTTGTATATTTCTCCAATGCCTAGCATCCTTCGGAAAATACAAGGTGAGATCCTAAAACCAATGAGATGGTGGAGCCATTTGGGAAAAATGGATGAAAAGCCTAAGCAGGGGCGCCTGGGTGGCTTAGTGGGTTAAGCCTCTGCCTTCAGCTCAGGTCATGATCTCTATGTCCTGGGATGGAGCCCTGCATCGGCCTCTCTGCTCAGCAGGGAGTCTGCTTCCTCCTATCTCTCTCTCTGCCTGCCTCTCTGCCTACTTGTGATCGCTGTCTGTCAAATAAATAAGTAAAATCTTAAAAAAAAAAGAAAAAGAAAAACCTAAGCAAAGTCCATGTTTATAATTTTAATCCTAGGAATCTAATGAAATAAGTAAAAAATAAAGGAAAATATTCTTTATACAAAGATATTCATTACAATCCAGCTTTATAAAAGCAGAAATCTCAAATCGATCTAAATGTTGATTCTAGGGGCGCCTGGATGGTTCAGTTGGTTAAGCAGCTGCCTTCGGTTCAGATCAAGCCCCATGTTAGGCTCTCTGTTCAGTGGGGAACCTGCTTCTCTCTCTCCCTCTGCCTGCTGCTTCACCTGCTTGTGCTCGCTCGCTCTCTCTCTCAAATAAAGAAATTAAAAGAAAAAAAAACAATAAACAAAAATCTAAATGTTGGTTCTAGGCCTTCTCAACAAACCAGAACATAGTCTGAGCAAGACAGTCTCAAATCATTCTAAACACTAGGTTAAATCACATGAGGTTGGTGCTTTTGTAAAAAATGGTCCAATAGCAACAATTCCATGTGGATCAAGCAAATAGGAAGGATTAGTAGCTACATTAAAAACTGTCTATGAGGGGTGCTTGGGTGGCTCAGTGGGTTAAAGCCTCTGTCTTTGGTTCAGGTCATGGCTCTCTGCTCAGCGGGGAGCCTGCTTCCCTCTCTCTGCCTGCCTCTCTGCCTACTTGTGATCTCTCTCTCTCTGTCAAATAAATAAATAAGATATTTTAAAAAATAAAATAAAATGAAATGTTTGTAAAAAAAAAAAAAAAAAGAGGGGCCCTTGGGTGGCTCAGTGGGTTAAAGCCTCTGCCTTCGGCTCAGGTCATGGTCTCAGGGTCCTGGGATCGAGCCTGGCATTGGGCTTTCTGCTCAGTGGGGAGCCTGCCCCCGCCCTGCCTGCTTCTCTGCCTACTTGTGATCTGTCCGTCAAATAAATAAATAAAATCTCTAAAAAAAAAAAAAAAAAAAAAAAAAAAAAAAGGGAAGAAAGAAAGAAAAGAAATAGACATGACAGACCCTGAGGGAGATTGCCCCCTAAGGGGAGATTCTGCAGGAACTCAGGATGGATAGAGCATGCAGCAGGGCCCCACCCCCCACCAGACAGGATATCTCTTGTTGGCCTTGTCCTCCGTCAGGTGCTTGAAGCTCAGAGAGCAGCTCTGGATGAGCTGGTCCAAGGCCTGCTCCGTGCTCATCAGCTCCTTCAGCTCCTGCCCCAGCTGCTGCTGCTTCCCGGGCCGGCTGGGGTCTTCAAACATACCCCTGCCTCTGGGAAGAGAGCCGTTCCCCAGTGTCAGTCTCAGTCCACATCCAGGGGCCCCAACCCTAGGGCTGCCGCGCGGACCTGCCCAGACCTGCCCAGAACGGGGCCATCGGCGTGGTCTACAGTGGCGCTCCCTGGGCTGTGCAAATCAGTGGTCCTGCCTAGCCGGCAGGGAGCCACTGGGAATGGAACCTGAAGTTCGGGGGCTGGGCTAGGGAAAAGAGACAAGTCAAGCCTGACCCTGCTTTTGAGGGGCTCTCGACACGGTCCACCTTACACCCCAGCCTCCCCCCAAATGCCTTGCCTGGGTTCCCTGCAGGTCTGCTCTGGTCTTCGTAGGAGGAAAGAAGCCCGGAGGACTCAGATCTGAGCTGGAAAGAGGGTCAGTTGCAACAGCCCAGGTCCAGGGGACTTTGCTAACCTAGAAGAGGGGAATCTTGGGGTCCCCTACTCAAGACGATCTGGGTCCTCTTAGTCTTTACATGTTCTAGAAATCCCTCTTCAATACCTTGGCTCAGCTCCCAGCATGTAAGCCTATGGGATGTTGCTCTTGGCGCCAGCCCCCCGCCCCGCACCCACTGGCTATCGTGCCCCTCCCCCACCTTCACCCACGGCACGTGCACCCACAGGCACCATCGGCCCCAGCCCAGGCACTCACACCCACTGGATGTTGTTCTTGGCCTTCTTACGGATGAGCTGGATGCCCTCCAGCACGTTGGTGATGTCATAGATGCGCCGTTTCTGCACGTCCAGCACCTCGGCAGCCCAGTTCAGGTCCAGGACCCCATCCTTGGATTCGCTCAGGAGGTAAATGAACTTCTTGGTGAGCAGCCCCAGCGACGTGTCATAACGAGTCTTCTCTCCAGGGGACTTGGGGGCTGAGGGGGAAAGGGGCCCAGTCACCGCTCAGGAAGAGCCAGCCTGGGCAACCTCGTCCCCGGATGGGGACCTAGCAGGTACCGCCCTTCCCATGAACACAGGAACAACCACTCTCCAGTTTATAGAGCACCGCGAAGGCTCTGTAAACCTCATGGTTGCTCGCCACCCCTGTCCACGCAGGGAAACTGAGACCTGGAGAGGGAATGTGACTTGTTCAAGGTCTCACAGTCAGGGGCAGGAGGGACAGGACTCGAGACCAAGCCTCTTCTAACTCCTGGTTCAGAGCACCTTCCCACCATAGCTTAAGGGAGCCGTATCAACACCCCCACCACCAACAATGACAAGCACTGTGTGTAGGGGCACTGTTCTAAGCACTTTCCATATGCAACAAATTCAATCCTTGCAACCCCCTAAGAGGCTGCTGTACAACCATCCCCATTTCATGGATGAGACTACTGAGGAACAGACAGGGAAAGTAACTCGCTCAGCTCACTCAGCTAGAAAGTGCCAAAGCTGGGATTTAAATCCAGGCAGACTGGCTCCAGAGTCTTTCTCCTTAACCATTCCCCTCTCCTGCCAGCTTTGCCAGCAATCTGCAATTAGGGTAACGAGAGAAAGAGAATGATGGGCTGGGACTCCGGCACATTTTTCGACTTGCTTTTCTTTCCACGTGTAGCCTAATGATTATCTGCAAGGAATCAGTCCTATAATACCAAGTGGGGCAGGTTCGTGAAAAAAAGAGACTTTCTTAATGAGGCTGATGTCACAAGACCACATCCCAGCGGCAGTATCTTAAACCACAAGAGGACTTTGGCAATCAAGTGACTTGCAAAGTCCTACAGCAAGCTAGCCATGGAAGAGTTCTGGAAACTGAGCTTTGGAGAGCGTCAGATTCCTCCGGAAGGGGACTTTCGGACCCCGTCACATACGGATGGCAGGCACTGGGCACACAGGTGGTTTTAGTCATGTTTGGGGCCCTTGGCAGACACTACTGAATGATCAGTACTCCTAGTGTCTCTCAATAAAATGTTGCAGGCAGCCTCTACCCACGACAGGAGGGCCAGCTTTCCTGCCCTCCCTGACCCAGCTGGGCTTTGTTTTACAGAAGAGACAGCTAAGGCTCATGGCAGGGGGGATCAGAGCCCTGCCCAGATTCCCGACCCCCATGCTTCCTACCCAGTGACATACCTTCTTCATGAGGTCTCCGACCCCCCAAATTATTGTTCCTCCCTAACCTAAGTTTCTAAAACTCTGGCTGGAACCAGGATGTTGACTGAACATATCAAGAAATATCAAGAACATATCAAGAAATTTCCTGCAGCTTACCTTTCGAAAGACACCCCCCACCCCAGGCAGCCCCAGGATCTTCACGGTTTAGACTAATCCAGGCTTCCCTTGGAATCACTCACTCAGCTCTCTGCCTGTGGGACAAAGACCCCGACTAGCCCTGCTCCTCTTGGAGCTGGAGTCTCTGTTTTAGAAAAGGTCAGACTGAACTAAATATAACTTTTTTTAAAAAAAATGAGTAAGCTCCCAAGTGAAACACCAGTCACCACGTTGAGGTCACAAGAGTGGTGCGTGGTGCGGGAGAGGCAGTGCCCGCTTGGGTTTGGGCCCTGACACCCCTCCCCGCCACCGCCAGGGTGACCTTGGGCAAATCACTCAGGCTCTGAGTCTCTGACCGCCTCATCAGGGAAAGGGGGACAGTGTTGACGACTGGCAGGGTCCCGTGAGAGAAGGCAGAGGAACCTGCTTTGTAAACCGGGAAGTGTGCCACAAATATCACTCCTGCTGATGTGGGTAGGGCGCTGCCCTCTGCCCCTGCCTGCCCTCCCCTCCCACCCCCCTCCTGAGCCTGCCCTTAGATGCCCCATCTGTGCGGCTTACTTCTGGGGCTGGGGAGACCGTCCACTCTAAGGCACTTCCCCTTGGGAGTCCGGAACTCAGGGACCGCTGGCCTCCCGATCCCCTCCAGGTCCAGCTTCCTTTTGGCCTTGGAGAGAGGAGAGAGAGGCAGAGTTTGAGAATCATTCCTCTTTCAGTCTTTCCCTGAGTCGGGGCCAAAGCATGGAGGCCACCGGCAGCTGCTTTCTGTGCCTCAGTTTACCGCCAGTCCCGGGGAAACATCTCGGCACTTGGTGAGGAAACAGCAGTGACCGGCCAAGCGAGCTTTTGGGGGGAAAAGGAGTCCTGAGCCTCAGCCTGAGGTGCGGGTGCTCGAAGACTTCCGAAGCCAGTCTGGCCAAGGGCTCAGGGTTCCGTCATAATGGGCCCCCAGGTCACTTCTACATCCGCCATCCCCAACCCCCGCACCCAGAGGCTGAAGCAGGGAGGAAGAGGTGGGTAGGACCTAAACCACATCAGGCTGGGGAGCGCCTCCCACCCCACCGAGTGCACGAGCAGCTGGCCCAGCCTGCCCTGGTGCCCATCACAGCCCCACAGCTGGCCCTTATCAGGGTGGGGCTGGGCATCCGCCCAGGCGCAGGGGACTTCCTGGCTCCGTGCCACACCCCAGGGAGGTGCCCACATCGGGAAGCCGAGCAAACATTCCCCACCCCCATGTTTGGGCTCCAGCTCAAGGGCCCCGGGGGCCTCCTGAATAGACTCCATTTGCCAATCTTTCTTTGCTGAGAGGGGCAGACAATGAATCCCTCCCCTGCATCTCAAGGACAAACAGCTGAGTTCCCCCTGCTCCCCCTGCCTGTTCCCGCCAAGCTTGGGAAACACCTGCTGGGGAAATGGAACCACAGACATCTGCTCCTCACCCCGCTGCCACCAGGCCCCAGTTAGGCCCAGAAGCTGCACTGGCCCGGAAGGGGCCTCTCTCCTCTCTCCTGTTAGGGCTGGGCAGGGGCAGGGCTAGGGTACTGGGGCACTGGGGCATAGGTCAGAGGCCTGGACTTGACTCTCCCAGCTCCTTCGTGGGCTCACTGCATGTGTGTGTGTGTGTGTGTGTGTGAGAGAGAGAGAGAGACTTGGGGAAGTATGCAACAGCTAGGAGCCTCACTTTCCTCCTCTGTAAAATGAGGCAGAAGACACCTGCTTTGAGGGGCCACTGTGAGGAACCAAGGAGATAACCCCTGCCAAGTGCTCACCCTACGTCTCAGCACACAGTAGGTCGTTCAGAAAATGTGGACTCCCTTCCTGAAATCCAGGCTTGGTCTCTTCTTTGACACACCCTCCAGGGGGCCCCTGAGCCTATTTCCTTCTACTCCCTCTCCCCTAATCACCCAGACACCCTGAAGCCAGCTGGGACAGAGAGGCCTATTTTAACCTTTAACAGTGAGGTCATGCTTGGCGGGTCTGACACTTCTAACTGCTGCTGAGCACAGCTGGGCTGACAGGTGTGGGAAGTGGTGACAGCGCTTCCGGCTATCAGCTCCCCTCCCTGCTCCTGCCTCCTCCAAGCAGTCCTCCTGGACTGATTCCAGGAGACCCGCTCCTTGGTTTGAGGAGCCTGGATATGATGCTCCTCTCATCCACCCCTATCCAGACCTGGACATGATCCAAGCACGTCCCTGCTCATTCCTCTTGAAGACCCTCTGGCATATTCTTTTTCTAACCTCTCAGCTGGTGAGATCCTAGATTCTAGGGTATGTGAACTATCTTGTCTCTAGAGAAAGGCCCAGTCGTTCACTGAGAACTTCCACATGCCCTGGGCGGAGCCCCAACATTCGCCACCTCACCGAGTCTCCCCAGCACACCAAGCCCCATTTAACAGCTGAAGTAACTGGGACTTGGTGAACTCCAACGTCTTCATCAATCCTGATCGAGGTTGTCCATCCGAGGCCCCTTCCCCCATCCCTCAAGAAGGAAAGCCAAGAGCAGGGAGAGGAAGAGAAGTCAAGCTGAGTTTTACCCGAGACAGAAGTGGGGCAGCCCAGGGTCTCCCCAACACCATCCACCTCTCCCACCCAACAGGAGCCAGGCCCTGCTGAGTTCATGGAACACGAGCAAGAGCCTCACTACCTGCAAAGCAGGGAGAAGGAAGGACCTTGAACCGAGTATCTGTACTGGGCCTATCACGTGCTCATCAGTCCTGCACCATCAGTCCTGGCAATCTCTCTTGGCAGAAGAGAAACGGAGACTCAGAGGGGGTAAGGCATGAACCCAAGGTCACACAGACAAAGGGCAGAGCCAGAGTTTGAACCCAGGATTGTCTGACTCCAAAGCCTGTGCCAGGCCGTCTCAGCTCTTTTGCATACATTCCCCCAGATTTTGCTGGAACTTGAGCCGAGGCCTGGTTGTGCCCACGGGCCCCCATTACTCTATATACACATACCAGTTCCCTCCCTTCCCTTACAGTCCCTCCCCTTACCCTGTACTTCAAGCATCCCCAAGCAGCAAAATGTCCCTCATCTAAGGACATCTCCCTGACGCCTTGGGGCACGGCCCATGGATGTGCCCGAGCCTACAGAACAGAGGTGGCAGAGGACAAGTCCAGGAAGATGAGGACCAAGAAGAGCCAGAGCAAAGGGCTTGGAGTCAGATCCCTCTGGGTTCCCCTCCAGGCTTCCCTCCTTCTTAGCTGGGTGAGCTCAGCAAGTCAGTTGACCTCTGGAGCCCCACCTGTAAAATGGGCATACTCTGCTCCACCCCGGCCGGGGACCCAGCGACAGTGCAGCAAAGCGCCTGGCTCCCACAAGGAAGCCACTATCACGAAAGGTCCAGGGCCGCCAGCGAGGGGAAAGTGCAGAGGAAAGCTGAAGAGACGGGCATGTGCCAAGAAAAAAGGCACATTTGCTCTAATCTGGACCCTCTTAGGAGGCAGCCCCTTTGGCTGTTTCTTAAAGGCCTGGTTTGGATTCAAGCTCCTCACCAACCCCTCGGGAGAAGAGGCAGCCCCAGAAATGAGGGGGCCAGAGATGCCCAGACTCAGCCCCACTCTGGGCAGCAAGGTGACCAAGGTGGGGCTCAAAGGAAGGGAAGTGACTTGCCCAAGGTCACTTAGGGAATGAAGCCAGGCTTTTTCCAAGCCCCAAGTCCTGATTTAGGCAGTGGGGGTAGGAGCAAGTGTTCCAGATCCCAGCCCTACCACTCAGCAGCCTGCATTTCCACATCTGACCTGCCTCAGAAGGTTGTTCCTTAACATGCTCCTTTGCTTTCAAGCTTCTCAGGGGGACTTTGGAAAAGCCAGACAAAAAGAAGAACCAAGCAGAATCCCACCCTCTTTACAGATTCCTATAGGAATAAGACAAAATCACGTAATGTGCCTGGCTGGACTAGGGACTCCGTAGAGGAACATCCCAAGCCTTCCCCAGAGGGTGCTGGAAAGAGTCCCAGACAGCGAGTGAGGAGACCAGGGCTCAGGCTTCTATTCTGCCACTGAACTTGATTGCCATCCCTGAGGTCCCTTTAAACAGCAGCTCCCCAATAGATCGTACTCACCCTGCCCTTTGCAGCCTGGCCACAACCCAAGCAGCCACACCCAGGGTTGGGTTTGGAGCTGCTCCAGGTCCCACCCTGGTAAAATGAGTAAGCAGGGGGCCGGGCCTGCCCATGGGGCTGGGGGCCAGAGGGCATCTGATGGGAGAGGGGGCTCTGGGCCTGACAGGCCTTTAGGGCAGTCTGATGCAAGGAGACTCTCCCACTTCTTGGCTTGTGACTTGGACAAGTGACTTCACGTCTCTGCTCAGTTTCCTCATCTGGAAGATGCCTCATCCCAAGCATCTTGGCCAAGATAATGAATGTGAGGAGTGCCAAGCAGTGACTGGCACACGAGAGGCGTTCAGTAAAAGAGAACCATTCTTGCTGTGATCACTGAGCCCCTCTGGGAGGGAGCTACAGACAGATGCACTCGGGCTCCTCTGGGAGGGAAGCAGTTCAAAACCACAGCTGTTACTGAAACGCAGCCACTGAAACCCCGCCTGGGCGCCTGAAAGCAGCTGGCCAGAGAAGACTGCACCCTCCACTGAGCCCCTTCCCCCGCCCGGGGCACCCAGCTCCTCGGTCAGGCAGTCCTGCAGAAAGTCAAGGCTGCTAGAGAAGAGACCAATGATCACCAGCCTTGGTCATACACCTCCCTGCATGACCTTGGACAGATCATACCCTTACTCTGTGTCTCAGCTTCTCCCTGGAGCTACTAAGGCCTCCTCCTTCCCAGGGTACAAAACTGTGTTAGGTTGTAAAATGCTGAACATAAAGATAGATACCCAGTCTCAATTATCTTTGGCTGTTTGACCTGTGAAATGGGATAGCACCCCTGGCTCCCTCGTGCAGGAAGGGGCTCTGGAAAGTTTAACGCCTTGAGCATGGGCAAAGCATGATTCCCCTAGCAGGGACTTGTGCCTGCTGCATACGGGGAAGGTTGGGGGTCTGTGCCTGTCCACCAACAAAGGTCTGATCAGATGCCTCTACGGCAGGGAGGGCTGGTCTTATCTCTCTGTACCTGAACTTATCCACACCACTCACAACAAAGCAAACTACAGCACCCCCATCTCCCCTCCCTGGAGCTGCTTTCCAAAACCCAGGACCAGGAGCTGGAAATGATCTGAGATGAGTTAGCCATGGACAGATGTATTTTCAAGAAAAGGAAATGTAAGCCCGGACTGGGGCCAAGACTTGTCCAGGGCCACACTGAATCAGTGGCAGCCAGGACCAGAAACCAAGCTCCCCATCCACCACCCAGTTCCCCAGGGCTTTTCCCACCCCACCCACCTCTACCCTATGGTTGTTTCCATTCTCAAGGGCTCCAGGAATTCCACTCCCACAAAACACACCCTGTACCTGGTGCCACCACATTTAAGGCCCTCCCTGGCAATGGCCAGGGGACTTGAGGAAGGAAAAGTCCATCTGAATAGAAAACCCAGGGGGCTGCCCCCAGTCTGCACCTGCTATTGGCTGTCTGGGAGGGAAGACTGGGCCTGGGAGAGCCATAGGGCAGATAATTCGGAAAGAGTCGGCTGTACAGGAAATTTAGAGTCTGTCCAAGCTAGACTGGACCTGAGAGACACCCCATCCCTGCCCCCCATCTTAAAGTCCCCATTCTACGCCTAGACCAATCCCTATACCAGTGCCATAGCAGATGCCCAGTACCAGTTTCTGGACCAAACAATGAATGAAAGAATGAAGGAACGGTGGCAATGTCAGCTCCGTGGACTTCCTCAAGGTCACACGGTGCACTGGGGGTAGTGGGTTGAGTCTCCGCACTCCCAGTCCAGTGCTCATTCCACTCCAATGCATGGTTATTTCATCCCAAGTCCGAAAATGAAGGGCTCCTTCAACTCAGATATGCAGGGCAATGGGTTGTTCTGGAAGCTAAAAGCCCTCTTTTCCCTCCCCAACTCGACCTGCTTCGTTCAAACTGGGTCCCAGGCGCCCCTCCCTTCTTTCCCACACCCGCAAAAGCAGAGGGAGAAGCGGTGGGCGGCGGTGGGGAGGTCCCCAGCATTACCGGCAGCCGGCCAGCCGGCACGCATCGCACAGCTTGGCCCTCCGGTCCGTGGGGGGTGGCGTCGAGGCAGGTGCCGGGCGCCGCAGTGGGAGGCACAGTCTGCGGGTACAGCGAGGTGTAGTAGGTGGTGGTGGCCGGACAGAGCTGGGGGCTGCTGAGGCCGGGCGGCCACAGCTCGGTAGGGCTCATCGCGTGCAGTCCCTTCGAGGGCGGCCCGGCGGCTGGAGCCAGGGCCCGGGGCCCTCGCAGCATGGCGAGCGCAACGCCCCCTCCCCAACCGGGCCTGGCGCGCCCGCAGGCACCTGCGGGCTCCGGAGCCCGCGGAGGCTCACACCGCCCGAGGCATGGCGCGGAGGCCGGGGAAAGCCGCCAATGGACGCCTGCGGGGCAAGGCCGGACCCTCCCCTCCTGGCCAGCGGCCGAGCTGAGCAGCGCTTGGAGATCCCCGCTTGGAGATCGCCCCGCGGCGGCGGCGGCGGCGGCACGGCCAGTGGCTGTCCCACCCCGAGGGCGGCGGCGACCCGGGACGGCCCCGCGCCCCCGAAACGCCTCGGCGCTTGGGGTCTGGCTGGCTCCTGGTAGGGGTCTCTGGGGTCGCCGGGGGCTCGGAGGAGAGGCAATGCGCTCAGACGGGAAAGGGGGGCCGATTGCACCGACTCCCTCTCGCCTGGCTCTCTGGTCCCCAAGTCTTTCTCTGCCTCTTTTTTTTCCTCCTTCTTCTCTTTTTTTTTTTTTTTTTTAGCGCCAAACTGCGTGCCGCGAAATTCGGATCTCCCGCGGAAAATGCCGCGCTTTGATTGGCCGCCGCTACTGGCACAGGCTCCACCCCCCGGAAAGGACCGGTTCCCAAGGCTGCGATTGCAACACGAGCTTCGCTGCTTAAAGGGGCCACCACACCTCCTGTCGCCGGGCGCCCGCCGGCCCTAGCCGCGGGAGAAACAGGCTGGGATCGTGGTGCGGTACTGTGCAGAAGCAGCCAGAGCTTGCTGAGGAAGGGGCCTGGATTCCCTGAGGCGGGGACGGGGGAGTGGGAGAGCGAGGGAATTTGGGCACGGAGTCCTGTCCTGAGCCGGGACCTAGCAGCACATTACCCAGGCCAAAGGCGTTTGATTATTTTGCATATACGCTTTTATATCCTTTTTCTGCCCCGCTAAAATGAAAGCCAGGAACCTGTTTTCTTTCCTGGCAGGGGGGCGATGGGTGGAGCCTAATATTTATACCCATCATAGGAGGATACTGAGGGCCTCTGCTGAGGGCCTCCAGTATGCCAAGCACCCTGCTAGTTGTTTTATTTCATTGAATCCAACAATCCCGGGAGGAGGCACGATGGTCTTCGTGGTAAAGACTGGAGAGATGGAAAGGCTAGGTAACTTGCCCAGGATCACAGAGAGATTCACTGACTTGAGAACTGGCGGTCCAATCTGGACAGGCCAGCTTCTGAGCCCTTGTTTGTTCCATTAAAAGCTTTCTCCCTCCCCCCCCCCCCCCCCGCCCCAAGCTGTGCCTGCTCCTTGCAGGCCTGGATGGGGACTGGGGGTCCAGAGTGCAGAGCTATGTCTTGTTCTCAGTGACATTCCCAGAGCCCCACATTCAGTAAATATTTGAACATCTCCATGTTTCTCCTAAACAATCCTTTTGTCACACACAAGAGCCTCCCTCCCTCATTCAAAACCTTCATTGCCAATAATCCATTTACATTCCCAGTCTCTCCAGCTTAGAGATGCCTAGGCTCCAAGAAGTGACCTTAGCTGCAAGAAGCTAAATTCCAAGTCTGCCAGTTCCTGCCTGGTGCTGCGCGATTTCTATGCGGGTCTGAGGCTGGCATTCAAAACCCTCCAGAGTTGGTCCCCAGCTTCATATCTGGTCCTTATACTCAGATCTCGAGGATGACGTAACACTAATGCACGACGATCAAGAGCCCAGACTTTGTAGCAGACAGCACTGGGTTCCAATCCAGACCCAGTCACTTTACCAACTGTGTGACCCCAGGCAAGTTTTATAAACTCTCTGAGCCTCACTTTTTTCACCCTATTAACACCCACCTCATAGGGTGATGGGGAAATCTCATGAGATCAGGTACAGCTGTCAGCACACAGTCTGTTTCCTGAAGAACCTCAAGAAATAGCTGTGGTCACATTTCCGGCCTTATCTCCAGTATGCAGACCCCCTTCATTCCAGTCTATATATTTCACCGTTCTTCAAGGTCCAGCTTAAACGTCACCTCCTCCAGGAAGCCTTCCCTGCTTGCCTACCCTCTCCCAGTTAGAGAGTTTCATGCCCTCTTTCCATGCTAAGTGTATTCTGACTCAACAAACAAAGCTCTATTTAGTGGCAAGGAGGCTGCGATGCGAGTCCCACTTCCCACTTCCTAGCTGAGCAACCCTGGGCAGGCCGCTACTCCACCTCTCAACCATCAACTACGGACAAGGCTTCTACTCAGTTGCTTTCATAGGTCTCCGAGACACTATTGAAACGGGGATGGTAATGACCCTCACAACACCCTTCTGGGACAGACACTGTTATTATCCCCATTTTACAGATGAGGGATCCTGGAAGGGATTGTGGCCGAGCAGGTTTGGGGAAGGAGCAGAGCCCCAGGGCCAGGAAGGGAAATGGGGGTGGCAGGGCGGGGCTGAGAGAACGCAGGGAGCCAGCAAGGGGGCCATGAGCCAGCTCTCTGTGGTTGAGTTTCGGGCCGTCAGGGCTGGCTTTAGTTTCACTGCCTGGGAACGGACTAATTCCTGTGGGGCATATCTGTAGTCTGTCTCCCTGAACTTGAATTCCTGCCCCATCCATTCCTAGCTTGTGCTCCTGGTCAGCTTGCCAGACTTCTCTGAGCCTCACTTTCTTCACCTTTGAAATGGGGATGGCATGGGGCGCCTGGGTGGCTCAGTTGGTAAAGAGTCTTCCTTCGGCTCAGGTCATGATCCCGGGGGCCTG
Organism: Martes martes; assembly: GCF_963455335.1. Taxonomy (NCBI): domain Eukaryota; kingdom Metazoa; phylum Chordata; class Mammalia; order Carnivora; family Mustelidae; genus Martes; species Martes martes. The sequence continues at coordinate 174,322,056 of NC_137891.1, read as the reverse complement.
GAATGGAGTCCCATATTGGGCTCCCGGCTCCCTGCTCAGGGGGGAGCCTGCTTCTCCCTCTGCCTGCTGCTCCCCCTGCTTGTGCGCGCTCTCTCTCTCTTTTTCTAAAGGAATAAATAAAATATATTTTTTTAAAAGCATAGAGCCTGTTTAGGGCTCCTCTCTCCCTCTGCCCCTCTGACCCCTATATGCACACTCTCTCTAAAATAAATCAATCAATCAAAAAGAAAAGTCCCCAAACCAAAGCCAACTCCATTCCAAGTGATGTACCTCATCCCTGTTGTATCTTCTGAAAAAAGCCTCAGATTCCCTCTGTTCAAAGTCCTAGTTATCAAAGTACAAAACACTTGATAGAAACTTCCTGAAGGTACAGACCTCCAGTGTGTTACCTACCTGTTCACATGAATCTAAAATTGAGAGAGAGAAGCCAAGAGGGAGCTGTAGGAAGGAAGGGTGTGTGTGTGTGGGGGGGGGGGTGTCTCTGCTCATTAGGGAAAAGAAAGTCAAATCACAATGAGATTCACACCCACTAGGACTACCGTAATCAAAAAGACTGGCAAAAACAAGTGTCCAGGATGTGGAGAAATTGGAACTCTCCTACCTTGCTAGTTGGAATGTAAATTGGTACAGCCACTTTGGAAAACAGTTATACACAGAGTTACCATAGGACTCAGGAATATCACTCCTAGATACACACCCAAGCGAACTGAAAATAAATGTTCATCCAAGAATGTGTGCATGAATGTTCATAACAGCATTATGCGTAGCAACCAAAGATAGAGATAGCCTAAATATGCATCAGTGGTTGGATGGATATATTTCAGGTGACATAGCCATACAATGGAAAATTATTCAGTCATAAAAGGGGATGAATTACACACAAGTGCCACAACACAGATGAACCTTGAAAACATTGTGCTAAGTGAAAGAAACCAGACACAGAAGGCCATCTACCGTATGATTCCATCAACCTGAAATGTGCAGAATAGGAAAATCTATAGTGCCAGAAAACAGAGTCACATTGCCAGAGGAGGTTAGAGGTAGGTCAGTTCCATTTCACAGATGAGTAAACTGAGGCTCAAGAGAAGCTGAGTTCCACTACCTCTCCTGTCTGTGTGGCTTTGGATCCATGACTTCACCTCTCTTGGAACCTTAGTTTTATCGACTGTAAAACAGAAACAATGTTGTGCACCTAAGAAGGTGATTGTACGTGGTTGGTATTTTTTTCTCGCTCGGCTCTCTCGCCTTCGGGTGGAAGCTCGAGGGGTTTAATGGTTAAGGGTGCCACCTAGAGGTGAGCTCAGGCAACTGCCCCGAGCCTGCAAGGCGGTCTATTTTGGTCAAGTCAGCCCCCTATGGGCTTGGGGAGGAGAAAAAGGATGTGAAAGGCGCCGCCCTGCTGGGAAGGCGGCGGGCGGGGGGCGCTACCAAATTGGCCAGATTCTTTCCAGATGTGTCCAGACCCTGGAGATGTTTTTCACAGATGTTGGGTCCTGTGAAGGTGGCCGCACGTTGTGGGGAGGGCAGTCGGATTCAAGTCCAATAGAGATGCCCAGAGCAGCATAGGCAGACAACACCCATAATTCCTGGGGTTCTCAATTAATTCTTTCCTCTTCCTGTAGGAACTTTTTTTTTTTTTAAGATTTTATTTATTCAGGGGCGCCTGGGTGGCTCAGTGGGTTAAAGCCTCTGCCTTTGGCTCGGGTCATGATCCCAGGGTCCTGGGCTCGAGCCCCACATCCGGCTCTCTGCTCAGCAGAGAGCCTGCTTACTCCTCTCTCTCTCTGCCTGCCTCTCTGCCTACTTGTCATCTCTGTCAAATAAATAAATAAATAAATCTTTAAAAAAAAAAGATTTTATTTATTCATTTGAGAGAAATCGAGAGAGCGCGTGAGAGAACAGGAGCGGGAGGGAAAGGGAGAAGCGGGTTCCCCACTGAGCAGGGAGCCTGACTCAGGGCTCAATCCCAGGACCCTGGGGATCATGACCTGAGCCAAAGGCAGATGCTTAACCCATTGAGCCACCCAGGCTCCCCTGTAGGAACTCTTCAAAGGCACACCTGATAGGAGCACCTGGATGGCTCAGACCCTTTCCGGTCTGACTCGATTTCTGCTTGGGTCATGGTCTCTGGGGCTTGCGGTTGAACAGGGTCCTGAGATCCAGCCCCAGAGCCGGGCGGGAAAGCTCAGCAGGGAGCCTGCTGGAGATTCTCTCTCTCCCTCTGGCCCAGCCCGTACTCACTCTTTCCCTCTCTCTCAAATAAATAAATAAATCTTTAAAAAGCAAAAAACAAAAAAACTGGGGCACTTTGGTGGCTCAGTTGGCTGGGCAGCCGACTCCGGGTTTTGGCTTGGATGGTGATTTCATGAGTCATGATCTCATCTCATAGGCCAGGAGATCCAGTTCCACACCAGGCTCCCTGCTAGGCAGGGAGTCTGCTTGGGGATTCTCACCCTCTGCCCCACCCCCACTCGTGTGTGTGTGTGTGTGTGTGTGTGTGTGTGTGTGTGTTCTCTCTAAAATAAATAAATAAAATCTTTTAAAAAAACACACAAAAAACCACACACCTGATCTTATCACTCTCTAGCTTAAGATCTGGCAAGAATTTCCCCCGCCGTGGCCTGGGCCAGCCCTCTGCCCCCAGCCCCTGCTTTTCAGCCCACTTCGCTGAGCCACCTTAGGCTCTGATCAAATACACATCTTCTGACTCCCCCTCCGACCTTCCTGCTCTCCCTGTTGGCCAATCCTGTCCTCTTTCCTCTTCCACCAGGAAGAAAAAGTCTGCTGTCAGACACGGGTTTCTCGGATACACAAGTCATTGAGAATGCTGTGATCTCAAACAACACTCTATAAAAATGGCTATCCCGGAACCCTTCAGACTGACAGAACTGAACCAGGGACAGCAAAGTCAAGGATCCAGATCAATTACTAACATTGAGAAATAAGACTCAGAATACTTTTGAAATGAACAAGACATTCAGTCTTTAGAGTCCCGGTGATGCTGGTATGGGGCATGGGTGGTGAGGGCTTCACCCACCCCTCCCTCGGAAATGGACTCTGATGCCTGCTCCCCATGTCCTGTTAGGAATCTCAGGCTATCCTAATGCCACACTGTCATTACAGTTGTTTTTCTGTTCTGTCATCTTCCCCAGATTTAAGCTGTTCCTTGTCTTCTTTATCTCTACACCTCAACGTCCAGGCCAGTGTCCATCACAGAGTAGAAACAGGAGAATTGTTTACTGAACTGAACTCAGTGAATGTTGTTTAGACTCGTTTTTTTAAAGAGATTTTATTTATTTATGTATTTGACAGAGATGCAGCGAGAGAGGGAACACAAGCAGGGGGAGTGGGAAAGGGAGAAGCAGGCCTCCTGCCAAGCAGGAAGCCTGATGCAGGGCTCCATCCCAGGACCCTGGGATCATGACCCGAGCTGAAGGCAGAGGCTTAACCCACTGAGCCACCCAGGCGCCCTGAAAAATCACTTCTGATCTCTTCCCAGAAAAGCCTCTGGCCACTGTCAGAATCTCTTTGTGTCGCTGCGTGGGGGAAAGAGAGGGCCCTGTGGGACCAAAGAGGTCACGGGGGCTGGTATTCTCAGGCACCACCTTCTCCTGGCCTGTGGAGAGAGGACCATACTTCTTGCTTTCTAATGCCACCTGTCCCCAAGCCCCCACACCCTGCATCATTCCTCCCCACAACAGGCAGATCAAAACAACAATGCTAATAGTGGCAAAGCAAGCACACTCACACCCCATATCCACTTCAGTGATCACAACAGCCCTGGGAGGAAGCCACGACCAGCCCCATTTTACAGATGAAAGGACTGAGGCAGGGGAGTAGTTCAATGATATGCCTTGAAGGCGCACAGCTTCAGGGTCCAGAACTATATTTATTTACTATGTGCCCCTCACCATTCTGAAGGCTTATAAATCCTGTAACTCCAAATCCTCATACCTTCCGTATGAAGCAGGTGTTGTTATCACTCCAACTGTACAGATGAAGAAACTGAGGCCCAGAGAGTTTAGGTAGTTAGCCCAAGGACACAGGGCTTGGAAGGTCAGGGAGGTTTTGAGCCAGGGCATTCTGGGTTCATCCTCTTTGACCACTCTGCTGTCCATCCTTCCTTCTGCAAGCCTTGGCTTCAGTATGTGTAAGTAGGATAAAAATACCCACCTCACAAGATTTCTACGGGATTAGATCTAATATGTGTGGGCGTCTGGAACCCAGCAGATAACCCAAGGATAAGAGGTCTGGAGCTTCTCTCGGACCTCAACTGACAGTTGCAGCAACTGGCCACCAGGGGGGAGTCACGCGCCAAGGACCAAAGCCCTTCCCAGGGGCCTGGTCCACCCTTCAAGGGTTAAGGATTCTGCGGAGCCCGTTTTCCCCTATGCCCCACCCTGGGATCAATGACATAGCCCAGCCTGCTCCAGAATCTCACGGAACTGACCTTCTTGCAAAAGAAATAAAGTTTAGACCTGAAATGCATCCAAGGCCCCTTTGCTAATTCCAGTTCTGGGACTGAGGGGCTGGGAGGATGTCTGGGGAGGAGAGCCCAGCTGTGTCCCATTTGGTGGTGTAGTGGTGGGGAGGTGGCAATTACCAGCAGTGCCCCTTCTGCTGGCGGCTGGGTTCCTGGAGCCACAGCTGCAGGGCGGAGGGTGGCTGGGGGAGTTTGGAATTGTCTCCCTGGGGGTTTCCATGGTTACAGATGGATGCCGGCAGGCAACAAGGCTGCGTCCTTTATCTGTATTGTCTCCTGGGGAGACAATGGGCTTTAAGGATGGGGGACACTTGATGCAGTCCCGGCTGCAGCAGGAGCTCTGCCTGCTCTGCTCTAGGACTCCCCTGGCCCCGCTCTGGGGGCTGACAACGGGGCATGGGGCTCAGCCTTGGAAAAGACTCCTTGCTTTGGTGGACAACACAACCACTGCAGAGACTTGAAGAGGCCCCCAAACAGCAAAACTGCAGGGGCCTCTCAAAGTAGTCAATAAAAATCCCACATTTGGGAGTCAGCCCTGATCAAAGCATGATTCTGTCCCTTACTGACTTGGGTATCTTATTTTACCTGTCCAAGTCCCAGTTTACTCATCTGGAAAGTGGGGACAATGCCTGCTTTATTTTTTTTAAGATTGTATTTATTTATTTGACAGAGAGGGAGAGACAGCGAGAGAGAGGGAATACAAGCAGGGGGAGTGGGAGAGGAAGAAGCAGGTTCCCCACTGAGCAGGGAGTCCAATGCGGAGCTGGATCCCAGAACCTAGGATCATGACCTGAGCCGAAGGCAGATGCCTAATGACTGAGCCACCCAGGCACCCCAATACCTGCTTTATAAAATTACTGGGAGAAAGCACCAATCACAGAATCTGGTATCAACCAGGTACTCAGAGAGGGCACCTGGTTGGCTAAGTTCATACAGCATGTGACTTTTTTTTTTTTTTAAGATTTATTTACTTATGGGGTGCCTGGGTGGCTCAGTGGGTTAAAGCCTCTGCTTTCAGCTCAGGTCATGATCCCAGGGTCCTGGGATCGAGCCCCGAATCGGGCTCTCTGCTCAGCGGGGAGCCTGCTTCCCCCCTCTCTCTCTGCCTGCCTCTCTGCCTACTTGTGATCTGTCTGTCAAATAAATAAATAAAATCTTTAAAAAAAAAAAGATTTATTTACTTATTTGAGAGAGAGAGCACGAGAATCCCAAGCATACTCCATGCTGAGCCCGGAGCCTGACAGTCACAGGGCTTGATCTCACAACTCTAAGACTGTGACCTTAGCTGAAACCAAGGGTCGGAGGCTTAACCAACTGAGCCACCTTGGAGCCCAGAGTGTGACTCTTGATCTCAGGGTCGTGAGTTTAAACCCTATGTTGGGTGTAGAGTTTATTTTTAAAAATAAAAATAAATAAATGAAATCTTTAAAGAAAAAGAAAAAAAAGGTACCCAGTACCTGAGCTCACACAGACTCCTGGCACGTCTTGGGTCATAGGACTGTCTCTGTGGTCTTCACCAAGGCCCTTCTTCTGTCTTCGATTTAGCTGCCTCATCTGTGACTTGGGGACTTTGGAAGGCTTTAAAGGATGAAGTGAGATGATGAATAAAATGCTTAAGGAAATAGAAATCAACCTCCTAACACACAATTCTGCCTTCTAGGACTTAAATCTACTTGGAACCTGCAACACATGCTTGCAGGGGGCATGTGGTATTTGGGGGGGGTCAAATGATGGGCGCTATGGCAAGATAAGGGAGATTTTTTTTAAGATTTCTTATTTATTTATTTGACAGACAGAGATCACAAGTAGGCAGAGAGAGAGGGGGAAGCAGGCTCCCCGCTGAGCAGAGAGCCCAATTCGGGGCTCGATCCCAGGACCCTGAGACCATGACCTGAGCTGAAGACAGAGGCTTAACCCACTGAGCCACCCAGACACCCCTTTTTTAAGATTTTATTTATTTATTTGACAGAGAAAGAGAGCACAAGCGGGGGTGTGGTGGTGGCAGGCAGTGGGAGAGGGAGAAGCAGGCTCCCAGCTGAGCAGGGAGCTCAATGTGGGGTTCGATCCCAGGACCATGATATCATGGCCTGAGCTGAAGGCGGATGCTTAACTGATTGAGCCACCCAGGTGCTCCTAAGGGAGATTTTCTAAAGGAGGCAAGATTTGGAGGGTCTCTGAATCAGAATATTATTCCCCAAAGATCTGCCACCCTGTGCCAAAAAGAAACAAAAGCCCAGAGGAGAGAAGGAACTCAGCTCCCTGCTGCCGAGTTTACTTATCTGGCCCCGTCACCATCTTCTCCAAGGGAAGGTACATGCAGGTAGGGAAGAAAGAAGAGGGGAGGGACAGTTGTCATTTGTGGGACACCTTCATATGAGGCAAGTTGCTTATAAGCCCGTTTTATGGATAAGGGAACTAAAGATTACTATTCTTGTTATTCAACTGGATTGGCCAAATTATGTACAAGACCCAAGACTGAGATTCATTTATCTGCAGTATGGAAGACAGAACTTGCCCATGGGAAAGAAAAACATTTCCTTCGCCTTGAAGTAATCAGCGCCTGGGTGGCTCAGTCTGTTCTGTATCCAACTCCTGATTGTGGCTCAGGTCATGATCTCAGGGTCATGATATCGCGCCCTATGTTGGGCTAGGCATTGAGCATGGAGCCTACTTAAGAGTCTCTTTCTCCCTCTCTTTCTACTTCTCCCCTTCCCCCTCTCTTAATAAATAAATAAATAAATAAATAAATAAATAAATATCAGCAGAAGCAAAAATTTCTAAATGTCTATTATTCTTCCTTCCCTTACGAGGCACATAGTTCAGAGCCCTGCACACAGTAGGCGTTCAAGAAAGGAAAGTTCTTGTCGCTGTCACTGCTGTTATTATTTTTAAGATTTTATTTATTTATCTGTCAGAGAGAGAGAGTGAGCGAGCACAGGCAGACAGAGTAGCAGACAGAGGCAGAGGGAGAAGCAGGGTCCCTGCCGAGCAAGGAGCCCGATGTGGGACTCGATCCCAGGACCCTGGGATCATGACCCAAGCCGAAGGCAGTGGCTTAACCCACTGAGCCACCCAGGCGCCCCCATCACTACTGTTATTAAACACATTACTACACATTCAAAGCTGGGAAAGCGAGGATAAACAAAACTCACTCTCGCCTCTGAGGAATTCACCCTGGTAGAGGGAAGGACGAGAGCAAAAAAGTCACATCTTCCACTTGCTTGACTTTGCAAAGCACCTTCACATACGCCATTTCACTGAATTCTCGAGACAACCTCGTGAGGAAGGCATTTTTCCCATTTTAGAGGTAAGGAAACTGAGCCTCAAGTGGGTTTCAATGATTTGCCCAGACGTTGTAAAATACAAATAAAAAAGGAAATAAAATAATGTTCGCAGGAACACACCTTCGTTGGATTAACAGATGTGTTTAAAAGCAACAAAAAATATTATGGGAGGCTGACAAAACATGGCCCCATCTTATTAAAAAAAAAAAAAATATATATATATATATATAAAATATAGCCCTTTTTGGGTTAAAAAAAAAAGCAGCCAAGCTCTTAACAGCACTCATTTATGGAGCTACCGCAGTGTGCCAGGCGCTTTCTAGGCATCTCTTTAATCCCACAACAACCGGGAAAGGTAGACGTGGTCAGCCCCCTTTCCCAGAGGAGAAGCCAAGCCTCAGAGAGGTGAAGCTCCGTGCCCAGGGTTGCACAGCAACCTGGATAGAGCCAGGATGGGGCCCCAGGCTCTAAGACGTAGGTGAAGAGCCGGAGCTTGGACCTGTTCCCGAGTCAGTTTTGCCAAGGAATATGCTCCCGCTGAGAGGTGATCCCTCTCTCTTGTCTCACTCCACAGAGCATGATGAGCGGGAGGGAGGCTGCGGGCCGTTCTCCAAGGTAAGAGGGTTCGTTGTAGCCCATTTGGGGAGCAGAACGGCATAGCCTGGCTTTCTCCAAGTGTGTGTGTCTGCATGCACATGGGTGAGTGTACGTGGGTGACTGTGTGAGGTTGGCTGGGTGCCAGGTCTCACAAAGCCATGTGATACAAATCTGTACGTTTTCCCAAAATGTCAATTTTACTTCCAAAATTGAGACATGATGTATTGTTTTAGAAGATTTTATTTATTTATTTGACAGAGATAGAGAGAGAGAGCGCCAGTAGGCAGAGCGGCAGGCAGAGGGAGAGGGAGAAGCAGGCGCCCCGCTGAGCAGGGAGCCCGATATGATGCGGGGCTCAATCCCAGGACCCTGGGATCATGACCGGAGCCTAAGGCAGCCACTTAACCGACTGAGCCATCAGGGGCCCCATGAGATATGGTGAATTTTACATGAAAGTGCAGATGGTTATAAAATGGCCAAGAACGTAAACGTCATGTGGTATTTCAAGGTGACAAAAGACAACGAGTATGAGGAGGGTCTTTTTATGTACCAAGCACTAGTCTGAGAGCTCTGTATGTGAACTAGTTTAATCCTCAAAACTGTCTGTTGCAGGGACTGTTACTACCCCCCCACACACACACCCCACCTCCCACCCCCGTATAGGTGCAGAAAGATGCAGAGACTGAGGATGAAAAAAGTTAACTTGTTCAAGTTCACACAGCCGGGAAGCGGAGGAGTGTGGGCAAACATAAGCATTTCAATAGCCAGATATTAGAACATCTGTATTACCCATGGTTAGTGCAATTAAACGTTTACAAACAGACGGGCAGCTAAGGATGATGAAGAAGCAGGTGGCTTCCGCTTGATTGCCTTGATAAAATGATGAGGGCTGCCAACCGCCAACAGCTTACCTGGGCCAGGTACTCTAACTCTGTTGTCTGATTGAATTCCTACTACATCCCTTTGAAAGAGGTACTGTTGGGAGTTATACAGATAAAAAAACCGAGGCTCAGAGAGTTAGTGTCTGTTGGCTGGTCACACAGCTAAGAAGTGGCAGAGATGGGATTTGCATGGGGGTCTCTGACCACAAAGCTGCGCTCACACCGGTGATTATGTCACCTCTGTCCTCCAGGTCCTCTGGCCTCTGGGTCTTGTTCTTCCTACACCCACCTAGAAGAGACTCCTGAGGGAGGGGTCCTTTTATGAGTGAGCTGTTTCTGGATCAGGCTGACACTGGCCAGGCTCACAGAGTTCAAAGTTGCGTCTTTCCACCCACTGAAAACACACTTGTCATGAAATAGTTACAAATCCCGATCATGAGAAAGGAGGAGCTGGGCACTAACTGGGACTGTAAAGATCTGGCTTTTAAGCTCTAGCTCTGTGAGGAGTCCTTTCCACATGACATTGGATGAGTCACTTCCTTGCTCTGGGACTCAGTTTCTCCATCTGTGAAAAGGGAATAGTGAAGCTAGCTGTGACTTACCGAGGATCTGCCTCACGCTGGTGGGTTTCCAAGTGCTTCACACTCAGTTCCTCACCAAATCCTCCCCACAGCTGTGCGGACAGGGCACGGGATCCTAGAAGTATTACAGGGAGGAAACTGAGGCTCAGAGAAGTGACGGAGCTCGTCCAATGTGGCACAGCCTGCGAGTGAAGGCACCGAGCTAGAGTCCTACTTTTTGGTCCCAGCTCTCCTCCTCAAGGCACCTGGGTGTCCTGCTGAACAGATGCTCCTGGGGGGCGTGTAAAAGGCTCCGAAGGGTGCACGTGCTGGGCAGGCAGTGCTGAGATGCTGTGACTGGATTATGCCAATGACACCGCCACCCTGGAAAGATGAGAAAGGATTTATGTTAGGAATGTGACAACCATTTCCAGCAAGCTCTTGCTTGGGGTTACCCAGTGCCAGGCGCTTCACATAGGTCAGCTAAGTCAGTCATCAAAACAACCATTGCAGGCTCTGAAAGGATGAATAACTTACCTGTAACGGCGCAGCTGAGACACACAAAATTTGGATTTCCGCCTGCGTCCATCTGATTTCCAGACTCACAGAGACAAAGTGCAGGGGGGCTGGGGTCGCTCGCTGCCTGAGGCTGATTCTCTATGACCCATTTGTTTGCACAGAGTTTTGAAAGAGCAGCAGACATCCACAGCACTGAATCAGAGACCTGGGCTCTGCTGTGTACTTCAGGGTGACCTTTAGCAGGTCCCCTAATATCTGGGAGCCTCATAGGAGTGAAATGGAAGCAATTCCCAAGCCTCCTATTACCACGTAGACTAAACTGCTGTGCACTGGTGAGTAGGCTCTTCTGAACACCTTCTTGCTGCTGCTTTTGTATATGGAGTCAATATACACAGACAATGCAATTGATAAGATGTGGGACCAACGTGTAGGCTCCTTGGGACCCACCCAGATGAACCTGCAGTGGATGCTGGGATCAACCCTTCATACATCTGGACCCATTGCAAGACCTGTCAGGGGCCCCGATCGGGGAGGGATGTGTATGAGCCAGGGTGTGTGGGGGGCGGGGCATCTGTCTTGATGGTCTCTGAGTCCTCATCTCCTCCTTGCATGACCTAGTAGTACCCTGGTGCATCTTGAAACCTTTATTTTTAAACCTTTCTTTCTTTTTTTTTTTTTTTTGAAGATTTTATTTACTTATTTGAGAGAGGGAGAGAGAATGAGAGAGCGCGCATGAGTGGGAGGAGGGACAGAGACAGAGAGAATCAGGTTCCCCTCTGAGCAGGAAGCCTGATGTAGGGCTTGATCCCGGAACCCTGGGATCATACCTGAGCCAAAGTCACACACCTAACTGACTGACCCACCCAGGCACCCCCCCTCCCCTTTTTTAATGCTAGAAAATGGCATAAGCTAGAAACAAAACCAAGGTCAGAAAGAACCTGGATCAGTGAGAAGGCGGGGTTTTCTGGGGAGACTGCCATGCGTTGGGTATCCTTATTGCCATACAAAGCACACGTTTAGCCCCAAACCAACCAACTGCCAGCTGGCCAGCGACCACCTCGACTTAGGGTAATGAGTTCCATATGTTTCCATAAGAACCCAGCTAAGCTTTTCCCCAGCAGTTCTCAAAAAGTGTTCTCCCTCCTCCCCAGCTTCCAACTCGTGCTTAGCCCACCCTTGTTTCATTTGCTCTTAATGAGGGCAGGAGGGAGGAGGCTGGGTGGCACTGACAAGGAGGCAATGCTCTTGGGAATCACCATCCCTGACTTCACATTTCCAGATCCTCAGGGCACATGGTGGGGGCAGGGCGGGGTGGGGGGAGAGGGATGTGCTACCAGCCCCTGGCAGTCCCTCTATAGGAGCTGTGTGAGGCCATAAGCCTCTCAGGGTCTCTCTCTCTCTTTTTTTTTTTTTTTTTTAAGATTTTATTTATTTACTTGACAGAGAGATCACAAGTAGGCAGAGAGTCAGGCAGAGAGAGAGAGGGGGAAGCAGGCTCTCTGCTCAGCAGGGATGCTGAGGCAGATGTGGGGCTCGATCCCAGGACCCCGAGATCATGACCTGAGCTGAAGGCAGCGGCTTAATCCACTGAGCCACCCAGGCTCTCAGGGTCTCATTTGCCCCATCTCTAAAGTGGGCATAACAATCCATGCTCAGGGTAAACCGGTATCACAAAAAGAGCCCTAGACAGGAAGGTAGAGGCTTGGGTTCGAGTCCTGTCTTGACTATGAACTTTCTGTATATGCCTGAGCAGGTTCCTTCCCCTTTCTGGGCCCTTCTGCCCCTGACAAGCTTTAGATTTATGAACAAATGGCAAAACGTACAGAGAAGGACATCAGCTTATCTGTCAGACGTGGGTGGCTCTAGAGTGGGGCTCGCAGGAAGTCCAAGGCCTCCCTACCATGGTCAGTGTTACTGCCCACCTGGGCTCCCTTTGACAGCGGTGTGGCCCATTGAGAGTTCAGCCTCCTGTGTCTGGCACAAAGTTGGAGAAGGGTGGTGGTGGTGAGGAGGAGAGGGAGTGTCCCCAGATGGAAAGTCAGTTTATAGCTTGGGTGGGGAAGAGGGGAGGCCATGGTCAGCCAGCCCCCAGCCATTGAGTAGCATGAATCTGAGTTCAGAGGGCCACAGCACCCACTTCCTTAATCTGGGTCATCAAAGACAACCCCCAAAATCCTGTCCTAAATAACCTACTACCCTGATCCCGACTGTCCAGATCCTACCCAAAGACTGACTCGCTAACCTTGACCACTGATGCTACTCAGACTGACCCTCACACTATGTCTGTTAACCCAGGCCACAGACTGCCAGCTGCCAGCTCCCATCCACACTTAGGCCCAAACCCTGTCACAGTCTGGCTGAAGCCCAACTCTGGCCACACTCTGACTCCTCACCCTACTTTCAGAGTGATTCCTGATTTTGGTCAGGAGGAGACCCCTTGACCTTGCCACTGACTGACCCTTAAGAGGAGAAATAACCAGAGAAGAATTAAATGCTAAATTGTGAGTGAAATAGGACATGAGAGAGGACAGTGGGGCGGGTTGGGGCGGGGGGAGACTGGAGCAGAGGGTAGAGGCTTCCCGGAGGACCCCAGCAGGCCTGGGGCCACACTTGGAAGGTCGGATTGGCCTTGTGCGGGGCACGTCGCAGGCGCTCGAGGAATGCGAGTTGCCTGAAAGAATGACGGAAGGAAGGAACGGGGGTGCGATCCAGGGCGGCCACGCGGCCAGGGCAACGCTGCCTAGGCAGGAAGCGGGGTGGGGGCACGCTGAGGCAGCATCGGGCCGAGCGCAGCTGGGGGCAGCGGGAGAGCAGTCCGGTCAGCGACTCCGCTGGGTGGGGGGCCCCCCCAGGCTGGGAGGCTGGGAACTGGGAGGCCGCACTGCTGGCAGAGTGGCGGGGGCGCCGCGAGGCTCCGGATGGGCTGGGAACCCCGCCCGCAGGCTGCGGAGGGAGCCGGAGCCAGAGCGGAGCCAGAGCTCAGACATCCGGGCGCCAGCGAACACCTGCGAGCGGCCCCCAGGGCCCGCGGGGGGAGCGCGGGTCGCCGGGCCGGGGGCGGGGCGGGGCGGGGCGGGGCCGGCTCGCCTCCGCCCCGCCGGGCTCGGGCCACGTGGGCCGAGGCTCCGCCCCGGCCCGGGCCCTAAGCCGCGGCGGGTGGGCAGCGGCTCTCGAGTTGCGAGGGAGGGGAGCGGGCAGAGGGGACCCCGAGAAGCAGTTCTGCGGGAGAGAGCGGTACGGGGTTTTAGAGTGTACCCTGGGGAACGGAGAAGAGTGGTGGCCATGCGAGGTGATGAGGCCGGGAGGACACATAATTGAAGGTTGCCGGGCGCATCCACAGCTGGGGAGAGCTATAACTGGCGTCCTCAAGACACCATCTCCGGTGTCACGGGCATGACTTTGAATCCCTGCTTTGTTACTTAGGAGCTGTGTGGCCACGGGCAAGTTACTTTGCCCGTTCTGAGCCTGACTGTCTTGCTTGTTTGTTTTATTTACAAAACAAAACTCTCTTCCAAATGTCCCTGTTTCAGAGCTGATGCGATAATGAACCCAAGACACTCAGCTAATAGTGAAGCTTGTGTTTCAGGGAACTTGGTAGAGGCTTTATGTACGTTACCTTTAATCCGAGTCACAAACCTGCAAAAGAGGTACCGTCACCCTCTTTCACAAATGAGGGAGAGTGACCCTGGGTGGCCCTGGGTCTTTCATTCTGCAAGCACCCACTGGGGACTAAAAAAGTACCAGGTGCGGGAAATGGCGAGGGAGAAGAGCTGGCCTGCAGGAGAAATGAGAATATGGGTTTTGAAGCTCCTTGCTGTGCCACGTCCCTGTGCTGTGTGACCTCCAAGTTATTCAGCCTCTCTGAATCTGCTTCTTCTGTAAAATGGGGATAATGATACCCGCTTTGCTGGGCTGTGGTGAGGAATAGAAAAAAATTAAGATAAAATAGAGCCTGGCACCTGGCAGGCACTCGATAGGTGATTATGACAGAAGACACTATCCTCATTCTGAGAGTTTTCCTACCCGCAGTCGAATCGCTTTCACTCTCTAATGACTAATGAATTGGCATGCTGGTTTCAGCTTTTGTCCCAGCCACCTGAACAGCTCAGTCTCAGCAGACCTGACAGGCAATTTCCTTGGAATTAGCTTAATAATACCTTGTAGGTGTGTGATGCATTTCAAAGAACTTTCCCACCATTATCTTCTGTCCGGGGAGCAAAAACTGCCAGCTGCTGGGCAGAGGAGAAGAGAGGCTTGGAGAGGTAAAGCGGCTTGCTCAAGGTCACACGCCGCAGAGCGATTTGGGTCTTTCTAGCCGTCCCCAGTCCCCTAGCTTCTGAGTGAGCAGGAAGCAGCATGCTGTGGCAGAAAGGGCAGAAGATGAGTTCAATGCCTGCGATCAATGGTCTAAGGTAGGGCTGCGTACTTCAGGGTGGATGGCTCAGCATCAGCAATCTTGCCTAGATGTGGAAACTGAGGGCCAGGAGGGGCAGTCTCTCGCTTGCGGCTGGATAGCTAGGATGTGTTAGAGCAAGGATCTGCACCCCTGTAAGGCTGTCACCAGAACAAGCACCCCTAAAAAACCTGGGTCCCTAGACCCAACCTGGGTCTACTTGGTTGAGGTAAGAGTTCCTCACATAGGGACTGAGGACCTCGCAGGGAACTGGAGGTCTGCTATGACTCTGCAAGAGGGTGTGTGTATTTTCTGGTGTGCTCAAACCTCCCACCAGATCATCAGAGACCAGGAAACAGGTTAGGAACCGCTGGTCAGCCAGTTGGCAAAGACAGAGGTTGCCTCCCCACCACGTGCCCCTGTTCACCCCTGAAAGCTCACCCGGGTTAAGGCATGAAGGGTGATGACGTGACCTGTTTGTTATGAAATATTGAAGTAACTCATGCCAGGGGCCAACACACAGATGAGATCATATCATAAACAGGAATCTCATGAGGCCAGGAGCCTGGTGGAGCCCACCTGGGGAGCTGCCAGGTGGGGGGCAAAGGGGGATGGTGGCGATTGGTGGTCTTGCCCTCTGCCCCACTCTCAGACCTGGCCCCATGGGATGGCCAGTCTCAGGCTCTGCTCCCGTCCACTACAATTGTAGTCACTGTAGTTATGTTAAAATCCCATCTCAAGGGGCTGTGAGAACCCGGCTCAGACCCATTATCCGTGGAGCCTCAGACTCTCCATTTCTGAAATAGAGTCAAAGATGCTCACAGAGGAGACTCCCAGTGGAGGTGTTATGGGAAGGAAATACCAGAAGGAATGGGGGCTGTGAGGCTGCTTCAAACTCCCAGTCTAGGCTCAGTCTTCAACTGCCTGGTGGGAGGAGAGGGATTGGTATTAATGTTCCCCAATCAGCACCTAAATCATTCTGATCAGAGTGGCTGGGGAGTTTGAGGGACGAGAAAAGCCCCTCTCCTATTTTTTCCAAATTTGGAAGCCCAAGAGGAAGCCAAATCAGAGAGCATGAGGAGGGAAATGAAACCAGGCCCTGATCTGCTTATTCATCTCTAAAATGGGTCTATCAACCACCACCCCTGTCTGGGCTCTGGGTGAGGCTCCACTCTTCCCCATCCCCTGCTAGAAAGACCTCATGAATAATTAATGGCACCGAAGCCATAGGGTAATGGAGCAAAACAGCTCAAGGAACCTAAGAAACTGGGACTCAGGAGACCTAATTTCTATCCTGTGCTCCCAACTTGCTGGATGAGCTCCCCTCACATCTTTCCTCATCTGTAAAATGAGGGGCCAGGGCCAGGATCTTCTCTGCACCCAACCCTTACTGGATATGGGGATCCCATCATGAACCCTTTCCACTGTCCCCCCAACTCTAATCTTAGCTGGCATTTCCCCATATGTCCCTTACATAAGCAAGCTTACTTTTCCCAAGTTCCAAGGACATTGATTTCTCCTAAATTCATCCTTAGGAGAGTGTTAGCACTTAAGAAAAACAAATTATATACTCAAGTGTTTAAAAACCGTTTATTATGCAAAATGTTAACTTTTATAAAAAGTTTAATATACATTGCATGGTCACAGAAAGTCACCTTCCTGCAAAAAAGGTACAAAAGCTATATACTCTATTATAGAGTTCATAATCAGGGCAACAGAGCCTTTCTCCAAGGAGACCAGAAGACCAGCTCTACTGCTGCCTTGGCAGACTTTGGAGAGCAGCCACCCCCCACCCCCAACCTCCACACTGTGAAAGGAAAACTTTAAAACTTAGGGGTGGGGTGGGGGCCGGGAGACGTTGCCCAGCTGGTGCCCAAAGCTAGCTCTGGCTCTTTAGGCCACCCAAGTTCACAGTCCTTCGCTCCCGGGCGCCAGGTCCAGGGTCGAGGCAGGGGTTCGGGGAAGTCAAGTGGGCAGGGCGAGGTTGGGGCCCATCCATGCCCTCGGGCTTCCGGCCGTAGAGGGTCCCGGGGTCCCAGGCGGAACGGGCGCCAGCACCTGCGTTCTGGGCGGGGGAGGAAAGAAGACCAGGGAGCCATCAGTTTCCGCCGAGCGCGCCGAGGCGGGGGCCGTCCGCAGACTGCCCGGCGCCAGGGAGGAAACTTGGTCTCTACCTCCAGCTGATAACTCCGAGCCCCACGCTGCCCCCACCCAGTTGGCGCCAAAGGACCACAGGCGGAGCCTGCAACCACCCCGCCCTCCTGGAATTGACACTAGCTGGGAGAGGGCAGAGGAAGATACAGCTTCTTTTACGATTCCAAACTACAAACAGAACGGCTCTTTTATTCACCTGCGCCTACTTTTTCTCGTGTCTTTGGCCTCTCTCTGATGGAGGGCAGGGGCAAAATGCGTTCAAGGTTGAAACGCACATAGGGCGGGGAATTGGTTCTATCATTCATTTAGTGTAACCACGGATAAGTCCCTTACCCCTCTCTCGCCTCGTTTTCCCCAAACTGAAGAGGCAGTAATTCCTTAAAAGGCCAACCAATTCCAAGATTTGTAGTTTAAGCACCGCCCCACCTCTACGCCCCTGGGCGAAGGTGGGGATGCTTACCTGGAGGCGCCAGGACTGCCAGGTCAGTGGCAGAAGCTCCTCTTGTCGTTGGAAATCACAAGTTCCGGAGCGAGCTCAGCTGTCTGAGAGAAGGGAAAGAGGAAAGAGTTATGCACGGCATTTGGGAGTTTTAGGGGTCCAGGCAGCATCCCGGCTCTGGAACTCAGCCCCGCCCCAGCTCCCGCGCACGCCCCCACACACCTGGATGGGAAGATGCGGGCCGTCTGGGGGTCCAGGGGCGGGCTCGGCCAGAACCACCTGCAGGTCGAGGATATAGTCGATGACGCGCTGCAGGATTTCCACCTGGCTAAGCTGAGTGCCCCGCGGGACTCCGGGGACCAGTTCCCGCAAGCGCGAATAGCAGTGGTTCATGTCGTCCAACAGGCTCAGCGGCTCCTCGGCTGCCGGACCCTTGCCGCGACCGCGCGCGATGGCCAGGCTGCGTTCAGACAGGCAGCACACCGCCTCGTAGCAGCCGCGCACCGGGCTCAGAGCCTTCATATTGAGGAATGAGACTGGAGGTGCCGAAAGGACGAAGAGAGCCAAAACCCCCCAACAGCAGCTGGCAACGCGCGCACGCCAGCAGCGGCCCCACTTATAGAGCCCGCCTCGAAGGCACGCCCCTTTATGCAAAACGTGCGCCCGGGCCCCGCCTCCGCCAACCCTGGGCGTTCACAACCCGGTTAAATTGCAAACAGGCTTCCTCCGGCTGGTCTGACGCCGAATACCGCGGAGCCGCGGATTCAAAGAATGAGGAAGCGCTGATACTGGGGAGAGGCAGGCCTCTTTGCCAGCAAGGATTTTAAAAATCACTTAAAACCATTAAGTTTAAGAATTTGCCTTTTCCTGGCAGCGCCCCAGATCTTTGAGCTCCCCTGCCCCCTGCCAGTCCACCCACAGCCCAACGCTAACTCGAACCCACAGCTCCTCTGAGGTCATAAATCCCTGAACAGCAAAGAAGCCTTTTTTTTTTTTTTTTTTTTTTAAGCAAAGGATTTTTCAAGGGAAACTTGTAAGGAATTAGTGCCGCCTTGTTCCCCAATTTGCTGTTCGTCTGACCTCCAGACTCACTGGCGTCAGGAATTATCTTGTGACCAGAGGGGAAAAAAATTAATTGCGGTGAAGCTGAGGTTACAATGAAGAAAACAGATTTGGGCTAGGGCTGAGATTGCAGAAGGAGGAGGGGAAGGGGGTTTGAGCAAAGAACACTATTTATTTGAACAACAGGGGAAAAGAAAAGAAAAAAAAAGCAGACTGAATCCGTGATTTTTGCATGGGGAAAGAAAGGAGCTCCCACCCTCTGGCCCCATGGACTCCATAAGCAGCCAAAGATATGCCAATTGTGTTTTGGAAGTGAGTTTGATTAGAATTTTGGATAGAGTTTTAAATATGGGGGACAGACAGGATGATTTCTATATAAATCTTTTTAGGGGCCCCCATTGGGTCAGCCAATCTCTTAACTCTTGCTTTGCCCCCCCCCCCACTTTCCACACACCTCTCTGCAGAAAACAATAGTTTGGTAATTTCATCACTCAATTGTCTGTCCCTTTCTGCTATGGAAGGGTAGGCCACCTGGACTTGATTATTCTTAGCCTTGCTGAAATAGCTCCAGCTCTGAGAGCCCAGGAAAGGGATCAGAGGACAGGGAAGCTAAGCCTTGTATTGCAACAGGACATTGCACTCAGTATTCTTTCCTTGTCTTCTTGTCACTTCCCAAAACTTTCGGGAATTTGCAGCCTCAAATGCTGGTTTTCATCTTGGAAACCCAGGTGGGATTCCCCCAATGGTTGCTTCCTAAGTCAATCAGTTGGTAAATATTTATGGAGTCACCTTACATAAAACAGTGGCTTCTGCTCTCAAGAATCTCACAATTTGGGGAGACAAAATTAACACAGGAAACAATTAAGAGTTCTATAGTATGTGGCACTGATTAACAGGACAATGGGAGCTCAGAACTAGGAGAAATCTCAAAACTGTCATGGTAGAAAGGACACTGGGCTGGGAATCAACATCCCAGCCATAGGATCTCGAACAAGTCCAGGAACCCTGGCCTTGGTTTGCCTTGTGAATAATATGGTGAGATGGTGCTAAGTGATTATTTTAAATCCTTTCCAATAATGGAAATCTAAGGCTTTTTGAAATTTGCACAGGCAGGAGTGGGATGGTAAAGGGCCCAGAGAGGGGCCATAAAACATGTCCAATGTCACGCCACAGCTAGTGGCAGAGCCAACCCTGAAGTCCCATTGTTTCCCATCAAACCACAGGGTTCTGTGTTGCAAGAAAGGGGTCTTCTAAAGACTTTTCCCTAAAAAGTTAATGTTTTCAAATTTCTTCTACTCTTTAGCCTAAGAAGGAGGAAGAAGATAACCTGTGAGTGCACAAGTCAGTCTATAAAGGCTACAGAAGTCAAAAGAAGAGAATGCCAGCTATTTGGTCATGGGAAGGGGAAAATGGTGGCTCTGCAAGACTCCTGAGTGACCAAATAGAAAACCCTTTACTTTTCTATCACACAGACTTCCGTGATTTGTGCAAAATGGTCTAGCTGGGGCCGGCAGGGGCGGGGGCGGGGGGGGTGGTAGGGGTTGCTGAGGGGTGGTTCTGAAAAATCATGGCCTTTGGGGCCGGGCAGATTTATGTTCAAATCCCTGTTCTTCTCTTTTACTAATGATGTTGAACTAAGTCAACTCTCTGTGCCTCAATTCCCCAGTTTATAAAATGAAGCTAATTAGACCTACCTCATTTATTCAACAAATAATTATCGCATGCCTCTGCTCCGCAAGGCACTTGACATGCTCTCTCCACCAGATCGGTTAGTCTCCTCGGTGCCTGGGGACACAGCATGGGGCCAGGTGTGTGGTAGGTGCTGGGTCCACAGGTCCATACAGGTTCTCTTCTCTCCTTTTCTCTCCTCAGTTACTACCATTGATGCCTCAGGCTTGTGTACCTGTTTGCCAAGCACCTTCGCATTTATTATTTCCCAAGATGATTTCAGGCTGAAATGCCTGTGGGCTGTGTGACACAGGCAGTAGAAAGTGCAGTGGGATTAGCAAGCAGAATTCTCTCTTGGCCACGCCAGTAACTTGCAATGTGGCCTTGGACGTGTGTTCTTCCTTCCTGGGCTGAATTTTCTGCAAAATGGTGGGGGAGAAGGGAGCAAAGGACCTCTGGGGGTCTTCTCCAATCTAAAATTCTAATTCTGAAAGAAGCAGGGTACGGTTGGGAACACTGAATAAAGATTGAACCCGAGAGACTTCTTTTTCCAACAGCGGACTGGAGGGCTAGCTCAGGCCTTCTGCGACTAGTTTAGTGGTGGCGGGGCCTCAGCCTCTTATTCCAAATGCCTCTGAACTTTCTGTTCCCAGTTCTGCTCCTTTTACCAGCTTTTTCCCCCCTCTTGCATTTTTTATTTTTATGAAAGGATGTCATTAAGGCTTTTGTCTGCGCTGTTTTTGTTTCAGAACTTTTCTCACAATCCTATTTTTTGTTGAGGAATCCGCTCCTTTGCCCAGCTGTGGGTCCCGGTCCCACAGCTGTGTTGATCTAAGACTCAGCCCCAGACAGCCTGGCGCCAGGGTGGGACGTCATGCGTTCACACAGGGATGCGTGTCCCAGGCAACCTTTCCTCGGGCAGTCACCGGTCGGCGACTGCCGCCCCCACCAATGAGCGCCCGACACCCGAGAAAGGGGCGGGGCCTGCGCCTCCCCGGCAGGCGAGCGGCTTGTGAATTGCAGATGCTGGGAACTTGATAACGTTCCCTGAATTGGGGCCCTTTAAATTCATTTTTCCCTCCCTCTTTTAGTTCTTTTCTTCCTTTTGTTTATTCTTTCTCTCCACCTTCTTCCTTTATCTATATATGTATATAGTGTTTTTTTTTTCTTTGTCATCTCCTTCTTCCTTTTAAAACTATCTCCTCCCAGTGTCAGGAATCATTTTGTAAGCATTTCCAGGAACTGAATCTTCCTTTGCCAAAATTGAAAGAAAAAAAAAAAAAAAGAAGAAGAAGAAGAAAAGAAAAAAAAAAGTCAGTGTTGTGTACTCTGATTTTTTGAAGAGTTGGCAGAACTATTAAGTTATACTGTTTTGTCTTTAAAATTTTAAAAAGTGGTGGGGGGTCTCTGAGCTGTCGCTTTCAAAGCCAAAGTAATGATGATGAGAACTGCAGATGTCTTTTTGCCTAAACTGAGTTTCTATCTACTTGTCTACCTATCCATTTCCCCCCATTATGTTGTGAAGTCGGAATCAAGGGAACCTCAAACACTTGCCCAAGGTTACTGGGATGTCAGCTGTGGACTTGGGGCCAGGACTGGGACCTCCCCCTCCCTTGGCTCCCTGTCCACCCTGTCCACTAACTCTCATTAGCATTAGGGTGGTCTGCTGTGGTCTCAGAACATCCCCAGATGCTGTATTTCCTAATAGGTACCTGTTTGCTCCCAAAGTGCCTTAGCTGTGTGCTGAGGATTTTCCAGCTGGGCAATAGAACATGTTCCCCCCCCCACGCCTCCACCCCCCCCACCTTCCCGCAGGGAGCCTAGACCTCAAAGTGCTGCTTGAGACTCATGTGACACAAGGAAAGCACAGGGAATTCATAATTAAGACCAGCCTCAAATTCCTATATGAACTACTTCCCCTCACTCTGCCTCAGTTGTTTCCTCTGTAGAATGGGGAGGAAAATAATATCCACTTATCTCACAGCTGAAAGGATCAAAGGGGAGGAGGGATGGAAAGTACTGTGGGAACCAATTAGTTATTTTTCT
Organism: Martes martes; assembly: GCF_963455335.1. Classification (NCBI taxonomy): domain Eukaryota; kingdom Metazoa; phylum Chordata; class Mammalia; order Carnivora; family Mustelidae; genus Martes; species Martes martes. The sequence continues at coordinate 174,299,970 of NC_137891.1, read as the reverse complement.
GTGCTATGATGTGATGGACCCCTGGTGGGTGGGCTAGGTGGTACTAGTTGCATTTAATGGTTTATGCTGAGACTGTTCTCAGGAATGTGGGTAATATGGAGAAGGGACTGTAGGAAGCATGGGGGTCTAAGACTTGAGTCCTTATAGGGGTGGGGATTTCAGAGACCTCCAAGATAGGTTATTCTATAGTTAAGAAGTACTTGGTGCTATCACCACCATCATCATCCTTCATTGAATCTTAACCGTTCACCTTCTCATACATTATCTCACTGATGCATTTTATCAAAAGGAAACTGAGGCTCAGAGAGGTTAATATGCTTGCCCAAGGTCACATAACCAGTGAGTGGTAGATCCAAGATTTGCACCCATGTCTGCCTGTCTCAAAACTTGTATCCTTCTTTGCCTATGCTTTTCATTCTGTCCCTTCAAGGGAACTCTTGCAAAGATAGATTGGACCCAAGAGCATTTTACTGTACTGGATAGAGAAAAGCAAAGTGGGGGTGGGGGTAGGGAGTGGGGGATGCATTTGATAGGAAGACAGACACTAAGGTGCTGGGAACATTAAGGGAAAAACCTTTCTTTTCTAAGCAAAGAGACTCAGGGAGCATTGGAAATTTCTTGGAAATTTGAAGCTTTTTTTATTCCCCCAAATCCCTTTCTTGTCCATGTTTTAAGGGATGTTTATTCTTAAAGTGCAGAATGACATCTCCTGTTTTTAAGAATCAGTTTGGAATTAAGTTTCCTCCCTCCCTCATTCTTCCAACCCCAATTCAACCTTTTTGGTCCAGTCATACCACCCTGAAGTTAACCAACCCCTTGCTTCAACAGGTAGGCAGTGACCATGGATGTCCAGGAGCTGGCTGGGCATTTGGGGTGAAGGAGTGAACACCCACAGGGAAGCAGGTAGGGAGTTTATTTTCTGAGACCCTATCCTTTGTTGGGTGCCTTATAAAATATCTTATATAATCTGCTCTAGAGGCTTTGGGGGTAGGTATTATTATGGCAAAGATCCTGAAGTTCAAAGAGATTTGTCACACAGCTTGTTGGTATAAAACCCCACCAATCAGGATTTGAATCCGGGTCTATGGCTCAAATCCTGACACACACGAGGATGAACACACATAGTGAAACCGCACACAGTGTGCAGACACAAAGGACTGGTTCTCTCCCCCTAACACTTACAGGCTAGTGAGTATGACCAGCAACAATCTGTCAGGCAGGAACAGTTTGGAACTACTAGAATTTGGAGAGCATCAGTGGCTTATGTGGGAGTTTAACTGTGACTTAAAAAAAAAAAACACACAATGGAAGGGGGTGCCTGGATGGCTCAGTCACTTAAGTGTCTGTCTTTAGCTCAGGTCATGATCCTGGGGTCCTGGGATCAAGCCCCACATCAGGCTCCCTGTTCAGCAGGGAATCTGCTTCTCCTTCTCCCTCTGCCTACCATTCCCCCTGCTTGTGCTCTCTGTCAAGTAAATAAAAAAAATCTTAAAAAAATAAAAATAAAAACAACAAAAGGAAACGAATATATTGCAGAGGTCTTAGTATTCCCAAAGCATTTTCACTCAGGATTTCATTGAACACTCCCAACCGCCCAATGGGCCATAGAGCTCACCTGCCTTGTGACCAGGTGGTCTTTCTCTGGTTTCAGTATCCCTCCCAGTGCCTGGCACACAGAGTGGGCACTTAGTGAAGATATACTGAATGACATTCCACCTCAGTCATCACTTTTAGGAGACCCCTTGGGGGTGGAGGGATTTAAAACCCAAATGCAGGTTATACTGGCTGTCTCTGATTCTGCGACTCTCAGACCTAGTGTCTTTGCTGCAGACACCAGCAGTTGGGTTTGGGCTCCCACTAAAGGGGGTCAGAAAAGGCTGTAGGAAGATGGAGTCCGAAGAAAGAGAAAGGGTAGTCCCCACAAAGGTCTTGAAATGCAATATTCACCCTTCCCAGATACTGTCTTGTGTTGGCCTACGTCCCAGTTGCCATTCAAAGGCTTTGAGGGTAGGTACTGAGGTTAAGAGAGGGGGGCCTGACCTAAGAGACAGGTGTCCCTGCCAGAGAGGAAAAGGCTCTTCCACTCCCAACCAGAGGGCCTCCTGCCCGCTACAGGTGCTCCCGAGTGGAATCATTACCGTGGAGGCCCAGGCATCGGCAGGCTTACAAAGGACAACCTTTGCTGAGTGCCAAGAAGGAGCCAGGCATCTTACATGTATTTTCTCTGTCTCAATCTTCCTATCAGTTGAAGTCAGAGGGGTGAGGTGACTTGCCCAAGGTCACTCAGCTGTTGGGAGGCAGAGCAGAGCGGCCTGAGTCCAAAGCTTGTGCGGTTAGCCAAGCTACCAACTGCAGGAAAATGCTGGAGAACCGGGGACCATCTTAAGGAGGAACTGAGGGTGGGAGGAGAAGGAAATGCACAGCTGAAGTCCATTTTGCTCAGCAGCCCCTCATGGTGTCCGGCACTGTATGTGTGTATGTCTCTGAGTAAGTGGGTTCTCCTCCAGAAAGTGTGTGTTCCTTCCTGAGTGTGGGTCCGCCACCCTTCCCTGGGTTTGGGGATCCTTCTTGAGGGTTGTGTATCTGGGCCCCTGGTGAGAATGTGGGTGTCTCTCCCGTGCTGCGGCCCATTTACATTTGTGGGGTGGCTCCCAGCCCGGCATACGGTATACGCACGAGCTTCTGGGGGGTGTGCAGCCTTCTCCCTAACGTGCCCTTTGCAGTGTGCGTCCCTCTCCCCCCAGTCCTGGGGCCAGGTGCAAACAGGGCCAAGAGGACAATGAGCTTGCACGCCCGGGTGGCCTTTTCCTCCACTCCCTCATTCACTGTGACCCCCTCCGCCTTCACCCCCGCGCCCTGGCTGCCCCCATTCTGGCCCTCTCCGACCTTGGTCCCCCTCGCCTGCGCCAGGGCGCCCCACCTCGGCCCTGCCAGACCCTCCGGGTCCTCCCTGCCCGCCCCCCTGCGGCCCCCACCCGAACCCTCCCCGCCCACTCCCCCAGGCCCCGCGGCTCCCTCACCGACCCTGCCGGACCCTTCCCGCCCGCCCCACCCGTGCCCAGCGCCCCGAGCCCCGCGCCCCGCGCCCCCACCCCCAGCGGCCCCAGGCGCGCAGCTGCGGGACACACAATCGCCGGCGCCCCCTCCCCACCCCCCGCGCAGCCCCTCGCCCAACAAAAGCCGCTTTCTTTCCCCACAACAGATTAAAGACCAGGAGGGGGTGAAAAATAGCTTCTCCAGCCCTGGCGGGGGAGGGGCGCGGGAAAAGCTGGGCTTTGGGGACTCTTTGATGGCGAGCGTGTGGGAAACCCGGAGGAATGTGGCTGCTGGGATCCGCGCAGCAGGGCGAGGCTCCGGGAGAAGGACCCGCCCCCCGGGACCCCCGCGCCCCCCTCACCGCGGACCCTCGTGTCCCCCGCGCCCCGCGCCCCAGCTCGCTGAGCCCTCGCGCTCCCGGTCTCGGCCTCTCTCCCCCTTCGCGCTCCTGCCCATTCGGTCTGTCCCTCAGTCCCTTTTCTCAAATTCGAATTTCTCAGTCTTCTTCCTGTTTTCCGTTCTTCTGATTTTCCTTTTCGCGAAGCCCCTTTGCTCATGCACCTCTTTCCTCTCATTTCTATTCTCTTCGTCTCTCACTCCGTGTCTTTATCTAGATCTAAACACCCATCCTTTATCTCCTCTCTTTGTCTCGGACACACTCTGTGTGCCTCTTTGTGGGCTTGTCTCAGTTTCTTGGTGGCTCCTTGTCTGTGTCTCCGGCTGGGGCTCTCCTGGGTTGGCTCATAGGGACACTGCTGGGTTTAGCACAGTCTCCTGGCTGTTTGGAGAGGGCTGGCAAGAGAGAACCTGGGATGTGGGCAGTTTGTTGAAACATTCCTCTCTCCACAGACACACGTATGAGCGCAGACGGGAGCCGGCAAGGGGAAGACTGCGGGAGCCCAGAGAACAGGCAGGGAGACTTGGGGTGGCCTGGCCTGCTAGACCAGGGTCCACTAGGAACAGGGGCTCTTGGAGGCATCCAAGGGTTCAGCATTATTTTTGGCCCAGTTTGGTTCAGTCTCTGAAAGGAATTCCTGGCCCAGGACCAGATGGTGGCCTTGGGACCCTGATGGGAAATGGGTTGGGTCTCCTGGCCCCCTCCCATCTAGTCCTTGAGACAGGGCTTGGGGGAGGGAGGAGGCTGAGTCAAGACAAAGGGCTTCCAAGTGGCTTGGGGCAGAGACCATCCTGGCAAAGACCCGGAGGTATGTGCAGGGAGGCTCAGCCTCCAATCTTGGAAATACAGCCTTTGCGCTTGGCTCTGCCACTAGCTGACAACCCTGGGCAAATCCTCTGTCCTCTTTGGGCATCAGTTCACCCACCTGCAAAACGAGATCTTTGTTTAGATCAGTGGTCCTCAGCCTTTTATTCTACCCAAAGATCCCAAGATCCAATTTATTCCAAATGCATTGCTTTTATTAATTAATTTGCTTTCTCATTTTGTATTTATCAAAGACAAGCATTCAGAGTTTCTGATTAGCATGATTCATTACCATGCAGAGCTGTTCTAATTCCAGCCAAAGACACCCCACGGAGACCCCCAAAGCCCTGGTGCTTTAGTAGTCTGTGCAGTAGAATCCCATGGGAGACTCTGCTTCGGAGTCAGACAACTTGGGTTTGAATACTGAATCTGCTAGAGTCCAGCTGTGTGACCTTGGGGAGGTCACACCCTCCCTCTGCTTCCTTATCTGAAAAAAGGAGATATTCATAACATCAACCCCACAGGATTGTGGTGAGCATTACATCAGATAACAGAAAAATGTAAGAAATAGGTGCTCAAGGGCGCCTGGGTGGCTCAGTGGGTTAAAGCCTCTGCCTTCGGCTCACGTCATGATCCCAGGGTCCTGGGATCGAGCCCTCTCTGCTCAGCAGAAAGCCTGCTTTTTCCTCTCTCTGCCTGCCTCTCTGCCTACTTGTGATCTCTGTCTGTCAAATAAGTAAATAAAAAATCTTGGAAGAAAGAAAGAAAGAGGTGCTCAATAAACAGGAACTGTTAGAATATCGATGCCCTATACCAACACTGCCAGATAGAACCATGACACAACCCAGTGGGACTGCATTTGTAACTTAAAGTTTCCTAGCAGCCACCTTTTTATTTATTTATTTATTTTTTATTTTTTTAAGATTATTTATTTATTTGACAGACAGAGATCAGAAGTAGGCAGAGAGGCAGGCAGAGAGAGAGGGGGAAGCAGGCTCCTCGCTGCGCAGAGAGCCCGATGCGGGGCTTGATCCCAGGACTCTGGGATCATGACCTGAGCCGAAGGCAGAGGCTTTAACCCACTGAACCACCCAGGCGCCCCGGCAGCCACCGTTTTAGAAAGTAAATACAGTGAAATTAATTTCAATAATGTATTTTACCTAACTCCAAGTACTCCAAATATTGTCATTCAAGCATATAATTAATACAAAAAAATGACTTGTTTCACATTATTTTTCACACTGGTGAAAATTCACGTACACCGAAATTCATACACGTGATTTCGTGCACATCAAAATCTGGTGTGCTTTTCTTTTCTCTCTTTTTTTTTTCTTCAAGATTTTATTTATTTATTTGACAGAGAGATCACAAGTAGGCAGAGAGGCAGGCAGGGAGATGGGGGGAAGCAGGCTCCCCGCTGAGTGGCGAGCCCCACCCGGGGCTCGATCCCAGGACCCTGAGATCATGACCTGAGCTGAAGGCAGAGGCCTAACCCCCTGAGCCACCCAGGTGCCCCTGGTGTGCTTTTCCTCACGCAGCACATCTCAGTTCAGACTAGCCACATTTCTAGTGCTTAGTAGGCATTCATGGTTAGTGGGAAACAATTGGACAGGACTGATCGAATTAGTTAGAAAGCCAAGGTAGATCTCAAAGAGGAAAGAACATCGGAGTTGAGTGTTGAAGGCCAGCATGGATTTTATTTTATTATTTTTTAAAAAATATTTATTTATTTATTTATTTGCCAGAAAGAGAGAGAGAGCACACAAGCAGGCAGAGAGGCAGGCAGAGGCAGAAAGAGAAACAGGCTTCCTGCTGAGCAAGGAGTCACGGGATCATGACCTGAGCCAAAGGCAGCCCTTAACCCACTGAGCCACCCAGGCGTCCCCAGCATGGATTTTAATACATGAAGAGCAGGCAGGAGGAAGACAGGAGGGAAGAGGGCAGAGAATGTGAGCAAAAGTGCTAATCAGCTTGGGTGGGCAGCAGCTAGAAGGTGGGTCCCTGCTGGCCAAGACTGGATAAATAGTGGAGGTGGGGTGTGCGGGGTGTCTTGAGTGCCAGGCTAAGAGCATAAAGAGTGTGGGTGTTAATACTTTGGAGATTCACCTTCTTTGCGGGGAAGAAGACAGCCGTACTGTGGGCAGTGTTGATTCTATTAAGATCTCGGTTAGCACCAGCTACCATTTCTTGAAGATTCACTATGACCAGGCACTATGCTAACACATTATGTTAATTACATCATTTAGTTCTCTCAACAAACCCTCATACATTGCTGATGGGAATGGAAAATGTTGGAAAACAGTTGGCACTTTCTTAAAAAGTTAAAACATAAATTGACCATATGACCCAGCAGTTCTTGTAGGCATCCACCCAAGAGAAGTGAAAACATACGTCTAGTATGTTGGTATATGACTCGTATATGGATACTCATAGCCACATTGTTCACTAGAGCCACAAAGTGGAATCAACCCAAATATCCATCAGCTGATGAATGGATAAACAGACACACCTCCATACAATGAAATATTATTCAGCAATAATAAAGGGAATGAGGTAGTGATATGTGCAACACATAGATAGAATTTTAAAATATTATGCTAAGTGACGGGTGCTTGGGTAGTTCAGTTGGTTAAGGGTCGGACTCGATTTCAGATCAGGTCTTGACCTCAGGATCGTGAGCTTGAACCCTGCGTCGGGCTTTGGGTCCAGTGGGGAGTCTGCTTGACATTGTTTCTCTCTCTCTCTCTCTCTCTGCCCCTCCCCACTCCCCTCTCTCTAAGTGAAAGGAGCAAGACAAAAAGGAGAATATATTGTATGATTTTATTTATGTGCGATTTCCAGAAAAGGTAACTTTACAGAGAGAGAAAGTAGACTCGTGGTTGTGAAAGGCTGGGAGGAAGAAGGGATGTGACTTCTAATGGAACAGGGTTTTGGAGGGGGAGAGGGTTGATAAAAATATTCCAAAATTGATGTGGTGATGTTTTGCAACTCTGTAAATATGCTAAAAATCATTGAATTGTATACTTAAAATGGGTGAGTTTTATGGTATGTAAATTACATCTCAATAGAGCACTTTCATTTTTTAAAAATTTATTTTAGGGAGAGAAAGCACACACCCGTACAAGCAGGGGGTGGGCCAGAGGGAGAGGGAGAGAGAGAATCTCAAGCAGATGTCCAGTTCAGTGCCCAGCCCAAGGCTGAGCTCCATATCACCACCCGAGATCACGACCCCAGCTGAAACCAGAAGTCGGGCGCTTAACTGACTGAGCCACCCAGTCACCCCTGAAGCTCCTTTCTCCCAGGGGTGAGATAGAGCCCCTCATTGGGCTCCCTGCTGCTCGAGGATTCTGTTTATCCCTCTCTCTCTTTCTCTCTCCTTTGCATCAATCAATCAGTCTTGGCGGCGGGGTGGAGGGGGCTGGGTAATTCCACCTACGTTTGCCATAGAGGCTGCCCTTGTCTCCTTGCACAGATGTGGACCTCTCTGAAAGGTGACGCCGAGGCTGCTCAGCCAGGAAGCAGAGGAGTCGGGTTTGAAGCCCACAGAGCCGGGCTCCTGACCTCGGGGCTCTTCCACCGGAGGAAGGTTGCTTGCGCTGCGCCCTCCATCCTTCTGGGGGTACTTACCGCACCGATTTGGTGCCAGACATGTTTTCAAGCTGCAGCAACTGCTCTCTTAGAAGACAAGGGTCGGGGGAGACTGCGGATTTGGGACGTGGACAGAGCCTGCTTCGTGAGAAAGCTGCGGCAGCTGGGCCAGGGTCATGTGTAGGTCCCCTGCTCTGACTCCCCCTCTGACTCCCCCACCCCAACTCTGCCTCCCTCCCAGGGGAGAAAAGGATTTGGTTCCAAAGCTGAGGCCAGAATAGGAGCCAGAGACCTGACCTGACCCCCACCTTGGAATCTAGTGGATCTGGGGCCAAAGATGGGGGAGGGGCTGTCCCCAAACCCAAGGAACAAACCCTGTTATTTTATAATCGCACCATAGAGCAGACTTGAGTGGAAAGTCACGGGATCTGAAATCTTGAAAATTGGTTTGAACCTCTACCTCTCAGTCTCCCCATTCAGTGTCCTTGAGTGACTTACTTAAGTGCTCCAAATCTCTGGTTCTCTTACCTTTGGAACAGAGACAGTGATATTCCCTTGGGTGGTTGTAAAGATTTGGGGAACCAGGGATTAAATTCACTTTATTTTATTTTATTTATTTATTTTAAAAATTCACTTTATTTTAGACTGCCTGCATTACATGTCTTAAGTTGCTGCGGTTCTAAGTAATTTTCCCACTCAAAAGAAACACGGTTACAGACCTGTACCCCTGGAGCAAATAATACGTTCATTATATATTAAAAAAGAAAGAAAGAAAGAAAGAAACAAGGTTAAAAGAGAATAGTAAAAATAGTTAATAATTCAAGTCAGCATTTATGGATGCTGATTCTGTTCTGTTTTAGGTGCTTTCCCTGCATTAATTCATTAATCTTCATCACAACCCATGATGTTGGTATTATTTTTACTCCCATTTTACAGACGCAGAAACCGGGGTTCAAAGAAGTCAGATATGTTGCTCAAGGTCACCCAGTGTGGGAAGGACAAGCCAACTTGACGGCAGAGCCTTTGCTTTCTGCCACTTATTTATTTCTTTAAGTAAACTCTACGCCCAACGTGGGGCCTGAACTCACAACCCCAAGATCAAGAGTTGCATGCTCTACCAATGGAGCCAGCCAGGTGCCCTGCTTTTTGCCATTTAGAATGAAACAGAATAGAACTCAAGAAGACCGCAGTGTCAGGGTTGTGATTTCGAGCCCCACATTGGGTGTAGAGACTACTTAAAAATAAAATATTTTTTAAAAAATGTGTTTTGGGGCACCTGGGTGGCTCAGCTGGTTAAGCCACTGCTTTCGGCTCAGGTCATGATCCTAGAGTCCTGGGATGGAGTCCCATATCAGCTTCCCTTGCTCTGCAGGGAGCCTGCTTCTCCCCTCCCTCTGCCACTCCCCCTGCTTGTGCGTGCAAACTCTCTCTCTCTCTCTCTCTCAAATAAATAAATAAAATCTTTAAAAAATATATGTTTTGTTTTTCTTTGAAGATTTTATTTAGGGATGCCTGGGTGGCTCAGTGGGTTAAGCCTCTGCCTTCGGCTCAGGTCATGATCTCAGGGTCCTGGGACCAAGCCCTGCATCGGGCTCTCTGCTCAGTAGGGAGCCTGCTTCCCCACTCTCTCTGCCTGCCTCTCTGCCTACTTGTGATCTTTGTCTGTCAAATAAATAAAATAAAATCTTTAAAAAAAAAGATTTAATTTATTTGTTTGACAGAGAGAGCAAGAGAACACAAGCAGTGGGAGTAGTAGAGGGAGAGAGAGAGGCAGGCTCTCGGCTGAACAGGGAGCCCAATGTGGGGCTCGATCCCAAAACCCTGAGATCATGACCTGAGCCGAAGGCAGATGTTTAACCATCTGAGCCACCCCGGTGCCCCTAAAAATAAAATCTTAAAAAACAAGAAGAAGAAGGAGGAGGAGGAGAAAACAACTCCAGTCTGGTTTTACTGAAGTTCTGATGTGTGAGGATAAGGAAAAGCAGCAGTTAGTCGAGAGGACAAGTCCAAAGTAATTTTTTAGCATCTCACCATTTCTGAACCTCTCTGCAAGGAGGTCACACCTGTCATATTCATGAGAGTACGGGGGAGTCACCATGACAACTACATCTGTCTTACCTTTAGCATGAACTATCATATATGAAAATATTTTCACATTTATAAAAGGATTTCAATTTAATGTTTTAAATAGGTAACACATCTGACTCAAAATTCAGAAAGCATGCAGGTGAAAAGCCTCCTTCTCAACCCCATTCCTGCCATCCCCCAGCCTGCCAGTCTTGCTCATTTTTTTCAAGGGGAAGGGAAGAACTGATACCTCTTGAAATTAGAAAGTGTGTGCTTAATTTGTTCTGAAGTCATGAGGCATAAAGCCTACCTTACTCTGGTTGATTTCTTCAGGTCAGTCTCTGCCTGATTTCCTGTACCCTTTCATGCACCATTGCTTCCTGCAGGTGATGGTTGGTCCCTGAGGGAAATGGTTGGTCCCTTCTCCCTCCAAACTTTCCCCCGAGGAATCCCCACCAGTATCCCCTTACACTCCTGACCACATTCCCTCCCACCTCCAGGCCCAGCTTGTTCCTCATACCCCAGAGCCTGCAGAGCCTGTAAATGCCAGAGAACATCTCATCGTCTCACCACAGCTGATAGGATGAAGGTGGATCCCGAGGTCACACCTGGGTGGCCTCAGGCCAAATCTAGCTTGTGGGAAAAAAAAAAACAAACTTTTTTTCAGTCTTGCCAGGTGATTACAAGATTGGAAAATTTCACCTGAAACTCTAACATTCCAGCTTTATTTGAACAGTGGTAGATTCAGAGTGCCTGGTGGGTGGCTCAGTTGATTAAGCATCCACCTCCTGATCTCAGCTCAGATCTGTCTCAGGGTCATGAGTTCAAGCCCCAGATGGGTAGACCCTGGGGTAGACCCTGGGTTCAGGTGTGATGAAATCAGCCGGGGCTGAGAAGCAGTTGCCTCCTTTAGAAGGAGTATGTGCGGTCTGGATTGTCGTGATTCCCACCACCCCTGCTGGTTAATGTGGCCAGCAGGTTAATGGCCTCTCCAAAGATGTCTGCATCCTCCGACCCAGAAACTGAGCATAGGCCTTGTTTCCTGGTAGGTGGAAATGGAGGTTGCAGAAGGTCACTAATCAGCTGATCTTACAATAGGAAGGGTATCCTGGATTATTTTGTTGGGTGCAGTATAATCCCAGGGGTCCTTACAAATGGAAGAGGGAGGCAGAAGAGGAGAGTCAGAGAGAGAGAGAGATGACTATGGAAACGGGGTCAGAGAGGTACCATGTTGCTGGCTTTGAAAATGGAGGAAAGGGGCTCCTGGGTGGCTCAGTGGGTTAAGCCTCTGCCTTTGGCTCAGGTCATGATCTCAGGGTCCTGGGATCGAGCCCCGCATCGGGCTCTCTGCTCAGCAGGGAGTCTGCTTCCTCCCACTCCCTGCCTGCCTCTCTGCCTACTTGTGATCTCTCTCTGTCTGTCAAATAAATAAATAAAATCTTTAATTAAAAAATAAAGAAAGAAAGAAAGGAAATGGAGGAAAGGACCACGAACCAAGGTATGTCAGAGGCTTCTAGAAAGTGGAAAAGGCAAGGAAATGGATCCTTTCCGAGAGCCTTCAGAAGGAAACACTGAACCTGCCAACACCTTGATTTTAGCTCAGTGAGATCTGGGCTTGAGAGAGTAGGGCACAGCTGATGAGAACTGTTGTAAGCGTGTAAGTCACGTAGCGTAAAAGTCTTGGTCGGTGGCATCTGTTGTCAGTGATGGGCTTATAAGGTGGATCCCAGGCTGAGGGGAGATGTCAGTGCCTGGTTCCATCCCAGAGTCCAGCGCTCGCTGAGAGAGTTGGGCTGAGCAGGTAGAGCTTGGGGGCCACATATGGCCAGAGAGCTAGTGGGGATCAGCAGCCAGCAGCCAAGAAACTGATCCTTGACTGAGGACAGCATTAGAGGGTCAGAGTGGAAAAGCAGGGGCGGGTGCCTGCGAGGCTCCGTTGGTTAAGTGTCTGCCTTCGGCTCAGGTATGATCCTGGGGTCCTGGGATGGAGTCCTGCATCCAGCTCCTTGCTCAGTGGGGAGTCTGCTTCTCCCTCGCCCTCTGCCCCTTCCCCTGCCTTGTGGTCTCTAGCTCTCTGTCAAATAAATAAATAAATAAATAATTTTTTTAAAAAGATTTATTTTTTTGACAGAGAGAGACACAGCGAGAGAGGGAACATAAGCAGGGGCAGTAGGAGAGGGAGGAGCAGGCCTGCTGCCCAGCAGGGAGCCTGATGCTTTGAGGCTCAATCCCAGGACCCCGGGATCACGACCCGGGCCGAAGGCAGATGCTCAACAACGGACCCACCCAGGCACCCCAATAAATAAAATCTTTATAAACAAAACAAAACAAAACACAAAAAAACAAAATGGTAAAGCAGGGACTGGGCTCCAGGCAGGGTGAAAGGGCTGTCCGAGCAGAAGGCGGGAAGATCGGGAGCAGGTGCTCACGTCGGGTACAAGCTGGGGCAGGGTGTGGGGTTGGTGCTGGTGGGTGTGGGCTTGACCAGTGGGTCAGGATTCCTGCAGGGAGCTGCAGGCCGCCTTGCCGGGAAGGAACTCATCAATCAATTTTTCATGAGCGATTACTGATGGCTCATAGTGGCTCGCTGTGTCAGACTTGCCCACGGTATTCATGTTTAACAGTGCATGTCGTTTTAACATAAAAAGATGAAGTTGCATTTAAGGTAGCCGTTGTGGGAAGGAAACCCTCACGGCCACGAGGATGTAAGATGTCACCTGGACAGCCACGTGCGTCATCTGCTCTCTAAGCCTGGAACCCACAGAAGATCTCCCATCTTCTAGCCCCCGTGCCCTTTAATGATCCCTAGGTTTTGTTATCATTCTTCCACGTATTTTCTGTGTGTGTTGGACCAGGGTGCTTATTTTCATTATTATTATCTTTTTTAGCAACAAGTCATATAATACTTAATATGTGCCAGGGACTGTTCTAAGTGATTTACAAATATTAACTTGCCGAATCACCGTAACAAGTGCTGCCAGCTCCATCCTGTAGATGTGGGGAAATGAGGCACGGATAGGTCGAGGAATTTGCCCAAGACCCCGTGAGTGGCTGTACTTCCCGAGCCTCAGCTTTCTCAGCTGTTATCCTGAATTAACAGATTCTAGGGCCCTCCCCAGAGCAGTGCTTCCCGGCCCTGGCGCTGTTGACCTTGGCTGCTGGGGCCCGTCTTGTGCATTGCAGGATCTGACTGACATCCCTGGCGTCTACCTGAGAGATGCGGTAGCAAACCCCCTTCCTGGCTGTGGCGAACACACAAGATCTTCAGCCCTTGCCCAATGTCCCCTGGGGTCAAAATCAATCCTGGTTCAGAACCACTGCTCTAAAAGGACCTGGGGAGGATTAAGCAGGGTCCTGCATGTAGAATGCCTTCACATACCCGTTCCCTTCTCTGAGCCTTCTAAATCTATGCCCTTTGGATGCCCTTTGAGTTGTAACTCTTCACAGCTCTCTTTCTCTTTCTGTTCCTTTACTGATCTCGAATATGCGGCCCCCTCCATGTTAACCGTGTGCATGAGAGCTTCTTGCAAACCCGAAGCTGGTTCCAGGAGTCAGACCTACGTTCTAGTCCCCTCTGTCCCATTGACAGGCTGTGTGGCCTTGGCTGAAGCCCTCTCCCTCCCTGAGCCTCAGTTTCCCCACGTGTACCCGGAGGGGCTTGACCTAAAAGCTTTCCAAAAGATCTTCTCACTGCAGAAATCAGCAGCTGAATGATTCATGCCAAATGCCAGCAAATTCCCCCTCCCAAAGTCCGAATTATTCCAGAGACTTAGTCATCCCAGAGTTTGAACTTTCTCGCAAAAACCATCTGAAAAACTCTTCCAGCTTAAAAAAAAAAAAGAAAAGAAAAGAAAAGCTATTAAAAGAAAGTAAAAGTTTCAAAACCAAATCCTAAGCAAACAACCCCGAAAACAATACATACACACGCTCACAGCACCCAAGGTAACGCCAAGAACAGGATATGAAACCTTGCAGGCCGGCACTAAGAAATGATTCACAGGCTTTTCGAGATGCTTCTATTTCAAGGCACGATCCGCCCACTGGATCGGGCGGCTCCAAAAACAAAATAAACCTTAAAGAAGCTGCCGTTTCTTATCTCAACACACAGTTGGCCTCGCCAGCATCGCCAGATCTCAAGGTCTCCAGCCAGAAGACAAAGTTGAGTCCTGTGAATTCCCTTTCTGTTCTGTGTCGAGTCTCAAGCTGCCGGCTTGTTTTAAGAAAGTTTTTTGCATCCACCTTTGGTTGGCTGAGCTTAAAGCAACACCGCCTTAACTGATGTGAGTTCCTACATTTAGTTTAGCAAGGCCTCTGTGTGATTCTGTCCTGCTAGATCCCAGGCTGGTCATTCCAGCAGCTGTCGCCAACTAAACAACCCTGCCTGGCTTGGGGATTGTGCATATCGACATTAGACTTGCCCCAGGCCAGGAAACGTTACTTTTAGCATGCCATCCAAAGCTCCATGCTCTTAGGTAAAATAGAAATATAGAAGTATTTATTCACTGAATGAAATGCTGATGGAGTACCCACTGAGCTAGACACCGGGGTTGCACCGGGCTAAGAGGAAACCTCTGCCTTCAAGGAGCCTTGTTGAGTAAGAAAGGCACTCGAGTTAAATATAGCAGAAACGAATGAAACTATTCCCTACAGGAAATGCCCTGCAAAAAAGGTGATACTAACGTTGGAGCAAAATGTAAAGAAATGCAAACACTTGGGATATGGTTAAGTACGTTCTTACCCGTGCTTACCCTTGATTGCTGCTTTTAGATTTAGAACATTTCTTTCACTGGTGCTCCGGTTACCCCCCACCCAAAAGCCCAGAATGCTGCAGAAAGGGTCTAGCTCAAACCTCCTTTTCTTACCAACTCCCCTCCCAGCCCAACCTTACATCCATGCCATCATGGCTTCACACAGTCTTCCCTCCTCCCCCTCTTAACTGTCCTCCAGGGTCTGATTCCAAGCCCATTTTCCACCAGGAAGCCTTTGCAGGCCTTCTGGCCGAGTCCCTACTATTCCTAAATACACAGATCTCGTGCTCTTTTCTTGGCTTTTAGCCTGTCCTGCCTTGTGACCTCTCTTGTACTTCTGTCCTGAACTTTTACCTAACTTGTGAATTAGGAGAAAGAGGATAAGGACCGACATTAAGTGCTTTTGGTGCCGGGTGTCTTGTTAGCCCCTTACTATACACTGGCAGCCTGGCACATAGCACATGTTCAGGAAATATTCACCAGCTGAATGCTCGAGTGATTTCACTTAAATACAGTGATAGGGGCGCCTGGGTGGCTCAGTGGGTTAAAGCCTCTGCCTTTGGCTCAGGTCATGATCCCAGGGTCCTGGGATCAAGTCCCGCATCGGGCTCTCTGCTCAGCAGGGAGCCTGCTTCCTCCTCTCTCTCTGCCTACTTGTGATCTCTGTCAAATAAATAAATAAGAATCTTAAAAAAAAAATACAGTGATAACTGTGAGGCAAATGCTACTAGTATGCCCATTTTACAAATGAGGAAACTGAGGCACAGACAGGTTAGAGCCTGGAACTGTGGTCTTTCTGCCTCCCAAGCTCTAGTTCAGCTCATTCAGCCTGAAAGTGTTGCTTTTCTTCAGATATATATACATCCCCCCCGCCCAAGAATCTTGTACATGGTCTTTAAGAAATTTCTATGGATTGATAGGACACATCCCGTGCTCCCTTCTTCATCCCATCCCAGACGTTATTACTTGCTTTCTTTTGTGGTTCACAGTCTTTATTCTTGGTTTGAAAACCATCCCACTGTTACCTGTGTCTGTTTGCCTCTCCCCCTAGACCAGGAACGCGATACGTCTGCTGAGCCCAGGCCTGGCACATGGTTTGTGCTCGATGAAGGTTTGCTGAACCAGGGCGGTGATGGTGACAGTGTGTTGAATCCTGTCCCCCTAAAAACGTATGTCCAGGTTCTGCCCCTGGTACCTGCGAATGTGACGCTTGTTGGAAATAGGGTATTTACAGATGTAATTAAGGATCTCAAAAGGACATCAGCCTATACGCAGGGTAGGCCTTAAATCCAAGGCCTGGAGTCCTTGTACAAGAAAGGAGACACAGGGACACAGAGAGACAGCCTGAAGACCCAGCAAAGACTGGGGTGACGGAGACAAGAAACACAGAGGACTGGGGGCGGCTGCTGCTAGCTGGAAAGGAGGAGTCTTTTGCAGACCTCCAGAGGAAACCAACCGTGCTGACACCTTACTTTAGGACTGCCGGCCTCCAGAACTGTGAGCGACTCCGTGCCTATGGTGTTAAGCCACCAGGTTTGTGGTAGTTCGGTAAGGCAAGCTGTAGGAGACTCATGCGGCGTGTGAGCACAGGGATAATCCCGGCTGAGAGATTCAGGGGTGAAGGGAAGCAGCCGTGACTCTGGGGTCTCACCGGCCTGACTTGGGCACCTCCCTATTCTAGGGTCTCCACGGATGTTCCCCTGCTGCTCCAAGCTTCGGTGTCCTTCTGTGCAAAATGGAGTCATCGTTACAGCTAACATCCTTGTTTTTTCCATTTTATTTTCTCATCGTGATTAAGTGGACTCTTTCTTAGATAGCTAACATCTGTAGAAAGGGCCAGGCAGTGTGGTAAGACCTTTCCAGGCATCCTAAGACGGCCTGGGTCAAAGGCCAGGAACACTCGTTAAGAAAAGAAAACCGGGTTAGAAATGTACAATCTCACCTCGCCCTGTGTAAGAACTCTCCACCCTGCATTGTCCTGCCTTGAATCTGACAATGTGATCGTTCATGGAGAGAGCCTGGACCAAGTCAGACAGGACCAGGTTCAGATCCGGACTCCGGTGTTCGCCTTGTGCGGTCTCTCTCGTCCCTCTGAGCCTCGGGCTCAGCATCCGTAAAATGGGGATGGTACCAAGCCCTACTTCATAATGTGGGTGTGACGACTGGGCACGCACGTGCTGTAAGGGCAGTGCCATTCTGGGGCACAGTAGGTCCTTAAGGAGAGGAAGTGGCTGCTGCTGCCGAAGATGATGGCTCGGGAGGGGACAATCCAGAGCAGCGAGCGAGTGAGAAAAGCCTGCAACAGCTGGTGGCTGATTTTCCCAGAGGGGGCCTGAGGGACAGCGAGGGCCTCTCGGGCAGCTGCTTCCTGGGGTTGTGATGTCACCAGCCCGTCCAGGAGGCCACGGTACCAGTGCCTGTCACTGCCTCCCAGCTGGCCGGCTCCACTTCCTGCGCCCTGAGCCTGCCCTTGCCTTCTTTCTCATGACCCTCGGGAGGCAGCTGGACTGCAGCTCAAGGGACAACTCCCATCTGCAAATCGGGAGAGCGGGGGCCCCTCGCCACTCCCCAGGGCTCCCGCACCTTGGAGGGACCCTAGAGTGTGACTCTTGTCCAGTGGTTTTCAAACCAGGTTCCTCCAGGCCTTGGGATCCTGTGGAAGTGCCTCAGGGACCACTGAGAGTGGGGAGGGGGCCGCTTGGCGGAAGCAAGGGACACACTAAGCAGGCCGGGTTCTCAAGCCAACCCCTCCCCCCCACCCCCTGGAACAGCCCCACTTTTATCTTGTTTACATATTAGATCTACTTACAAACTTTAATTTCCGAAGAAAAGATTTTATGACAAAAGAACGTTAAAAAAACCTTTGGGCCTTTATGGTGTGTGCATTATACCTTAGTTTAAAAAGAAACCAAAAAGCAAACCCTCCAACGTCTTCTGCCCTTTTGGTTTTCTAGATGGGAGAGTGAGGCGAAGTGAGGAACAGCAGCCCCTTCCCGGTCTCCCCGTGAATCAGGGCTAGAACTGGGAGCCGGGCGTCCCGTTACACCCAAATGCTGCCTCTCCAGGCCACAGCTCAGATGCACAGCGGGGCCAGCCCAGTGACCCCCATAGGCACTCTTGAGGCCTCCCATGCAACCATCCTGCTTGGGAACCACTGTGACCTTCCTCCCAGAAGACAACTCCAGGGAAGAGGGAATTGGTTCATTGTTCTCTGAACTAACGTTTTTTTAAGCACCTACTATGTGCCAGGCATCGTACTTGGCTTTGGGAATCCAGGAGGGACCAGGATGCCAGACTCCCTCTCTTCCGGAAACTTAACATTTGTATGGGAGGGGCAGATCATAAACAAGAAAGCAAATCCGTCAATGGGAAAATGTCAGGGTGAGTTCTCTGGTGGAAATAGAAGAGGCAAGGAGGTAGAGACAGAGCGCACATGTTTCTAACCAGATCGGGCAGTTGGACGGGATCCTAAAGAGGCAATATTTGAACGGAGACCTCAGAGAGGTGAGAACCGATAGGATTCACACTAAGTGATCCTGGGTGATTGCCAAGTGTGCCGTGTGAATGCCAGAGAGCAGCAGGAAGGGAGAAAAACGGGTTACCTGAGTGTCCGCCTCAGCACAGTTTGGTTTTGACTGTAAGTAGACAAAGGCGATGTTCACATGTTTGCGTGTTTGTTTCCCGACCTGCGTTCGCGGATGGCACCGATGCGTCACAGTTCGAGCACACTTGGAACCCGCCGTGTCCTCTTCTCAGCATGTAGGTGTCTTGCTCCGTTTAATCCTCTCGGTCAAGGAGGGGCTATCATTTCCACTATTCTACCAATAAGGAAACCGAGGCTCAGAGAGGGGAAGGGACTTGCCTGAAGTCGCACAGCCAGAAGGTGGTAGAGCAGGAGCTTGAATCCAGTCAACCCAGGGTCTGTGGCTTTAACCATGGCCCGATTTGGCCTAATTCACTGTCTGCCCACACAGTAAGTGCTCAACTAAGTGGACGTCTGCTTGTGTTTGGGGAGACGGAGCTCTGGTCAGCTGTTTAGCCGTTCCAGACCCTCGGCACGACTGCCCCTTGAGGGGCACCCGAGGACTTGTGTTTACCTTTCCCTGCCTTGCTCCCACCAACCTTCCAAAATAAATCCCTGATGTCCCAAGGGGGGCGAAAATGAATGTGCTGGCAGGAGTCACGACAGCGTCTGCAATCCTCTTCGTGGATTGTGAAACTAGACAAGTTCTGAGACCGTGACTCACCAATGTTACGTCAAGAAGGAAATTGCAGACAAGTAATCGCTAGGAGCACCATTTCACGGAGCCTCCTTCCCTGGCTGTGTCACCCCGGGCCCCTGACCCTATGTTTTAGTCATGTCAGGCATCTGGAATACAGATGGGAGCCCCGTTTCTCTTCTCCCACGCCCAGGGCACCCTCCTCCCAGGTCCTCTGTCTCTCTGAGAGTTGGGTTTTGCACTCCCCCAGCTGCCCCCTGATCCTGCTGGACTTTTCGTAGATGATGGTTCCTGTGGAGAGGTCTGGGTTCGAATCCTGGATCAGTCACTTAGCAGTTGAATGCCTTTGGCAAGTTTCTGGACCTCAGCATCCTTACTCAGGGGTTAACTAGGACAACAGATGCCCGTCTCCTAAGGCTTCAAGAGGGCAGTGTCCTTGTGTCTGTGTTCATTGTTGTATCTGCTTCCAATGGTACGACATCAATGACTAAATATTCGCTGAATGAATGAAAGTTCTAATATAGGACCCGAATGTATAGTAGGTACTTAGTACCTGGTGGCTATTATTATTATTACTAATTCCTAAAGGAGAGCCTGCTGAGCGGCTGACCTTGGGATCCTCCTGTTCAGCCTGTATCTCTCTCGGGATCAGTGAAGATGCTGGTGTGTCTGTCGGTCCCAGAGTCCCAGAGCCTGGACACCTGGGCTGGTAAGAAGGGGGCTGGGCAGACAAGACCCAGATCTTACAAAATTTAGGAAGAAAATTGGGGCACCGCAGGATACAGGGATCTTCTTTCTGCAGCAGGGGTGACAGACAGAGAGAGCACCTTGATAAAAATTAGGAAACTGGCCCCTTGCATCAGCCAAGGTTCCCATAGGAAACAGATGGCTGGCCAGGAGGGGCAAAGGAAGGGAGAGTTTTGTGAAGGATCTTGATCTCTAAAGGGGTTGGTAGGGTTAAGGAAGGGAGGGGCACCCAGGACCAGTCCCAGACGGAAATGCTGGCCTCTGCTAGCCTGGCCAGGGATGGCTTCGGGAAAGGAGATGTGGCCTGGGGCAGAAGAACTCTGCACAGTCAACCCAGCCAATGGGGAGGAGGAGCCCAGGGCAATAGATCCCCGACCCCTCCATTCCTGTCCTCACTACCCTCCATTCCTGTCCTCACTAGTCTCTCCCGGGAGCTTCCATTGGCCAAACACACGTGGAAGCCAGAGAGAAGCAGGGGCCCTCCCTGGGCGGAGGAGGGACGGTGGGTCTGGAAGCACACTTGTGGAGAACACACAGCATGCCTCTTTGTGTGTTTTGTTTTGTTTTGCTTTGGTTTTTAGCATATCTGTGAACGGGGGACTTTGCAGACAGTATTTTATTCTTGTGTGTACTACATATATTCTCATAATTGCTCTAGGAGGTGAGGAAACCAAAATTCAAAGAGACAAAGTGAGTTGCCCCATCTTCTGACCCCAAAACCATGATCTCTCTTTCCTTCCTTCCTTCCTTCCTTCCTTCCTTCCTTCCTTCCTTCCTTCCTTCTTTCCTTCCTTCTACTTGATTTTTTTTTTTAAGATTTTATTCATTTATTCGACAGAGAAATCACAAGTAGGCAGAGAGGCAGGCAGAGAGAGAGGGAGAAGCAGGCTCCCCACTGAGCAGAGAGCCCAATGCAGGACTCCATTCCTGAGATCATGACCTGAGCCGAAGGCAGAGGCTTAACCCACTGAGCTACCCAGACGCCCCTCTTCCTGATGTTTTAATGAAGTCTTTAGAGTGGGATGGGAGATAGGGAGATATTTAAATATCTTAAAAGCCAAAGAGATGCAAAGCACAGCCTCACCTGGATGGGCCACTGTCACCAGAGCTTGGTGGCCCGGCGTGTCTGGACAGGGTGCAGCCCTGTGTAGGCTGAGGAGGGGATGCCCCACAGCCGACCTCACCCACAGGAGTCCCAGCAGCGAAGCTTCAGGAAGGCCATTGCTTGCCAGCGGCAAGGTTAACATTATCAATAGATTACTGGTTTCTTGCAAAAGGATACGATTCCGGACCAGCCAGATGGAAGAGATGTGTGGGGTGAGGTATGTGAGAAGGCGCACGGAGCTTCTGTGTCCTCTCTGGCCCAGAAGCTCCTCATGTTCTGTCCATGGGACACGATTCTTTTTTTCTTTTTTTTTTTTTAAGATTTTATGTATTTATTTGACAGATGGAGATTACAAGTAGGCAGAGAGGCAGGCAGAGAGAGAGGGGGGAAGCAGACTCCCTGCTGAGCAGAGAGCCCGATGTGGGGCTCGATCCCAGGACCCTGAGATCATGACCTGAGCCGAAGGCAGAGGCTTAACCCACTGAGCCACCCAGGCAGCCCCATGGGACACGATTCTGATGACAGAGCTCACACTGACTTTCTGGCTGATATGCTCTACTTTCCAGGGGACATCTCTCTTGACCGGGTGATGCTCTTTGCAATGAAAGGAAGTTCAGGGCAATGAGGAGCCTTGGAAGGGCATTCAGCTTTGCCTAGGGTGGGCCAGGAAGTGAGGCACGGCAGCGAGTGGGATGGGCAAGGGCGAGGCTGCCGGGTGGTGGCTAGCTCTCTCCCCCGCACCACCCTCCAGCCACACGCTGCCTTTCTTCCTGAGCTCTACCGCAGTGACCTTCAAAGGTGAAGGTACATCAGCATCACCTGGACGACTTGTAAAAAACCCAGCTTGCTGGCTTCTACCCCCAGAAGGGTCTGGTAGATCTAGGGGGGTGGGTCCCAAGAATTTGCATGTTATTTGTTGGTTTGTTTAGTCTTAAGTCATCTCTACACCCAACGTGGGGCTCGAACTCACAACTCCAAGATCAAGAGTCACATGCTCTTCTGACGGACCCAGCCAGAAGCTCCAGAGTTTACTTTGAATCTAATTCCCAGGGGATGCTGCTAGTTGGGGGACCCCACCTGGAAAACTCCTATAACGTTCCTGTCCATTCTCCCCTTAAGGCCTTTGCACCTGCTCTTTCCTCTCCTGGGGATGCTCTCCCTTAGAGCTTTGCCTCTTCCTCAGAGAAGCCTTCCTTGACCACTTGTGGTAGAGTAGACACTCAATCACTATCTTCTTGCCTGTTTTGTGTTCTTTACAGCCCTGGTCATATTTAGAAATTATCTTGTTACTATATTCGTTGATTTCTTTATTGGTTGTCTGTTTGCCTCTATGAGAACGTAAACTCCGGGACGCAGACGCCTATCCCTGGGGGCACAGGTCAGTGCTTGACACAGCAACAGCTACATAGGAAATTGTTTATTAAGTTGAAAGCGGGTAGGGTGGGCTTCTGCAACCTGGGGGACCGGCGGGGGCTGGGTTTTCTGGCAGTGGAGGCCCTGGTGACAGGCACCAGAACAGAAAACTGTTTGAATATTGAACTGAACAGTTGACATAGGTTAGAAAAAGTCATCCTCTTTTGGGGGAAGGGACGGGTGGGGTGAGACCGAGTTTAAGAAAGGTGACCTTTCAAGCAGATGTGGGAGGAAGGAAGGGCCCACTGACATCACAGCTGAGAGGCCCAGAGCTCCGTTGTGGTCCAGGGGCCAGGGCCACCAGAATAGGCCCCTGGCTTGAGTCACTCCCACCTGTGAGGCCGGAGACCAGGCCAAGCCTGGAGGTGGGGGTGGGGGTAGGGGTGTGGCCCTGGGGAAGTGGAGGGGTAGGGAGGGGTTCCCACTGCTGCCTGACCTGGCTCCTCCTTCTTTCTTTCTTTAGCCCTCCGGATCACTTACCCATTGCATTGTGGAGGCCTGACTGAGACACAGGTCCTCGGTTTCCTCATCTGGAAAGTTAGGGCGGGGAGGAAGGATCCAGGCCAGGCTTCTCCCTGTGCCACAGATGACCTCACCCCAGCTTTTTCACCTCCACTCCCTGCACTCATATGTGCCTGAAGTTCTGGAACTAGTCCTGCCTGAGGCCTCCATTCAAGCTCTTTGTCTGCTACCCTCTATGTGCACCTGCGTGCGCACACACACACACACGCGCACGCACACTCACATGTCCCTCCTCCACGTTCAAGGCGCTGGGTGCAGGCAGGACAACAGCATGGGCTTTCGAGCCTGACAAAGCTGGTCTCAGACAAGGCTGTCCTTGATTCCCCCGTGAATCTTCACTCCTCTGACCTCAGCTTTCCTTCCTATAGAGTGGGTACATTCATGGCTTCTCGGCCTTTTGGCTAAGATCAAGTGTAGAGTCGGTATATCTACCTTCTAGATTGTGGTGAGGATTAAAAAAAAAAAAGCCAATTATCAAAGCAGCTTTCTTTTGCCCGCTTTTCCCATTTTTTTTTATTGTGGCAAAATACACAAACATAAAATGTACTATCTTTTTTTTTTTTTTTTTTTAGATTTTATATATTTATTTGACAGACAGAGATCACAAGTAGGAAGAGAGAGAGATAGAGGCAGGCTCCCCACTGAGCAGAGAGCCTGATGTGGGGCTCGATCCCAGGACCTTGGGATCACGAACCAAGCCAAAGGCAGAGGCTTTAACCCACTGAGCCACCCAGGCGCCCCATAAAATGTACTATTTTAACCATCTTTCAGCACACGGCTCGGTGGTGTTCCTGACATTCATTGTGTGCAGCTCTCACCACCATCCATCTCCAGACCTTCTCATCTCGTGAACCTGAAACTCTGTCTCTGCCCACCCTCCCCACAGCACCTGGCACCCTCCACTTGCCTGTCTTTCTCTCTCTCTCTTTTTAAAAAGATATTATTTATTTAAGATTTTATTTATGTATTTGAGAGAGAGAGAATGAGAGAGAGCATGAGAGGGGAGAAAGTCAGAGGGAGAAGCAGACTCCCCGTGGAGCTGGGATCCCGATGCGGAACTCGATCCCAGGACTCCGGAATCATGACCTGAGCTGCAGGCAGTCGCTTAACCAACTGAGCCACCCAGGCGCCCTAAAGATATTATTTTTAAGTCATCTCTACACCCAACACCCCTCCATTCGACCTTTTAGCTCTCTGGATCGGACCACCCTAAGTACACCTTGTAAGTGGGATCACACTGGGACACCTGCCCGGCTCAGTCAGCGGAGCATGCAACTCTTGACCTCGAGGATGTGAGTTCGAGCCTCAAGTTGGGTAGAGAGATGACTTAAAAGTAAAATCCTTAAAATAAATAACCGGGATCACACAGTATTTGCCTTTCTGTGACTGATTTTTTTCACACTGTGTTATATCCTCAAGGTTCATCCATGTTGTAGCGTGTCAGGATTTCTATCCTTGTTAAGTCTGAATAATATTTTGTTGTACGTATATATCACCTTTTGTCTATCCATTCATCTGTTGGTGGACGTTGGGGTTGCTTCCATGTTTCAGCTATTTATTTATTATTTATTGTTAATTAAGCTATTATTTTAAGGCTGCTATAAACACTGGTTAAAACATCTCTCTTCGGGCCCCTGCTTTCCATTCTTTTAGGCATGCATCCAAAAGTGGAACTGCTAGATCATGTGGTAATTGAATTTTTAGTTTTTTGAAGAATTGCCAGCCCAACGTTTGTATCCCTTCACATCCCCCAACGGGTCCTTTGCCTTTTTCCCCTTCCCTAGTTCCAACTCCTGCTGCCTGCCGTCTTCCAAAATTTCCTAACATGATGAATTCCAGTAGCACGGACAGTCCGTCCTTGGGCTAGATCATCATAAAGCCCTTGACCCCAGCCTGGCTGAGAGCACGCACCCCCCAGCTTCTGGCTCAGAGCCGGTAGCAGAGAAGGTCTACTGAACACCTACTATGCACCAAGGTCTCCGCTGGGTACTTGACACGCATCAGTCCCTTCATCCCCATCATTGTGCAGCCGTGTTAACGTGCCCACCAGGAGAGCAAGCCTTGGGAAGTATCCTGACTTGCCCAAGCAAAGACTTGGTGAGCAATGAGGCTGGAGAAGTGGGAAGGGCTCAGTGTATGGAGACTCTGGAATATATTTTATCTTGAGGGCAATAGGGAGCCACTGCAGGTTTTAGACAGGGAGACAGCATGATCAGATGTGGGCTGAAAGCTGAGCAAGGTTAAGGTAGGTAGGGAGGAAAAGAGAAGGATGATCATGTGATTTCTGCTTCCCAGAGCAGGAAGAAGGGAGGCTTTACCTTGGTCAAGAGGGAAGGGGATGCAGGCAGGACAGATGGGAACAGAGCTGGCCCATGTGACCTAGAATGAGCCATTTGAGCTGGCGGGGGGAGGGGGAGCTTGAGGTGACTTCACGATGCCTAATGCAGGGGCTGTGTTGTCTGAGGCAACTTACCGTGGTTCCCTGAACCTCAAGTTCCTCATCGGTGGAACAGGCTTCATCACGTACAACCTCCTGGGTCGCTGTGGGAGTTCAGTGAGATCACCAATACATGCAAAGCACTTACGGAGGCCAGCCTGGCACACAAGTGCTAGAGAGCCACCGAGACTCTCGGTGGGAAGTGAGGCATCGCCACTATTTTTATTATAACCCCACTGCTTCGGAGCAGCCTCCCAGGTAGGCGGGGGTCTTCAGTCCCCAGGAGCGTTCCCAAGCCCGGCTTATTTCCGATGGGCTCTGGCGGATGACATCTCTCTGCTTCCCGGTGGGGAGGGTGGGAATGGCAACCACGCATGCAGGTGCCACCTCCCTGCCCGCCCGCCCTCCTCCCTCCCCTGCCCTGCTCCTGCTCCCCCCCCTCACCCCCGATCTATTTCCAGCAACGTGGCTGCCTGAGGCCAGCGCCAGGTGTGGGTGGTGAGTCAGAGCCAGGCTGGGCGGACATGGTGGCCCTGGGGGCCTGAAGCTGTCACACTGTCACAGCCTCCCTCCCTGGGCATTTCCCGGCAGCCCTCCCAGCACTTTAAAGTGGGGGCCGGTGGGGGGGAGCCTAGCTCAGTGCCAAAAGGCCCCTCATCGGTGTTACAGAGCCCCAGCAGGCCCCAAATCTACATGTCCCCTGGCTGGCAGTGGGGGCAGGGGCCCTGTCCTGTTTAGCTCCTTGCCGGTACACCCAGGTCCAGACTTGGTGTGTGGCACGGGTGCAAAAGGGTTCACTGACTTAATGAGCCAACCTGTGCCCCAGATTTGCTTTTGCGAAGACAGAGGACAGGTTCCAGAGACAATGTTCCTATGACCCTGGGCAGGTAGATTTGCCTCTCTGAGCCCCAGTTTGCTCACCTGTGGAATCAGGATAACAACGTGTGCCTTGTGAAGGACCATCGGGAGGGGTCAGCAAGGCCCCCTCACAGAACTGTGAACCAGAGCGAGATCTAGAATAACACTGGCCATGTTTTGTTACAAGTATATTGCTATATGGGCTCCTCCCTGGGTGGTGAGCTACTCCTGGGCCGGGGCTGGGTCTCACCCCTGCCAGGCCCCCAGCGGAGCCCAGAGCCAGGACCTCCCGTTACATGACTGACTGACTCCATCCAAGATGGAAGCCTGTGGGACTGAATGGTGGTCCCTGGAGGCCATAGCGGGCCCCTGGCCGCCCGAGTGCTCACTGTTTCTGTATGCCAAGAGCTTGGGCGACTTGTTTCCTCAAATTCCCACAGTGTTGCTTAAGCAGGTCCTGTTACTTCTCTCCCCATTTTGCAGATGGGGAAACTGAGGTTCAGGGATGTTAAGTCCCTTGCTTAGGGTCACAGGTTGACCTGGAGGAGGAGCTGAGGCCGGATACAGGTCTGCCTGGCCTGGTGATGCTCTTCACGGTCCCAGAAGTGGGAGTTGGAAGGCATTGCGGGAGGATTTCCTTGCTGGTCTGTGCTGCCTTGGGAGGGACCTGATCTCGGGTGTCTGAAGGTCTGTCAGCTCGTCTGTGTGCCCCCACCAGTCCTGAGGCCTTTGAGAGATGGGACTGTGACTCCAGGGTGCGGCCTGGGCTGGGGCATACAGCAGGTGCTCAGTGGAAGTTTCCTGGGTGAACGAGTAGTCTTCGGTCTTCTCTGCTGACTGGGTCCTGCACTGTTGAGAGGGCACAAAGCACTGCACTAGAAGGGCACCAATCCAACCCAATAGCAGGCACACGAGTGGTCGCTACCCCCAGCTAAGTTGGCTTCTTAGGTCACTATTGCTCTGGGTCCAGCCCCAGATCAGCTCTCCCTCCCTTGCCTCCTGGCACTTGGGAACTCCTTTCCCCGACTCATGCCCTGCTCTCATACCTGGCCACGCAGGGACTTGCTTTCGAGGTCACTGAAGCGGCTCCATGTCAGGTTGGCTGGGCCTTTTACATAAATGCTTTGAGTCTCTGAGCCTTTAGTTGTTGCTACGGCCCAGCTCCCAGCACAGAGCACTTAGTAGGTGCTCAATAAATATCTGAATGCCTGTCTTTGGGATCAGTGAATCCGCAGGTCTATTGAACTCTCTGCTGGTAAAACTCTGGACTGATGTGTGCGTGTGACCTTGGCATTTCTGGACCTCGGTTGTCCCATCTTAGATATGGTTACATTTGATGGACCCAGCCCTGTCCACCCCAGTGTCCACTGCAGTGTGCTGGACAAACAGTGGACATTCCCATACACGGCCTCCCCCTACTGTGCACACCTAGATTTTGATGAACCTCACAAATGATTGTGGGGGAAGCAAAGTCCTATCGTGATCTGCGATCACCACAATTATTGACCCGGGAGCTAGTCCCTCAGTATGGGCTGGGGCTTTACAGTCCTTAGCGCAGGAGCAAGGTTCCTTCTGTTCTCTTAGAGGAAGCAGAATGCAGAGCATAGGGTGTGAATGACATCATTATAGGACTCAGTTGTTCCCCTCTGGATCTGCTTAACAACTTATGGAGCATCTTTCAAGCACCTGCCCCTGGGGGATACAACAAGACGTGCTTTTGGAGCTCATATTCCGGTGGGAGAGACAGGGAACACAAAAATAAGGATGCGTAGTAAGTGAGAAGATGTTTTATTCTGTAAGTGCCACCAAGGAAGACCACAGGGTGCTGGGTTAGAGGGGCGAGGGAATGGGGGTTACCCTAGCAGGGGATGGAGGTCAAAGCAGGCCCCCAGAGCTTTATAGGGGAACTTTGGGGGCTGCCAACTAGAGGATGAGAAGGTGCTGACCTTGCAAAAAGCAGAGGGAAGGGCATGGCAGGTAGAACAAACAGCATGTGCAAAAATTGTAAAGGGGAAAGGAATCACTGTGGATGTTCACATATTTTTAAAAAAGAAAATCAGGGGCGCCTGGTTGGCTCCGTCGGAAGAGCGTACGACTGTTGATCTCGGGGTGTAAGTTTGAGCCCCGTGTTGGAGGTAGAGATCCCTTTTTTAAAAACTGCAATTCTTTAGTTATTAGTAGTGCCAGATAGATTTCTTCCTTCAACAGACAAGCCCCCACTGGGTAGCCAGCCCTGTGCTAGGCCCTAGGGACCAACAGAGATGCATGAAAGCGACATTCTTGTCACACATCCTGGACCGGGCACCCCACGGAGATGAGCTGGTCTGATGTTTGCGAAGGGCTCCCAGTTTGGGTCCTCGGGGAATCCAAATAAACCCCCGCAGGTCCTTGCATCCCAGGCCTCCCGCCAGCCTGCAGCTCCAGGCCGCTGTAGGAGAGAGGCTTCTGTTTCCTGCCTCTCCCTCCCCCACCCACCTGGGCACAGAGGGTCTTTCATCCATTGTTACTGCTTCCTGCCCATCCATCTCCAGCTGCTGGTCTGAACCCTGTAGATTTACACTGACAAGCGGATGCTTTTACCAAGACCCTCGAGGGGGAGGGGGATAGGGAGGGGAGCGGCCTGGGGGGAGGGGGAGAATGGGGGAGGGAGGGCTAGCGCTTTGTGACAAGGAAGAGTTTCCTGCCCTGAAGAGGTGTTAGACCCCGAGGGCTGAGAGGAAGGGAAGCAAGCCTCTGTCCCCAGAAGCTTCCCCCCGCTGGGAGAGGGAAAGGTTAATGACCCCTGACTTGGCAGGGCCCCCACGCCCCTTGGACGGGTTTGGGTTCAGCAATATCTTCCCTGGCCCCATTTCTGATGCGCAGAGTGAGCACTGGACTTGGAGTCAGGAGACCTGGGATGAGGTTCCATCTCTGCTAACTCTTCACCGGGTGACTTAGACAAATTTCTCAGCCTCCATGGGCCTCAGGTTCCTCATCGGACAGGTGGGTCTAATAATCCATGCTCAGCAG
Organism: Martes martes; assembly: GCF_963455335.1. NCBI lineage: Eukaryota > Metazoa > Chordata > Mammalia > Carnivora > Mustelidae > Martes > Martes martes. Next base: position 174,271,019 of record NC_137891.1, on the reverse strand, counting down.
TGTTGTGACCACGAATGTGATCCTGCAGGACAGATGGTTGCAAAATGCCATAATATGAAACACATTTTCTCCCCTGCGCTCTCTTACCCAAAGCAGGGGGTTACGAACTGGCTCCTCCTGTTCAGGGCGGCTTGATTGAACACCTACTGGGTGCCCGCTACTGTGCCAGTGTTGGAGGAAGGAGCAACAAGACTCAGTTCTCCTTCTCAGTGGAGACAGACAAGCAAACAGACATGCGTCACGCGACGACTCGCTGAAGTGTCTGAGCGTACCAGCCAAGAGGCTCTGGAACCAGCCTGCTTGGTCTGTGTCCCAGTTCTGCCATTTACTGGCTGTGTGGCTATAGGCAAGTCACTTAACCTCTCTGTGCCTCCATTTCCTAAATATATAAAATGGGGGCCAATAATAATTATTCACCTCGTAAGACTGTTGTCAGGATTAAATTATTTGATACTTGTAAAGCACTCAGTGTGGTATGTGCTATAGAATATGCCTTAGTAAACCAAAATTACCATTATTACAGGGTCTGCATTTCACCCGGAATGACAGGAGTCTGGTCCCCGAGCTGGAGTGGGACGAAGCCAAGCTGGTAGCCAAGCCTGGAGGAAGCTGATGCTGCGCAGACACCTGGCGGGGTACCAGCGCTCCGTGGCTGGCTGTGCCTGTGTCTCTCCTGGGATAGTGTGGAATCAAGCACCTGTGGGTCCAGCCTAAGTGGCCATTTGCATGAAATTGGAGCAGGTCCTGAAGCCCGAGGGGCCAGAGCTTCGCAAGGAAGAGTGGCGGCCACGTGGTCCTCCCAGGCAGCGAGATGTGGAACCACCGCCACGGTGGGCTCCTGGTCCAAGGCACAGAGCTGACAGCAAGGGCGCCAGGTGGTCCAGACCACACTGTCGGCGGGGCTGGCCATACAGGCTCGGACCCTTGCCTGGCAGACGGAGAACCCTCAGCTGGACACCATTCCCCTCTGCCTGGGTGGAAGCAAGAAAACTCCAGGAACCCCCTGAACCCCAGAGAGAGGGAGGACCAGGATGAGGAGGCATTGGGTGAGAATGAACTACTGGGTTTACTGACCCTTTTCTCCTCCTGGAATCCAGGGTTTGTAAGGGACCAAGCCCCCCTCAGCGCCATTCTACTCACATACACGTGGTCTCTGGACCGTGTGACTCATTTCAGATCAAAGCTAACCCAGGAAAGAGCAGAATCCCTGACCACCGCTCTCGCCCCAGATGACCAGGAAATGCTGCGGGGGTTTCTTGTTCGGTAGTGACTAAGGAACCACACGACCTGATGAGTCGGAAATAATCCTATATATTAATTTTAAAAGACAAATGATCATATAAAATAGAATCGTTATGACTACAGGTGCTGATAAAGTCAACACAGAGTGGGGAGGGTGTGGCCTAGGGGACCTCCAACCTAGCCCACGGTGGGTAGAGTCCAAGGAGATGGAAAGAGCTGAGCCTTAGGTGGCGAACGTGAATGAAGCAGCAGCAGGAAGGGTCCTCCTGGCAGAGGGCACGGGCGTGAGCAAAGGTGTGGAGCTGAGAAGCAGCCTGGGTGCTTCAAGGGTTGCAGAGGAAGGCCCAGAGGAGCCACGGGGGGCCCATGAGGCCAAGCTATGGCACTCAGGTCCCTTGAGCCACGTTAAGCTATGGGGTCACGATCCTGGGGACAATGAAACGGTTGTAAGCTGTGGACAGACAGATCCGATTTTGAGTTTTGCCAATCATCCTGGTTGAACTATGGAGGAGAGACTGGAAGGGTGGGGCGAGAAGACAGGGAGATCACATAGGAGACTGAGTGGTAAAAGGGAGGAAAGGTTTCCTGTCCCTTGGGTTTTTTTTTTTTTTTTTTAGTTTTTAAAAAGATTTTATTTATTTATTTGACAGAGAGAGACACAGCAAGAGAGGGAATACAAGCAAGGCGAGTGGGAGAGGGAGAAGCAGGCCCCCCGCCGAGCAGGGAGCCTGAAGAAGCAAGAAGTGGGGCTCAATCCCAGGACCCTGGGATTATGATCTGAGCCCAAGGCAGACGCTTAACGACTGAGCTGCTTAATGAGGGCGCCACCGGGGTTGTTTTAAAGGCTAAGTGACAATACTACTGATAAAGGGCCTAGCACGGGCCCTGGCACATAGTGGGTACTCACAGCTCCCAGTGAGCATAGCTAATGCTGAGGGGTCTGGACTAGGGCAGAGGTGGTAGGGATGGAGGAGGGCACTGGCTTGAGAAACGCTGAGAAAGGCAAATCTGAGGGCGCCTGGGGGGCTCAGTGGGTTAAGCCTCTGCCTTCAGCTCAGGTCATGATCTCAGGGTCCTGGGATCGAGCCCCGCGTAGGGCTCTCTGCTCAACGGGGAGCCTGCTTCCCCCTCTCTCTCTGCCTACCTCTCTGCCTACTTGTGATCTCTCTCTCTGACAAACAAATAAATAAAATCTTAAAAAAAAAAAAAAAAAGAAAGGCAAATCTGTAGGAATCATTGACCGACTGGCTATGGGGGTAAGAGGAAAGGAGTCAAGAATTCCTTCAATATTTACAAAGCACCTGCCAGGTCCGTGAGCCTTCTTCATCCATCCACCGCATTTTTGCTGAGCATCTACTCTGTGCCAGGCACCTCCTAGGGGCTGAGACTATGAAACAAAGCAGAGGTGGTCTCTGGTCCTGTGGAGCTCCCTGATCAGACTTCGTGAACCACAGAAGGACCAAGAAGGAGCTCCAGGCTTTGGTACCGGCTGGTCTCTCTCCTAGGGATGCCCTCCCCCCACACCTTCTCACTGTCCGGTCCTGGCTCAAGTGCCCCCTCCTTCTAGAGGCCTCCCTGGCCACCCCCGCTCCTCTTCACCCCGGAACTTATTGTTTCCCTTGGAGCCCTCCTCCCAGTTGGCAATTCCTCGGTTATCTGTCTTCCCACTCCTCGGACTAGGATCCTCGAAGGCAGTGCCCGCTGTCTCGTTCCTGCTGTTCCCACAGGCCCGGGGAGCACCTGTCCACCCCTCTGCTAACTTTCCGTGAACCCTGGGTCGGGTCCAGCCAGTTCACCAAGCCCCGCGGCGCCTCCCAACTCCCCTTTTGTTCAACAGACAGCACTGTCTCCTCTCCCCAGCGTCAGGGGAGTAACTGCGGGTTATCTCGTCATCTATCAATCTCTAATAAACCGGGTTATTTTTAGAACAGGTGAAAGCAACGATCTCACATCTCTGAGAGGATTTTCCACTCGCATCTGACTTTCTACTACAATTTGGTTTCCTGTGGTGGTTACAGAGGCTGCCAAGCCGGCAGGCTTTGTTACTCTGGGGCGTAGAGAAGGGCCTACAGAGAAAACCAAGCCTCGCCTCGCATCCTCGACCCTGCGTAGAGAGAGAAGCCAGGTGCGTGCGTAGTGCAATCCCCTGGCGGACAGTGGGAAGCCTGGAGGAAGCCTGGCGCTCTCTTCACTTGCTGTGTGATATTGACCTCCTCACATTCCCTTTCTGAGCCTCAGTTACTCCTCTGTAAAGGGAGGGGGACGGAGGGCTAATTACTAAAGACCTCTGGCTGCTAAGATTTGGATGGAACCACGAGCCAGTAGGTTTTTTCCATCCCTGGACATCCATTAGATGACACCCGCTCTTTCTATGAATGAAATGTAGTCAGTGCCTCTTAGAACACATATGCAAATATATGTAAATTAATACAACATAAAGGACCCCCTCCCCCCAAAGCTCCTGTCTGTAAAACCAAGGTCTGGCCAGAAACTTAGCTCATGCTGTCACCTTGCTTGGATGTCTCCCCCTAGGCCCCACTCTACAGAAAAGACTCTGAGGCCCATAGAAAGAAAATGACTTGCCCACGGTCATGCAGCAGGACCGTGCCAGGGTATAGTAACAGCCAGGTGTCCATTCTGGCACTTTTCCCACCTGCCCTTCCTGCCCTTCAGCCACAGGCCTGGGCTAGCACCTAGCTTGAAGGGAACAGAGGCAGCACGAGTGAGGGCTAGAATAAACTTCATTAGGAAATTCAACCAAAGTACTCTGTATGCAGATCAGGGAGAGGTCCTTCTGTTATATGATCAGAGTGAAGATGTCCTTTGAGTCCCATGTTGAAAAATTGGGATGTGGGGAGATCATCCCATGTGGAGGGGACAGCATACACCAAGGATACAGATAACAAGAGAGCACTGCCATGCGCGGTGTCCCTGCTTACAAAGACAACTTCGAGACAAGCCCCCAAGTTGTCCCCTGCTAACCTGAATGCACCCCACAGTCTCTTTTCTTTTTCTTTTTTTTTTTTTTTAAAGATTTTATTTATTTATTTGACAGACAGAGATCACAAGTAGGCAGAGAGGCAGGCAGAGAGAGAGGGAGAAGCAGGCTCCCTGCTGAGCAGAGAGCCCGATGTGGGGCTCGATCCCAGGATCCTGGGATCATGACCCGGGCCGAAGGCAGAGGCTTTAACCCACTGAGCCACCCAGGTGCCCCTTATTTTTCTTTTTTAAGATTTTATTTATTTATTTGTCAGAGAGAGAGAGGGAGAGAGGGCACAGGCAGACAGAATGGCAGGCAGAGGCAGAGGGAGAAGCAGGCTCCCTGCTGAGCAAGGAGCCCGATGTGGGATTCATGACCCGGGCCGAAGGCAGCCGCTTAACCAACTGAGCCACCCAGGCATCCCCCACAGTCTCTTTTAAATGGAAACTATGGAGCCTTCCCTGCCTGTAGGATGGTGCACATGTAGGGAAATAGTGCCGAACAAGTCTGGGTAGCTACCTGGGGACCAACAGGCCCAAGGCCAGAAATGGTAAGCTAGGGAATCTGGACTTTATTCTGAGAGCAATAGGGAGCCATCGAAGGTTTTAGAGCAATGAGAGGAATCACCTGATTCATGTTTAGGATGACCCTATTGGCGCTGGCAGCAAAGAAATCAGTTCAAAGACTGGAGCAATCGTCCCAGTGGTAAAGGGAAAGGCCTGAACCAGGTCAGGGAAGCAAGTGTAACGCACGGACATTTGTCTGAATGGAAGAGTCTGAGCCTGCCTGGAGAGGGAAGCAAGGGAGAGGACGGAGCACAGTGGGTTTGCTTAATTGGGAGAGGAAGGGAGCTGAGTCCTGTCCTCTCCATCCTCCTCATGACTGGCTACTTCCGCAAGCTGATGCCCAAGCAGTGGGGAGGAGGGTGCCCGGGTCAGGGGAACAGCTGCCTGCCAGGAATCTGGGACAGACGGCAGCTTGACTTTGTTCTCTGGGGACTTTTAGTTTATTTCTCTAACTTGTTAAGGACAGACCTGAGAGCCTTAGGGGACCACAAGGAAAGTATTTCTCAAACATTTGTTTAGTACTCACTAGGGCAAAGAACTAGTGTGGGGGACAAATATGGTGAGGCCAGATCGCTTGAATCTCAAGCTGTGACGTGAGATGTACATAAGATTTTTTTTTTTTCAGATTTGACATTTATCTATATGACAAGCACTTAAATGACATCTGTTATGGGTTGAATTATGGCCCCCCGCAAAAGTTCTGTTGAAGTCCTGACTCCCAGAATTTCAGAATGGGACCTTATTTGGGATTAAAGTTATGGCAGATATAATTAATTAAGATGAGGTCATATGGGAGTGGGGCTGTCCCTTAGCCCAGTAGGACTGGTATTCTAAGAGAGAGCAGCACAAGGGAAACACCATTGTTGAGAGAGGCAGAGACGGGAGCGATGCAGCTAAAAACCAAGAAATGCCAAGGATTGATGGCCACCCCCAGAAGCTAGATAGAGGCAAGAAAGGACTCTCCCCAGAGTCTTGGATAACACGACCTGATGACAGCTTGTTTTCAATCCTCTAGCCTCCAGAACAGAGAGAGAATAAATCTCTGTTTCCTGAACCCCAGGGTTGTGGTACCTTGTTATAGTAGCATCAGGAAACTAATAACACATTGAAATCAATCACATTTAACTTTTGTCCATTGCCTGCTCTGGTCACCACTTTAAAAGGGGTCCCTTTCTAGAACAGACACGCCCATGTCACTCCTTTGTTCAAAACTTGTCCCCAGCTCCCCAGTGCCCAGGCGATGCTTGGAGGGACTCCTTCCCTGGACCCTGAATGCTCCCCAGCCTCTCCTCTCTGCACTTTGCCTTCCACTATCAACACCAATACACTATCTCCTTGTGGGGGGGCCTCCGTCTTGTTGCCCCCCACACCTGTTCCCTCTTCCCTCTCTTTGGTAGGGTGGTGAAGAGCAGACTGCCTGGTTTTGAATCCTGGCTCCCCCATTTCCTAGCATCTAGCAGTGACACCTTGGGTAAGTTTTTATTCTAATACCTCAACTTTCTCGCTTGTAAAATGGGAATACTAGAAGCTCCTATCTCAGGATTGAGGATGGAAAGATATAAAAGCCTTTAAAGGGCTTAGCCTTTTAATCTGGCACATGGAAGAGCAGTTACTATGATCTCCCTTATGCTTGGTGTGCTGACTTGCAGAAGGTTTCTCTGCCCACTACGCCCACCCCCCCCCCAAACGGGATTGTGTTACCCAGGTGTTGTACCTGTCTTGTCATATTTCTGTCTCCACCGGATTGTGCACTTCTCCAGAAGGGGCCATGCTGCATCCATGCACCTGAGCACACAGCAGGTGCTCAATAAATGCTTGTTGACCTAACTATTGAGCAGAGAATTGACCAAGGAGATCTGGAAAGTAGAGCGTGGGGATAGCTTTCACAGGACAGTCTGCCCGTCTGCCTGGAAGTGAAAGTTGTACTCTTAGTTCTGAGAGCATGAGAAAGAAAGTGAGAACCAGAGAGAAAAAGGCAGCGGGCAGGGGGCAGGAACTGCACCCTGCTCCAGCACTCTGACCTTGCCCCTAGCCCCAGCACATCCTGCCCCCCCACCACTGTGGCGCCCCTCCAAATGCTGTCACCCACGCACACCTACCCCATCCCCAACGAGCAGCTTCCTCTGACACACATTTTCCATTGCTGGGTGGGGTAGAGCAGGTTCCAGGTGAAAACAATCTCTGGGGGTTCCTTTTCGGGGTCCTTACCCCATGTCCTGCCCCCGCTGAACCGTCCACAGCCCCTGACTTCCATGGCACAGCGTCAGTCTGGGGCTGGGACATTCAAGGCCATGTGGGGTGTCGCCTGATGTCTCAGGCCAGGTACAGGATGGGAAGACAGGATGCTGGCTCCACCACGTTCGAGCTGTGTGACTCTGGGCAAAACCCCTTCCCTCTCTGAGCCTCCTTTTCTGTAAAAGGGAGTAGTAAAGCCAGTCCTCTGGGACTGTTGTGGGAATTACATGGGACAACGGATGGAGCATGAATAAGCTCTACCACTCTGTTTGTGGGGACAGGGCAGGAGTGCAGGGGCCACGGGGAAGGTGCCCTTCCCCAGGCCCAGCACCGTGCCTGGCACTGAGGGGTTGCAAGTGTTTGGTCCCAGGTGATCCTGAGTACGGGGGAGGGGAGCCTAGACTCTAGCCGAAAGAACATGGGCATGGGAGTTAGAGACCAGAGCTCACCCCCTCACTCCATACTCCATGACTTGGCATGTCCTTTCTCCTCTCAATGCCTCAGTTTCCCTGACTTACAACAGCAGGACTAACTCTGATGCTCTCTAGGTCTTCCAGGTCTGAAATCTCGTGCTGTGCTAAGTGAAGGCATGGCCAGGGAAGGCTGGCACAGACTTCTGAGTTGTCAGAAATCATTTTTAAGCCACTCTGGAAACCCTGGGGTGAGATCCTGGCAGGGGGCCAGTCTTCCTTCATTTCCTCCCACCAGCTTCTGTTGTGTCACTGGCCAGCCAGCATCACTGCCTAACTCATCAACCAGGCTGTCTTCTTCTGGTGTCATAAGCCTCTGTTCTTTCAAGACCAGCTTGGTCTTGTCCCTTCCTCAGGAATCCTTCCCTGACACTCTCAGGGACATCTGGGCACCTCCTCCTCAGAGCTCCCACTGCCCCTCCTAGAACCCTCCATCACCCCACTGACCTCCCTCGTTTAGACGAAGTGTCCGTCTCCCTCACTGGGTTTGAAGGAAGATCGGAGTCTTACCCATTGCTGCACACTCAGCATCCAGCCCGGACCGGGTGGAGGACAGGCTGGGGGGAGACGAGTGAACGGCTGAAGGAATCGAGAGAAGGATGTTGGAGGAGTGGACAGGTGGATGGGGTATGGATGGCCGGTTGGATGGCGGGATGATTCCATAGGCAGATGGACAGTGGATGACCGCGAACAGGTGGGTGTATGCTCAGCTCCTAGTCCTGATTTTTAGTACCGCACACACTTCTGGAGTCACCAGACACACAGTCTGGACTTGCTAGGGACCCCTCCCTTGCTTCCAGCCTTTGTTCCATGGCTCTGGTCTTTCCTCTGAAGCCTGGATGTGGGTCTAAGAATCCTCCCAGGTCTCTGCACATGGGAGCCTGGGTAAGCTGCCTGTCAAAGGCCTCACCCTTATCATTCCATCTAAATTTCCCTGTATGAGGGTGAAAATGACCGGGACCAATTCACTGTGAACTCCAAGTACCCCACTAGGCTCGGGAGTGGGTGTTTCTGGACAATCCAGTGTTTCCACTGGGAAGGAAGTGCTGGGCTGTGGAGGCCAAGATGCCGAGGTGATCTGCCGGCTGCTGTCCAGCGTACCTAGTCCATTACCGCTGCAGACCTCCCCTCTGACACAGCCCAGGCCTTCCACTCAATCACAGCTCCCCCAAAAGAGAATTGTACAACTTACCAGGAGTCCCTGGTTCTCTTTAGCCACCCTATTCTCAGGGTCACTAGATGAACAGAGGTCAGAGTCCAATCTGGAGGCCTGTTACCTTCCCCCAATCTGTCCCATAGAATCAACTGATGTAGAAACCTTACAGGATTTGGGGTCAGAGAACGTCAGTTGAAGTTTTATCTTCTCAGCCCTTGTCAGCTACTTCACTCTAGGGAGCGGGGATTGGCCCAGAGGTAGAACAGAGCAGCAGGAAGAGACAGGCTTTGGAACCACCAGAGATGTAGGTTCAAATCAGGTCCCATCAGGGAGTGTGATCCCACTCTGAGTCTGCTTCCTCATCTGTAAAGTGGGAGAAACAGCACCATTCGGCTGGCAGATCTGTTGTGAGGCTCCGCAGACCCTGATCCACACTGCTCAATGAGTTGCCGTTCAAGACCAGTGTGACTGCTGAGCACCGGAAATGGGGTCCGGCTCAATGGAGACGTGGCACAGGTGTAAAATCATCATTGGATTTTGAAGACCTGGAAAAAATGCAATCCCCACTTAAAAAAAAATTATTTATTTGACAGAGAGAGAGACTGCGAGAGCAGGAACACAAGCAGGGGGAGTGGGAGAGGGAAACCAGGCTTTCCGCTGAGCAGGGAGCGGGACGCAGGGCTCCATCCCAGGACCCTGGGATCATGACCTGAACTAAAGGCAGACGCTTAATGACTGAGCCACCCAGGTGCCCCCAAAATGCAAAAATCCTTAAGAATTTTTATATCACTTTTAATTGATGATATTATACATTGATAATATTTTGAAATACTCAGTTAAATAAAATGTTATTAACGATCTTTTAATGCTGCCACTCAGAAGTCCCTCAGCCTCCCCAGCCTCCCCCCGAGTGTGACTGTCGCTCCCCTGCTGAACCTCAAGCTTTGTACGTGCTTCTGTAATGGCTTTTGGCAAATATTGTGGTCTTCTGTTAAGGTGATGTCTCCCCAGCTAGTCCAGGAGCTCCTGGGGGTCAGGAGCTAGATTGTGGTCATCTCTGCTCCCAGCTCCCTCTACAGAGCCTGACACACAGCAGATGCTCAGCTAAAGTTAATCGAGTGGATAAATATGTATATGGGAAAGCACTGTGGGTTTTTATGATTCTGCCTTACCTGGAGTCCTTGACGAATACCGCAGGATACATGTCATGCTAAAACCATGATCAGGGCCTTGGCAGGAAACAGATGGTGCGCTTGAGTAGAGTCCTTTGCAGAGAGTTTAATTAAGAGGCTATTAACAAAGACGTGGTCAGGATTCGAGGCAATCAGGGGGGATGGTGCAGTATCCTAGGCCTGGCAACAAAGAGGAGCTGTTACCACCTCTAGCCTGAAGGATGGAGAGGGAGAAGTTACCCAGACCTGGGGCCAGAGATGTAGACATGCACGGGGCCCTCTGTAGGGACCGGAGTCCTTAGGTGAGGGGCTGGGGGAGTAACTACATAGCCTCTGGCCTCTGGCTTCCCAACCAGAAGCCAAAGGGCAAAGGAGGCTGTTGATGTCACCTGTAAAATTCATCTACCAGGGAACAGTACAGGATGGAGAAGGGCCATGGGGAGTTCTAGAGGGGCGAACAGAGAAATCCGGCACCAGAGGGAACATTATACCCCCAGGATCTTTCAGGGCCTCTGGACATCCTTAAAAAGCACAAATATGGCCACAGCCAAGCACAGTCTTTAGGTAAACAACTGTATGCCAGGTGCTGTGCCTGTCCATTTTCTAGGCTCAGAGAGTCTAAGTGACCCGCCCAGAGGCACACGACAGGAAATGGTACAGTCAGGAATGGGACCCAGCTGGGCCCCAAGCTCGGGTCCTCATCACCACTTCTCGGCCACACCGCCCACGCTGTGGGGAGCACTTTGTCTACATTATCTCTAATCCATCAAAACTCTGCAAGGTCGTGTCCTTTTCCTATCTCAGAGAGGTTGAGCGATTTCTCCAGGGCCACACAGCTCGTGGGGGATGGGAGGGAGGCAGAGAAGCAGGGTTGGTGACTTTGCCATTAATTACGGCAGATGACTGGCAGATAGCACGGTAGCAGCCTTGGGGATTTATTTAGCCCCAACGGGTGGAGCCACCTCTCAGCAGGTGCCTCCTGGAGTCACTCCCCAGCTGCAACTGCAGGATTTAGATTTTCAGAGCTGGGCAGGGCCCTCAGCATCCTCTCGGCTGGCTCTCTCCTGTGGCTCTGAAACTAATAACTGCGGGAGTGATGACCACGGCTTCCAGAGCCCACGGTACCTTCACTAGAGGTCTTTCTCTGCATGCTCAGTCAATCTGACTGTGCCTCTCCCTTAGGACTGTATAATGTCTTGTAGGCAGGTATTACAGGTTTGCAGATCAAGAACTGAGTCCAAGAAGGAGATGGCTTGTTCGTGGAGACCGGGCGAAGCAGACGCCGAGCAGCCAGAGCAGCCCCGAGGGCCGAGGATGCAGCTGAGAGCACTGGTTTTGGACCCGGACAGGCTGGGTTCATTCTGGCTCTGCACCTGCTGGAGGTAGTGACCTTGGCCAGGTCACTTTTTGGTGTCTCGGTCTCATCTGTGAACAGGGATGGCAGTGCCTACTCCACATGGCACAGTAAGGATGGAATGAGTGATTGTACATAAAGCCCTTACAACAGAGGCTAGAACATACCAGACCTTATCATCCCACCTCCCATTCCACTGAGCTCTCCCACCACGTCTGGGGAGGCTCTTAAAATTGTGCTCCTGGGCAACCACGGCTTTAGTGATGCATCGAGTAGCTGCCACCCGGCCGTGCACTGCATGTTACGTGCTCATGCTTGCCTCCACCAGCCCTCCCCGTCCCCACTTTGCAGGCAAGGAAACTGAGGCCCAGAGAGACATAAGGACCTGCCCAGGCCTTCACATCTCAGAAATCACAGCCAGGACAGCCACACCCAAGTAAGCCCATAACCCCCTTCTGCCAAGTGCAGGAAACCCAGATTGTTAGGATTATTGGTATTGTTGTCCCAAACAATCCTCTAGACAGGGACAATGCAGCAATCATGGAGGGTGCTTATTTCCATTGGCTCCACGATCATCCCTCCACCCATGCGGAGGGGGCCCTGGAGCTTTAAGAAGAAGCTCCTCGAGGCAGGATGAACAAACACGCAGTGAAAAGCTCGCAGCTGGGCCCCAGGTGCTGGGAGAGAGAGTGGGGCAGGAAGCGGGCAGGCCATTTCTTTCTTTCCTCTTCTTTCTTATTTGTTTGAGAAGCAACTTTACTTTCTAAATCGGTCATTGTCACCCGTTGGCCCCCGCCCCACCTGGGCCAGGGCCTCTGGTGACAGGGGCTCAAGAGGAAGCTCTAGGGGAGCAGGAGGGACAAGGGTACTAGGTGTGGCAGAGCCCGGGGCCCAGCTGGCCTCGGGTGGCGGGGGTGGGGGTGGGGGCTCTTCCCCGGCAGAGGTCTCACGGACTCCCTGCAAGGGGCCAGCGCCTGCCTGCAGTGTGACCTCAGTCTTCCAGGTCCAGCTGCCAGGGAGCCCCTCATAAACAGGGAGGTATCAGGGCATCACTTCTCGGGCTAAGATCAAGTGCAGGGAGGTATCAGGGCAATGGGTAGGGGCATGGCTCTGGCATCAGACCCACCTGGCTTCCAAGCTCTGACCTTGCCTCTCTGAGCCTCTGTTTTCTCACCTATAAAATGGGTAGGGTGGTTGTGATGATTAAACATAATTAAAGAACACGACCAATGGAAACCATGTAGCACATTCACTAGCACTGAGCATATTTACTAGCTGGAGGTTCACTTGAGAAGCCAACGGCTCTTGGGCATTGACTATGTGCCAGTCCCTTTTCAAGCAGCCTACACGTATGACTGCCTCTAATCAGCATGATAACTGTCTTTCCATTTAACAGATGAGAAAACTGAGGCACAGGAGAGGCCAAGTATGTTGCACTCACAGGGGCGGATCCACATTCTGCAGGATGTTAGTAGACTCTATATGATATTGGGAAACACCCTTAAGAAAAGTATATGAAATTATGAATACAAAATGACGTGTAAGGCCATGCAAGTGAGCAACCCGGGGCTTAAACTCCATGAGCCTGATCTTTGGTCTCCCTCTAAGCTTTATTTTATTTTATTTTATTTTTTTAAAGATTTTTAAAAATTTATTTGACAGAGACACAGCGAGAGAGGGAACACAAGCAGGGGACATGGGAGAGGGAGAGGCAGGCTTCCCGCCAAGAAAGGAGGCCGATGCGATGCAGGGCTCCATCCCTGGACCCTGGGATCATGACCTGAGCCAAAGGCAGACGCTTAACAACTGAGCCACCCAGGGACCCCTCCCTCTAAACTTTAGACCACACAGCTAGCACGTAGCAGAGCCCCGGCGGCCAGCTCCAGAACACACAAGTGCTGTGAGAGCACTGTTCATGGTAGATGGGACAGAACACCCCAACCACATGCCATACATACAGGGTACCAGCAAACAAGAGGCCAGATTTCCACTGCCCTCGGTGTGTGCCACACACTCTTTTTTTTTTTTTTTTTAAGATTTTTATTTATTTATTTGACAAACAGAGATCACAAGTAGGCAGAGGGGCAGGCAGAGAGAGAGAAGGAAACAGGCTCCCCGCTGAGCAGGGAGCCCCATGTGGGGCTCGATCCCAGGACCCGGGATCATGATCTGAGTGGAAGGCAGAGGCTTTAACCCACTGAGCCACCCAGGCGCCCCGCCACACACTCTTCTAATTTAACCCTCCAACAACCCACTGAGGCAGGCAACGTTATTATTATCCCCATTTTACAGATGAGGAAATCGAGGTTCAGAGAGGCCCAGTGGCTTACCCGAGGGCACAGCACGAGGGAGTAGCAGAAGGAGACTTGAACCCAGGCAGCCTGACTTTGAGGACTCTTGGTTGATCCACCATAAGAACCATTACCTCGCTTGTCCCTCGGGATCAGTGCCTCCAGCCGGCACTCCTCAACCCCCTTGGTAGGTCCTCTCATCCCTTACCTGACAGCTGCTCGGGGTGGGGACAGGACACCCTGGCTTTGGAGTCAGAAATGCCCGCACAGGGGCACCTGGGTGGCTCAGTGGGTTAAGCTGCTGCCTTCGGCTCGGGTCATGATCTCAGGGTCCTGGGATCGAGCCCCGCATCGGGCTCTCTGCTCAGCGGGGAGCCTGCTTCCCTTCCTCTCTCTCTGCCTGCCTCTCTGCCTACTTGTGATCTCTCTCTGTCAAATAAATAAATAAAATCTTTAGAAATGCCCGCACACTAATCCTCACCCTGTTGTTTCCTAGCTGTGAGCCCCTGAGGCAGACTGGTCACATCTCAAGCCTCAGTTCTGTCTTCTGTAAAATGGGATTTTATCACTTCTAGGGTGGCAGAGTCTGGGCCGACGGTTACTCTACACGTCTGGTAATGTACTATCAGTAAACCATGCATTATCTCTATTTCTAGACCTTATGGCTACCCTGGATAATAATATCCTCAGGATAGTTCGGAGGACCAGAGATAAAGACAGATGAAACACCTGGTCCATACTAAATGTTCAGCACCGGCAGAGACTGCGGGCATCTAGGCAGGGGAGAGGTCATTTGTGAGGAGTGGATTTTGGAATGGAGAAAGAGCACAGGCCAGGTGTCAGGCAACCTGTGTTGTAGATGGATCTCTCCCACCAGCTGGTTGTGTGGCCTTAAACAAGTCACTTCCCTCTTTCTGGGCTCAGTTTCTCTATTTGCAAGTTACAGGCACTGTACCCCCAGTGCATGCATGACATTGCCTCTAACGGGTTGGATTTCTGTATATGAGCATGGGACTGTCTTCTGGGGCCCTCTGAGGGCCGCTCCTGTGGAGTCTCCCCACTGCCCTTGGGGTGCTCTTCATGGCTACCCTTGAGACAGAGAGGAGGGTTGGCAGTGAACTTCCACATCTCATCTGCTCCAACAGAAACATGGTCTTGTGGCTCAGTGTGGGGGCCCTGCAGCCAGATGGCCTTGATCTAATCTGCTTCCTCATCTGTGAAATGAGGATGAAGATAGCAGACTTCCTTACCCCCATTTTACCGATAAGGAGAATTAGGTTCCAAGAGGCACCAGACTTGCTGGAGGTCCCCAGTCCCATCCTGTGTTGTCCTACTGTCCCTGCCCCACACTCTCAGAGGTGTGGCCTTTCCTGTGTGGGAATCCTGACTCCCTCACCCCATCCCAGATGGCTGGGTCACATGGTCTTTCCCCCTCTGCCTGCCATCCTGGCTCTCCTCTCCACCTGTTAAACTCATCCAGGGGGGTCAGGCCCCTGGCCAGCCCCAATGCTCCCACTTATAGGCATTTTGACTCGGAGCAAGCTACCTACCCTCTCTGGGCCCCCATTTTCTTCATCCACGTAACAGGAACAATAGTTCCCACCTCATATGCTTGGCACACCCAGTCCCTGACCCACTGTGAGCACACAGGCAATGTCAGCTGTCTTTGTCTTCACCCGGCTCAAATTCAGACTTCTTAGGAGGCTGCCTGGCTACCTCCATAGGACTGAGTTTCTCTGGGCTCCCACAGCCCAGTCCCTACAGCGCTTATCACCTTAGGTCCTAACTGTCGGCCACCATGTCTCTATCCCACACTACCGTAGACTCTTGTGTTCTAGCCTTTGTGACATCTGCCGTGTCTGTCAGAGACTGCTATACATCAGGTGCTCAGTTAAGGATTGGTGAACAAACAAATGAATGAATGAATGAATGATGACTCTGTTGTGCTGAATTTATTGGCTGTACTTTGCACCCTATCAGGCCAGCAGGAATCTGGGTGCTGTTCCCGCTGTGATTTCTTCCACCAGCTCTGTACACAGCTCCCATTTATTGAGCACTTACTATGTGACAGGCATCGAGACAAGCATTTCCCAGCGCCATCTTGCTCATACCTCTCGGTCATCCTCTAGGGTGGGTGTTCTGTTGGAATCACCATTTCACAGATAAGGAATCGGGCTCTACTGGAGGAGGGGGAGCACCTATATTGGCTGGTCCAAGGTCCACAGCCTTTCCACCCATGTGAGGGTGGCTGGGTAGAGCCTAGAACAGTAGGAAACTGTCACCCCTTCTGGAATTTGCCTCTGCCCACTCCCTCCTTGCAGAACTTCTCTCCTCCCTGGAAGACCCATAATCTCTCTCATACTCCTCCGTCGCCTTCTTAAGTTCTGCCAACTTACACACGTTAGAGTCCGCCGAGTTCCGCCCTCAAGCCTTGGACTGAACTGAGTGGGGTTGTAGTTTATTGAGCCTGTCTGGCATATTCCCAACCCCTTTCATTTCCTGTCCATGTGGGCTAACCCATCATGGGGTCCCGCATGCTGGGAAGGGCAAGGAGGCCAAGCAGGGTGCCACATTCTCCTGGGTACAATGACTGGGCTGGGGCATGTGATGCTGGCTGGGTCAATCAGAGCCCTTCCTGGGACCATCAATACAGCTAGTAGGGACCACTGGCCTTTCCTTCTGGAGTGTGAGTTGATAGAATGTGAACGTGTGAGCATCTTTCCTGGGGCTGGAGATGGCCTGTCTGCCATGGGAGAGAAGGAGGTCCATTCTTCAAGACAGGCAGAAACAAACAAAACTGACTGATGGGGTGGGGACATCATTAGGAACCCAGGATCCAACAGTGCCTGAAGCTGACACACGCTTTGAAACTTAAAGGTAAAGGAGCCACTTCATTCTCAATCTCTTCTTTTCCTTTAAATTTTCCCCCTTAACTTGGTTTGAATTGAGTTTGGGTCACTTAGAACCAAAGATTCTTAATACGATATTCTCTTCTCTCTCTCTAGCTTCCCATGGATGATGTTGGATCTTATCTACTCCCACATCTGTGGGTCTGGCACAGATGGCTCTTGAAGAAATGGATGTCTCACATATACCCTGAAAGTGACCTCACCCTGCTCCTTTCCTGGGTTCCAGAGACAGAAAATCCAGTTGTCCTTACCTTCTCTCCTTCAAATTAATCTGCCGTTAAGTGCTGCTGTTCTGTTTTGGAAAGTTCCCTCCCATCTGTCCCCCTCTCCTGCCCCCTTGCCCTTGCCTTGGTTCACACCACCTTCAACTCACTGCAACAGCTTCAATCCGTCCTCTCTTTCCTCTTCGTTTTATCCATCCTCCATCCTTGTTACCACAGTGATCTCACTGTGAACCCACAGAACCCACAGCTGACCACATGGCTCCCTGGCTTCGAACTCTGCAAGGCTCCCCATCAACCCCAGTACAAAGTCAAGCTCCCTATGGTGACATTGGAAGCCCTGCCCAATTATCTTCACCCTGCACCCCTCTCTTCTCCCCATCCAGCACTTCAGACACATTTCATGCCCTTCCCTGAACACACTACATCCTTTCTTGTCCCCAGATTTTCTCCTGGAACTGTCTCTGCTTGGAACGTGCCTCTCCTTCTCCCCACCGGAACTACAACCATCCTTCAAAGAGTCTTCTCAAGACTGACTCCCCTGAGAAGTCCTCTTCCCTGTATCCTTCCTGGGGGTGGGAGGTCCACTCCCCCCACCTTCAGAGCCCCCATGACTCCTTTACCTCTTGGCTAACTGGACCATGAACCGCCTGAGGGTGGGATCTCCCTCCTTCTCCACCCTGGTGCTGATGAGGCAGGATGCGGTATGCTCTGCCAGAGAAGGTGAATGCCAGGTGGCCCCTCTCACGTGGATCCTTGGAAGCTCACTGGCTAAATCTAGTTTGGTACTTGATTTTTTAAAGGATTTTATTTATTCATTTGACAGACAGAGATCACAAGTAGGCAGGGAAGCAGGCAGAGGGAGAGAAGGAAGCAGGCTCCCTGCTGAGCAGAGAGCCCGATGCGGGGCTCGATCCCAGGACCCTGAGATCATGACCTGAGCCGAAGGCAGAGGCTTTAACCCACTGAGCCACTCAGGCGTCCCCATAATTTCAGTTTTTTTCACGTGGACAGCACTTCAGAGTTTACAAAGTGTTTCTGGGTTTCTCCTTTGGTCTTTACATCCCTATGGAGTGTCGGGGAAGGTGTTATTAACCCCATTTCACAGTGGAAAACTTGATTCAGTTAAGGATAGAACCCACCCCCAGTCTTGGGCAAGTCTGAGGGTCTCTCAGGGTCTCTCAGACCCTCAGACTTTTCCCATCCAAGCCCTCCCCAACCTCCCCATTTCCCAGATGAGGGCTGCGAAGCACGGAAGGCCAGCGTCCCTGGGTCAGAAGAGAGAATGCGGCTTTTGGATAGGGCTAACAGCAACACCAATGACCACGACGACAGCTACTGAACGTTATTGTGCACGAGTGTTCTAGGCGCTTCGCTAGCATTACGGGCTCATGAGGAAGGGTTCATCATTCTCATTTTACAAATGAGGAAACTGAGGCACGGAACAGTTGGGAGTTGCCTCTCTTAGGGTCTTCCTGACGTCTGGGTATTTATTTGGTCCAGCACTTACTTTCACATCACTTTCCCAGTCTCACCAGCCCGACGCCAGGCAGGCACCAGGCCTTCCGACTCCCCTAAGCGCCGGGGCCAGGAGCGCAGCTGGCGCGGGAGGGGCACGGGGGAGGCGCGGGGTGGGGAGGGGAGACGGGGCCGCGAGTGCGCGTGCGCGCCGCCTCCCCCGCGGCCGCGCGGGCCCCGCTTCCCGCAGCGGAACGCGCCAGGTGCGCGCCGGTGGCCGCCGCGCGGCGGCTGTGCCCGCGTGGGCGCGGGCGAGGGACCCGGGCGGGTGGCGCCCCACGCCCATCCTCCCTCCCGCCCGCCCTTTCTCCCGTGGCTGGTGGCAGGTGAGTGGGTGTCGAGGAACCGCCAGGCAGCGGAGAAAACAGGACGCCGCAGAAATCAGATTACTCACCTGCAGCTGCGACTACCCCGCGCTAATAAAAGCTGAGCTTCCTGTTGTTTCTTTATTACCACCCTCTGCCTTCCCCAGCCCCAGCCCAGCTCCCAGCTGCAGCCAGGGCCCTAACCGATGGCCAGAAACCAGTAGCTTCAGGGTCCAGGACCACTCTGCTACCTGAGATTCTACCGCGTGCGGGCGCGCGATTGGGTTAGGGGTTGCCCCCAAAGAGGCCCTCGGTCATCTGCCAGAGAATCACCTGGGGTGCTGGTTCACCAAACTGGTCCCCAGACACTGCTTTGCACCTGCTGATTCGGAATCTCTGCAGTTAGGGCCCAAGAGTCTGCGAATTCGTACGAATCTCTGGTGATCTGTATGCAGGCTCAAGTCTGAGACCCACGCAGATCAATGTCATAGGTTCACGTGTCCTGGGTTTGTTTTTCTTGACTACCACCCGCAAGTTAGGGATGGATCCTATCCCCGGTCTTGGCTAAGGAAGTCCCTGACCCCAGGGCCTCTGTTTGCTCATCTGTTACGTGGGTATGAAAATAATACCGACTTCTTGGACTGAAACAGGCTCAAATGAGATACTATGCTTTGCAGGATTTCTGGTGGTGGTTCCTGAAGTTTACAGTCCCAGCAGGAATAAAAACTGATCTAATATGCTGAGGACCTGGGTGCTGGGCAGGGAGAACAGGAGCTCTAGAGGGGACATGGGAAGAGCCATAATTCACTCCAGGTACATTGGGAAAGAAAAGCCCTTCATTGTGGAGCTTCTCCAAAGTTGCGTCCTACCGTGCTGGAAAAATGTTCCTGCCCAGGGCACTGACAACCCCTGATGGCTAGATCTGGTGGCTTCTTCGGTGCCTCTCTGTGGTCTCTGACCACAAGGTTGGCCACACCCTCCTTCAAGCCCTCCCCTTGCTCAGCTTCAGGAAAACCCCATGTTCCTATTGTGCTCCCACCTCACCATCAGCTCTTCTGCCCTCTCCCAGCTCTTCCTGGAGTGTGCCCTCCATACTATCCCTGGACAACCTCACCCATTCCCAGTTACCTTCTCCATGCTGAGCTCTGCTTGAGCGCCCAGGGTGTAAATGCAGCATATCCTAGCATCTCCACTTGATGACTCCTCTACACCCCAAATCAACTCAACCAACTCTGAATGCATCATCTTGCTCTTCCCTCCAACCTCCTTGGCCTTCTGGGTTCCTGTCTCTGGGTATCACATCTGGATATTATCCCAGGTGATTTCTCTCCTTTGCCCCCCTACACGGTCTTCCAGTCCAATTAGGTTTGCCTTCCCAGTTGTTCTAGAATCTATCCTTTCCACTTCTCCTGTCCCTGTGCACTCCAGACCTGCTAGTTCAGGGCTCTATAATCTCTCCCCTGGATTATTTTAACAGCCTCTTAAACAGACTTCCTGGTTCTGGTCTAAGCCCCTCACTTTAGCCCAGATGGATCTTTCAGAGACAAGAATGTGTTCTCTGCCTTGCTTCCAACTTTCTGTCACCCATCGGAGCCGTCAATATTCAGTGCAAACTTCTCCTCCCATCCAATGCTCACCTGGGCAGAGTGAAACGCTCCTCTCCACTCCTCTCCACTCAGCGATTTGTACAAACAGGGATATTTACTGAGCTCTTGCGAAGTGCTCAGTACCATGGCGAGCCAGCTATCTCTAGAGCTTTAGCTGAGCCTCATAGCATTGCCAAGAGTGTTATTCCTGGATTTACAGATGAGAAAACTTGAGGACAAGAGAGGTTGGGTAACTTGCCCCCGGTTACACAACTTGTCAGTAGCTGGGATTCATACCAAGACCTCTCTGGTTCCAAAGAGCTAGTCCTCTTCACTGCTCTGCCTTGAGCTACCTTTTTGGGTCCTAATTGGATCATGTTCTCTCTTTTTGTGTCTTCTCTTGTGTCTGAGAGGGTGCCTGACATATGGCAGATGCTTGTGGAATGAATGAACAACTCTATCCACATTTCCATTTGATCCATATAACAACTCTAGGAACTACGGAAGTTCTCAATTTTTGTTACTATGTAATATTTGATGATTACCAAAAAAATGTGTGTTGAGTGTCTGGTTTATGAATACAAGCATCTGTGGACCCACTGCCCAACTTAGGAATTAGAACTTCACCAGCACCATTGAGGCCCCCTGTGTGCCTCCTAGTTCTGTTTCCTGCCTCCCTCCAGAAGTCAACACAGTATGGAATTTTGTAGTCACAGTTCACTTGGTTTGAAAAAAAAAAAATAGTGTCCTCATATGGGGATGGATCCTATACAACATACTGTTTTGTTTGCTTTTTTACCTTTATGTAAATAGTACAACCCATAGGCATTTCTCTGTGGCTTGATTTTTTTCAAGGTCACTGTGTTTCTAAATATATGACCTTGCATTTCAGCTGTCATTCATTCATTTTTTCCACTGTCTAGTACTCCATCATCTACATGGTCCTCCGTTACTTCATCTACTCTCCAGTCAATGGGCATATAGGGTGACTCTTGTTTTCTCATACATGTCTCCTGGTGCAGGCACGCCTGAGTTTCTCTAACTTTCATGCCTAAGATTCAAATCATGGGTCATCAAGTATGCACGTTGTTAGCTTTACAACTGCTGCCTAATTGTTTTCCTAAGTGCTGGTCCCAATGAACACTCTTCATTTCGTCTACCACAGTGAAGGAGAGTTTCAGTTGCTCCACATCCTCACCAATACTCACTATTAGACTCCTTCGTTGTCCCTAATAGGTGAGTCTTCATTTGCATTTCCCTAATCAGATGAAACATTTTTTCATTTGTTTATTTTGCATCCTGGCTTCTTTTTCAGTAAATTGCCTGTTCAAGCCTTTTGCCCACTTTCCTACTAGGTTGTTAAGTTTTTCTTCGTACTTTGAGGCATTCTCAGGGAGATTCTGTGTTTTTGTTTCTTTTCTTTTTTCTTTAAGTCAACTCCATGCCCAATGTGGGGCTCAAACTCGCAACCCTGAGATCAAGAGTTGCATGCTGTACTGACTGAGTCAGCCAGGCATCTGTGTTTTTATTTCATAATAGAGTTAGGATCGGTGACCCAAGTTCACAGGAGACAGAGCTGGGTCCCAAACCCATATTCCAAGGGCCTTTGTACCAATCCCTCCACCTCATCTTCCTTCCTTCATTCCTGAAATATCCACTGATGCTCTTCTCAGTAAATACTGAAGAGGGAGCAGAGTTGTGGTTCAGAGTGTAGATGCTGGAGACCCCCCAGCTGGATTTTAATCTTTTCTCTGCCACTCACAAACTGTGACTTTGGGTAAATTTCTAACCAATCCGTTCCTTAGTTTCTTCATCTATAAAATAAGAATGATACTAATACTACCTCTCCTATAGGGTTGATGTGTGGGGATTGAGTGAATTAATTTAAATGAAAGTCTTAGGACTATGTCCAGCACAGTCAGTGCTGAATAAATAACCAGCACATGCCATGCACTATGCCAGCAGGGTACTTGTTCTGGGGACATGAGCGTGAAAAGACAGACAAGGATCCTGCCCTCATGGAACCCACTGTTCCACAGAAGGAAATGGACACAAAATAAATAACGTAATGCGTCTTGTGATAAGGGCAAGGAAGAAAACCACAAGGTGACAAGACCAAGTGACCAGGTACTGAGTCAGCTGGGTGGTCATGCAGGGAAAGCCCCCCTGTAGGAGGTGACACTTAGGATGAGGCACAGAGGATGAGAAAGAGGTCATACAGGGAAAGCCCCCTGTAGGAGGTAATACTTAGGATGAAGCATGGAGGATAAGAAAGTCACCCAAGCAAAGAGCAGAGAGGAGAGTAGTCCAGCAGCTGGAAGGGCACATGCAAATGCCCTGAGGCAGGAAGCACTTGGCATGCTCAAGAGACTGCAAGGAGAGCAGCAAGGCTGGGCCCAAGTAAGCAGGGAGCTGAGGGGCAGGAGAAAAGGGCAGGAAAGCCATCCAGGGTCAGAGTCTGGATTTTACTCTAAGTATAGAGGGAGGTTTTAAACAGTGAAGTGTTATGATATGATTTATGTTTTTAAAAGATCACTCCAACTGTTGCGTGAAGATCAACTATCTATGAATTCATCTAAATACTTCTTGTAGTCACTAGTATTTTTAGCCAGTACCCCCTCTGTGCAAAGCAAAACTTCCCCTTATTGGTCTTAAATTTACTGCTCTCAGGTTTCAAGGGGAGCCCCCTTCTGCCTTGTCTCATAGGGTTACCAGCCCCAGTTAGTCTCTGCTCAAGATATTTTACAGAAGGGGTGGGAGGATGGTCCCCCAGGTTGCATCTTACCTGTGCTGTGATGTTTGCCTACCTGTATAATGAGAGTGGCCCCTAAGAGAGGCTGGAAGGAGGAAGTGAGAGGTAGCTCGGCAGCACTGAGAGGCCAGTGCAGGCCAGTGGCTACGAAGGTGATGATGGCAGGGGTGATGGGGTTAGCATGATCTTGGGCGAGTCATTGAACATCTCTACCCTGAGCTGGGAAATAAGATGAAATAATGATGTTGTAAAATAAACTTGTGCAATAAGTATGTTGCACCAGATGCTGCCACCGTAGGCATGAATCACTATTATGGATTTACACTCCCATCCTGCCCTGTAGGCACTCACACCTTGAGGGGATGTGACCTCATGGGACCTGCCCCCGGTTGGCCCCGGATCCCCCACCCCCAGCAGAGTGTGGCTCTCACCATGCCCAGTGTGATCCAGGCTTTCAAAGGTGTTTCAGACTGTGTGGCCCTAAATACAAGCCAACCTAATCATCTGGGGGTCTACGGAAGCCACGGCTATCTACGCAACCCCGGGGAAAGAACCTGCGCTAATCACTGTCCACCGAAGGATGACCCTGCTTCCTGTTGCATTGGGAAAACAGAAGCAATCAGAAGGAAACTTCCCCCGGCTCCCACCTCACCCTCTGCCCGCCTGCCAGTGTCTGGGCCAGTTCTCTGCCTCTCCCTGTTTCAAGGAGCCCTTGTGTGTGCTTCCAAGCCCATCCCCTTCACAAGGGCACCACACTCCCTCCTCTCTTGCCTCCAGGGCTCATCCCGCAATTCCTCCTGCATCTCCCGCAGCAACAGGTTTCCTTCTCTCCTGCTGGCTCTTTCCCATCAGCACACAATCATGCTGTCATTCTCCCAGTCTTAACACGCACACACACACACACACGCACACACGCACGCACAGAGGCTCTTGGGCTTTCCCTCTACAGTAAAAGTTCTCCAAGAGTTTTCCAATTGACAATCTTAATTGCTTGTCCCCTTCTTTCTTCAGTGCCTTTTAGTTAGGCTTTCATCCACTCTGACCCATTGAAAGTGCTCTTGTCAAGGTCATTGATGACCTCATGCTGCCCAACGCAATGGTCAATGCCCAGTCCTCATCAGCAGCATCTGACCAGGTGACTGAGCTCTCCTACTTGAACACATCCTCCCCGAATCTTGAACTTCCTCTCTCGGTTCCCCTCGCATCTCATGGGACCCCTTTCCAGTCTCCTTCTCCTTCATCTTCCCAACGTCCATGTACTGGCGTTCCCTGGAAGTTGGCCCTTGGACCTCTCCACTTCCCCAGCTCACTCCAGGGTGCTCCCCTCTGGTCCTGAGGCTTTATACACATCCTACCTGCTGATGACTGTAGATTTGTTTCTCCAACCCAGACCTTCCCAATCAACTCTAGAATCACACATCCCTGCTCAGCTATTTAACAAGAAACCCAAACTCAATATAGCCCAACGGAAGTCTTCATTTTTACCCCCAAACCTGATCCTCTCTTGGTCTTCCCACCTCAGCGAAAGGCAACTCCATCCCTCCCATGGCTTGGGGTGGGTCATCCCTGACCCCTCTCTCTCACACTCACACCTGACCCGGCACAAATACCTCCAGCCCTACCTTCAAAAGATGTTCAGAATCTGACGCTCACCGCCTTGACGCTACTACTCACACGGAATCACCGTCTTCTCTTGCCCGGATCTGTGTAAAGCCTTCTGGGGGGATTCCTTTCTTTTGCCCTTGTTCCCCCCTTCACCTTCTATTCTCCATACAGTAGCCAGCAGGATCTTTTAAAAACATGAGTCAAACCACTTCCATTCTCTTTTCAAATGCTCCAATGGCTCCCTTGTCACTTGAAGAGCATCTGAGCACCTTCCCATGACCTAGGAGGTCCTACCTGAGCTGGGCATGCCCCTCCTCACCTACTCTCCTCTTGCTTTCCTTTCCCTCCCTTCAGCCACTCTGGCATCCCTGCTGATCTTGGAGCAGCCAAATATAATCATACCTCAGGGCTTTTGCACTTGCTCTCCCTTCTGCTAAAGGACACTACCCTGGATCCTTCTGCAGGGTTCACTTCTGCTCATCATTAAGGAGGTTTCCTTGGCCACTCCCCATAAAGAAGCACCCCATCCTCCCTCCGTCACCTCTGCCACTTTCTAGCCCCTCTCCTGCTTTCCTTTACTTCCTGGCATTCATCACATCAAAGGGACATTCTGAGCATTTTTAAAAATTTGCTTATCATATGTCTCCCCACTAGAATGTCAGTTCCACAAAGGCAGGGACTTTGTTTCACCCTCTACTGTATTACCCAGAACAGTTCCTGGATCATAGTAGGTGCTGAGGAAATATACACGAAATGCATGCACGTGTTCAAATAACTGAGAAGTTATTTTTTGGTTTCCACGGTGGCATCTTTCCTAACGGATTTTCAAGCATTTGCTGATTCAACAAACATTTTATGGGGTATTTTATTTATGCGCCCACTTTAAAACCTACCCTCCCTGCTGAGATGAATTTCCCCTGAATTCTCTGTGCCGTGCCCCTCACTAGGCTCAGCCATAAGATGCAACAGTCATACATTCCACATTCGTTTGTTGAGCATCTATTATGTGTCAACTATTGTGCTAGGTTCTAAAATTCAAAAAGGTGCAATCGAAATAAGATGGTCTCTGGAGAGATGAAAGTAAATAACTTAAATACACAATTGCCCTAAGAGTAAAAGTATTGGTGAGGATATGGTCATTGGAGAGCCTGGTGCCTTATCTGTTGTAAATGGGCACAACCTTTGCGGATGGCTTGTCCTTTTGCTACTGAATCCCTGGTCTAGGAATTTACCTTCAGAATGTTACCACCCAAAGACACAAAGACACAGGGATTGTCGCTGAACTTTTTTTTTCCCCCGTGATCGTGAAAAATTGGAAACACCAATGCCCAACCATAGGAGGCTGGTTATGAAAACAATGATAGATTCATCTAGCTGGTACTAAGGGACCATTAAACATGATTCTGTGCAAGGATATTTAGTGAAACTTGGAAAGATATTTGCAATATATTATCATTGTAAGTGAAAAACTTTTAAAGATTTTATTTATTTATTTGACAGACAGAGATCACAAGTAGGCAGAGAGGCAGGCAGAGAGAGAGGGGGGAAGCAGGCTCCCTGCTGAGCAGAGAGCCTGACGTGGGGCCCGATCCCAGGACCCTGAGACCATGACCTGAGCTGAAGGCAGAGGCTTTAACCCACTGAGCCACCCAGGCGCCCATAAGTGAAAAACTTTTAAAAACCAGATTGCAGAACAACATGTAAAGTGTGACGTCTTTCTTATATATACACATTTGTATCTGTTTAGATCACAAAGAAGTTCAGAAATAGGGCCCCCACATGTTTAAAATGTGGTGGTTTCAATTGCTGAATTGAGGTGATGGGTGTATGGGTGTTTACATGCTACTCTTTCAACCTTTTTGTCTGTTCGAAAAAAAAATCTTACAATATAAAGTTGAAAGAAAATGTGGTTATTTTTGAGTAGAGTAATTTGGGGAGGGTTTTTTTTTTTATTTCTTTGTACTTTATGTATTTAATTTAAATTCCTATCATGAACCTCTACCACTTTTTTTTTTTTTTTTTTGAGTAGGCTCTATGCCCAGCATGAAGCCCATTGTGGGGCTTGAACCCACAACCCTGAGGTCAAGGCCTGAGCTGAGATCAAGGGTCAGATGCCTAACTGATGGAGCCAGGCACCCTAACGACCACTTTTACAAAAATAATTAAGTGATTTCAAAATAAAATAGAGCCCTTGTTACGCAAAATGTTTAAATCAGTTTCGTTGGGGCGTCTGGGTGGCTCAGTCAGTCATTAAGTGTCTGCCTTCAGCTCAGGTCATGGTCCTGGGGTCCTGGGATCGAGTCCCGCATCAGACTCCCTGCTCAGTGGGGCACCTGCTTCTCCCTCTCCCTCTCACCCTACTCCTGCTCTCTCTCTCTCAAATAAAATAAATAAAATCTTAAAAAAAAAAAAAAAGAATAGTTGCCCTGATAGATTATAAAAAAGGGCAGGGGGAGGCAATGCAGACACCTGGGAATAGAGAATTGGGTAAATTAATTGTGGTAGTCATACAAATACTGTGCTACTGTTTTAAAAGGTGTTACAGAAGAGATATTTGTAGTACTTTGATAAGTTAAAAAACAGGCCATAAAACAGTTTATACAGTATTAACCTGTTTTTGAAAAAAAACAACACATAATTCCCACCCCTAGAAAAAACTGGAAACATCCACGCCAAAATGTCAGCAGTGGTTTTCTTTGGGAAATGGCATTGCAGGTGGTTTCCCCCTTCCTTTTGCTTATTTGTATGTCATAAATCAGTTTTGTCCAATAGAACATTCCGCAGTGATGGAAATGATCTGCATCTGTTCTGTCTAGTAGGGTGGTGCCCAGCCACGTGTGGCTCCTGATCACCCTCAATGTGGCTAGTGAGTCTGAGGAGTGGAATTTTACATTTTACTTAATTGTGTTTTATTTATTTTTAAACAATTTCTTTTTTTTTTAAAGATTTTATTTATTTATTTGACAGAGAGAGATCATACATAGACTGAGAGGCAGGCACAGAGAGAAGGGAAGCAGAGTCCCAGCTGAGCAGAGACCCCAAGGCAGGGCTCGATTCCAGGACCCTGAGATCACGACCTGAGCCGAAGGCAGAGGTTTAACCACTGAGCCACCCAGGCGCCCCAGTTGTGTTTAATATAAATGTGAATGGCCGTGTGTACAAAGTAGTTACTTACTGCATTGAGCATTGAGGTTCTGAATTGTTTACAGAGAACACACAGTGGCTTTGC
Organism: Martes martes; assembly: GCF_963455335.1. Classification (NCBI taxonomy): domain Eukaryota; kingdom Metazoa; phylum Chordata; class Mammalia; order Carnivora; family Mustelidae; genus Martes; species Martes martes. The sequence goes on along the minus strand of NC_137891.1, from coordinate 174,243,428 downwards.
AAAGAGGGAAAAAAAAGAGCTTTTCTTTCTTTTTTCTTGTTTGTTTATTTATTCTGCTACTTGTAGAACTCCTTGGAGATCTCGGTAAGAGGCGCAGAGTGTCCGGGCTTTGCAAACTGTGAAGTGCTGTACTCAGGAGTGCTGCCATCTGGGACTCTTCTTATCTAGCCCCTTTTTTGCCCTTCCCTCCTGGGCTCTGAGATAGAGACAGCATCTCCTGGTGGTCTCTGGAAGCAAGGATGGTGTCTTGGGGTCTGCGCCCCCCCCCCCCCCCCCGCCGCAAAGGAAGCATTCATTCACACTTTCATTCATTCAACAGTCATTGTGAGCCCTCCCTCTCCTGGCCAGGAACCACTTTAGCACAGGGGACAGTGGGACAATGACGCAGGTATCTGCTCCTGTGGAGACGGTGTGGGACAGGCCGGGGAGATACAGAGTGGGAAGTCACAGGGCTGGGACATGGAGGCCTGCCTGGCTTTGTGCCCCAGCTCGGCCTCCTCGGGGTACAGCACTTAATCTCCCTAAGCCTTCACCTTCTCTTCTCTAAAAGCCAGAAAAGAGTGACACTGCCCTGCCGAAGCACAGTGTTGACCAGAGCTGGGAAAGCGCATTACAAAGGCTTGCAGAGATGTTCATGGCCAGAGAATGTGCTTTCCTGGGGAAACAACTGGGCAGTGAGAGCCAGTCCGATGTCTATCACAGATATTATTTTGGATTCTTTAAGCATAGTTAATGTATCAACCTTAGGGGCGCCTGGGTGGCTCATTTGGTTAAGCGTCTGCCTTTGGCTCAGGTCATCATCCCAGGGTCCTGGGATCGAGTCCCGCATTGGGATCCCTTGCTCAGCAGGGAGCCTGTTTCTGCCTCTGCCTCCCACTCCCCCTGCTCATGCTCTCTCTCTCTCTCTGACAAATAAATAAAATCTTAAAAAAAAAAAAATAGGGGCACCTGGGTGGCTCAGTGAGTTAAAGTCTCTGCCTTCGGCTCGGGTCATGATCTCAGGGTCCTGGGATCGAGTCCTGCATCAGGCTCTCTGCTCAGCTGGGACCCTGCTTCCCCTCTCTCTGTGCCTGCCTCTCAGTCTATGTGTGATCTCTCTCTGTCAAATAAATAAATAAAATCTTAAAAAAAAAAAAAAAAAGGTATCAACCTTAGGAAGACCAGAAGATGAGACCCATGAGACGTTTGCTCCAGGTCAAGGGGGAATCGGGGTTCTGTTTGGAAATACAGACCTGGATTACCATCCTCCTCTTGGGATCTTGGCAAGAGAGCAGAGGGGACACATGAGGAAACAGGCAAACTCCACTCGGCTGTCCCACTGGTATATGCTGGGTCACTAGGGACACAATGGAACAAGACAGCCTGTGCTCTCAGGAAGCTTCCAAAGGAAGCCAGGAGGCAGCTGTTCATCAAATAGCCGCTCAAATATATAATTACAAACTGTGATAAGGGTTACCGGGAGGAAGCAGAGTGCTACGAAGACATGTCACGGGACATCTTGATTTAATGGGAGTAGGAGGGTCAGAGATGCTGTCTCTGAGGAGAGCAGGCTCTGAAGGGGCTTCATAGGGGGTGATGGGGTGGGGACAGAGGGCTGGGGTGGGAGGCAGATGAGTGCTCCTGAGACCAGTGTGGCTGGAACCCGTAGGCAGAAAGAATGGGGTCTGCCACACGGCTGGGGCCAGACCAAGCTCGGACCGATGAACCGTGGCAGGGGAGGGGCGGGGGGGAAAGTTGTTCATTCTGGGATGAACGCTGAAGGGGCAGGATGGAGGTAGGGAGGGCACAGTGCTGCTGAGGTAAGGAGTTGGCAGCGGGAGGCAGAGACGGGGAGAGATTTGGGAGCTGTTTGGAGACTTGGCATTGGATTCGCCCCAGGGATGTGGCAGGAGGGGTCCCCGCGTGGTGAGTTCTGTGAAGGAGGTCTGATTAAAGCTGACTTGAGGGGTGCATCTCTGCGGGGCTGTGCAAGGGGCTGCAGCGCCCCCGGTGGAGACAAAAGGGAAAGACAGTCTCCGCAGCCAGTCTCCACAAAGACCGTCCTCTGTGTGCCTGGGGAGCTCGCAGAGAAATGAAACTGAGGTTTGTTGAGCCCTGGCTGTGTGCCAGGCCCTATTCCAAGGGCTGCACCTTCATCGCCTGGTTTAATCCCCACAACAATCCTAGGACATCGGTGCTATTACAACTCCCATTTTACAGAGGAGGAAACTGAGGGTCAGAGAGGCATTGAGGCTGTGAGGCGAACTCCAGCCAGGCTGAGCCCGGTCCCGCTTTCGCGGTGGTGTCATACTGCTCTTGTGGTTTGCGGTGACAAGAGCCCGGAGGAGCTGGGAAAGGGGGAGGAGTGAGGCGGAGGCTGGAGAGATGGGTTCCCCGAACACTGATGGATGGGCTGCCCTCGTTAGGTTAGGCGGTCTGGACTCAGCTGTGGCAGAATGAATAGCACATTCTTAGGGTGGAGGTGATGAGGTCAGATAGGCTTTTTTTTGGAGAACTCACTCTGGGACCAGGGAGAACAGATGGGGGAATGGAATTCCAGAGGGGATGAGACTGAGGCAGGGCATGGGGGCACCCAGGGAAGGGGCCACCGCAACAGTGAGGGGCAGCGGGGCTCCGGGCAGCAGGGATGGACTCCAGACAGACAGGGTGGCTGGCCGGCGGGATTTGAGGGGTGAGGATTCAAACTTGGGTCACAGGAGGATGCTGTTTATTTTATTCATGCACAGAGCAAACTTTTACCGAGCACCTACTAAGCGCCAGGTTCAGAGCAAAGTACTGAGAACCCAGAGAAAAAAGATGAAATTGGTAGGAAGCCAAGAAGGGAGGGGGGAAATGCAAGAAGAGAAGGGAGGGGGGAGACAATGATGAGTTTGGTTGGGGAGGTACTGAGTTGGAGGGGTGGGGGACAGCTATGGGACAACATCCAAGGGGCATTGGATAAGGGGTCTGCCCTTGGGAGAGAGGCACATTTGAGATACAGAATTTAGAAAATCAAGTCTTGGGGACAACTTGTTAAATGTACTGAACATCATTGATCTGTACACTTAAAATTAGCTAATTTTTATGACATGAATTATATCCCAATTAAGTTAAAAAATGAGACTAAGAAAAAACCCCAACAAGTCTCAAAAAGTCATGAAAACAGGGAGGGGGTGAACATTCCAGAGGGAAGGCAGAGGGCAGGAGTGAAGGCCTGGGGACAGGATAGGGCGGGGGTGGGGTGAGGGGTGTAACATGGTGTGACTGAATTTGGGCAGCTGTGAAGGAAGTGCCTTGCTCACAGGCTACTGAGCACTGGCCCCCTGCAGGTGGTGCGGGAGCCTTTGCTTCCTAGACTGAATCAATCCTCCGGACAACCCCAGAAACATGATGCCATCCTCATTTACAGTTGGGGAAACTAAGGTTCAGAGAGGTTAAGCAAGTTACCCAAAGTCACATTGCCTTTATTAAAGGAATAGAATCCATTCAGTCCAGGTCTGTCGGTTCTGAAGTTTGGGCTTTTAATTAACTCTGGACCAAGTTTCACCGCATAGAACAAATGACCCATCCCAGAAGAGGCAGGTAGTGGGGCTGAGTCCTGGGAGTCCACTGCCGGGAGACCTGGGGCCGAGACACTGGCGCTACAATGGCGCCATCTGCTGGCCCAGATGTGGAGCTTGGCCGGCGATGGGCAGTGCTCATTCTCCAACTTGGCACAATTCTTTTTCTTCCCCTCTCCTCAACATTGTGTCCTCCCACCAGGCCTGAGAGCTAGTAGACAGGGATTAATGTCTGGCCTCAACTTACCAATGGGGACACCAAGGCTTAGAGAGGAGAAGATGACTAGAGAAGTAGAGGAGGACCCAGGATTCAAGTCCTTGTCCATGAGATGCTCTCCACATCCTATGGAGATCCCCACAATGTCCCTGAGGGCATCCAGGGGCATTTAGGTCAAGTCCCTCTCTTCCTGCTTTACTGATGGGAAGACAGCTTCAGGCAGTGGCCTGACCTATCAAGGTGTGTCTCTGTGTGGGGGTTTGGCTTACAGAGGTTACTTCTGGATCAACAGGCGGTGTCCTGGGTTCTCAGGCTGGGCAGAAGCCCTGTCCCCTCTCTCCACCAGGGAACCTAAGCCGGGCAGCATTGCTTTTTGGAGAAACGACTGCCCTTTCTCCTTCCATAACCCCTCAGGTATTGTGAGTCTCAGGTTCAGGAAGGAGGGAGGGGAGGGAAGATAAAGAGGCCCAGTTAGAGGGGGGACAATGCGCTGGGAGACGGAGAGGCAGGACCCCTGCGAAAGGGAGGGGGGGGCCAGAGCAAGGCCAAGATGGGTGATAAGGACAGACACGAGCCACCACCACTGAGGGACAGGCACTGAGGCACGTTCTTCACAGGGCTAAGACCCTTAACCCGCTCAATGACTCCACCAGACAGGAAGCATTATTACCCTTGTTTACAGTTGAGGAGCAATATGAGGGAGTTTGAATAATGTGCTCAAGGTCACATGCAAGTAGATATGAAACTGGCATCTAAACCCAGGAAGACTCCCAGGAGAGAGGGAATGATGGAAAGCAGAGAGAAAGGGGCAACAAGGTATTGGAACAGAGCTCAGGCTGGGTGTGGGACTGGAGCAAAGGGGTCCTGCTGCCGAGGGGGGTGTCTTGTCCTTGAGTGTATGAATATATACATGTCATGGGGAGGGAGAGCGTCTGAGAGTCTCTTGTCATGTCTTGGTAACAGCCATGGTGAATTGCCGGGCTGTGGCTGAGCAGACCAGGGTTGGTGAGGGGCCTTTCTCGTGCCCCACATTTCTGGGTTGACTCATAGTCATCCTTCCTGACTCGGCTGAGAAGTCATCTCCCCTGGGAAGCTGCCCCTGGAGAGGCTGGTTCAGGCCTGCCTCTCCGTCCCTCAGTGGCCCTGGCTCAGCCAGGAATCAGGTAAGTCTGGTTTTCAGACCCATTCTCCTGGATCTCTTGGGGGATGGGCACTGAGCCCAGACGGAGGGGACAGGAAGGAAGAAGACAGGCAGCGTGTCCCCCCACCTCCCCTAACTGCTGTCCCACGTGGCTGGGCTCCTCTTGTCCCACTCCCTCCTTCTCCAGGAGCCAAGGGGGTTAAGTAAACCATCCCAGGACAGCCAGGCCAGACCACCACCCCAGGCACCTGGCTAGGCACTGCCACGGGACACCCCCCTCAACACCGTCACCCTCAGCATCCCTGGGAACAGGGCTAACAGAAATAGGAAACTCCCCCGCCCCCCCCCTACCCCCATCCACAGGCCTCATCCAGAAGCAGGGCTTGGAAATAGTGACACAGGGGAAGAGGGCATGGGAGTGCCTCAGACAGACTCTACTACCTACCCGGCAGAGACATGTGAGGCTCAGCATCCTCATACGGAAAGGAGGTAATACTAGTACCTATTCCAGAGTTTTCCGTGAAAGTTACACAAAGTTCTAGAATGTAGTTGAGCGTCCAGGAAATGGTAGATGCCACCACTACCAATACAAAACAGTGAAGAGTCTACCTTCATATTTCATCCCTTGCTAACCTCTATACTGCATGTTTACTGAGCACTTACTATACGCCAGAGAGCATTCGTAGCCCTTCACCTGCACCAAGTCATTTAAGCCCTATTACACTCTTGTGCCTGTTTGAGAACAAAGATAGGGGGTCTCAGGCATGGCGGGGTGCACAGCTGGGAAGGGGTGGAGCTGGGGTTTGACCCAGACTGTATGGCCCTGGAGTCGGTGTTTCTCGCCACTCTGCCACATTCTTGTATTGTCGGGCTGTCAGCAGTTTTCACGTGACTCTGTCATTGGGAATGATCATCATTCTCCCCTCGTTGCTATTTGTCTGGTTCAGCATTTGCTCATCCCTCACTGGTGCCAGACCCTGTGCTGGGATAGAAAAGGAGGCAACAGAGAGCTCCCTGTCTAGTTCTGGCAGAGGATAGACACTTTAAGAAAACCCACCCTAGCAAGTGATTGGTTCCATGGCAGGGCCTCCACGAGGCACAGAAGAGGGAGAGATAAACCTTAGAATGGATGGCCAAAAGCAGAAGGATCAGCTGAAAGAGAATGAATGTTTGCAAGCTGAGCAGGGTCTTGAAGAATGAATAGGAGTTTGACAGGCAAAGAGGAAGAAAGAGCATTCCAGAGAGAAGGGGCAGCATGGTGCTTCTCCCTCTGCCTGCTGGTCCCCTTCCTTGCTCTCTCTCTCTCTGTCTCCCAAATAAATTTTTAAAAAATCTTTTTTAAAAAGTTATTAATAACTTCAGGACAGTGACAACAAGACATGAAACAGGCACTGAGCCCTTCTGAGTATGGAATGGGGCAGGTCACATGCCCAGAAAGCTGACCCTACAACCACCCATTATCCACACTGGAAACCTGACTGCCGTCTTTTGCCTCTTCTTCCCCCCTACCCCATATACTGAGTCCTTGTGGATTCAAGCTCATTAAGTGGCTGCCCCTTCTTCACCCCAAATGCCATGCCTCCGATCTAGGCAGCACTTCTCGCCGCCAGACAACAGCAGCCACCCAAACGTCTTCCAGACTTGCCTGCTCTCGCCCATCCTCCCCTTTGCAGCCAGACAGAGCTTCCTACAGGCCAACCCGACCCTAGCACCTCCCAGCCACCTCCCAATGGCACCTGCAATGGATTGAACTGTGTTTCCCCCAAATTCACGTGGTAAAGCCCTAAGCCCCAGTGTGACTGTATATGGAAATAGGGCCTTGAAGAGATAATTGAGATTAAATGAGGTCACAGGGTGGGGCCCTGATCTGATTGGACTCTTGTCCCTATAGGAAGAGAAAACAGTGACCTGGCCCCGCCCTCTGCCCAGCACAGGCACGGAGGAAACAATGCCGTGCGAGGACCCAGGACAAAGGTGGCCATCTACAGGCCAGGAAGAAACCATCACCAGAAACTGAATCTGTTGCCACCTTGACCTTGGGCTTTTGGCCTCCAGAACTCTAAGAAAATTAATTTCTGTTCTTTAAGCTACGGAACTGGTGGTATTTTGTTATAGCAGCCTGAGCGGACCAATATTGTTCCCCACTCCCTGAGCTCTGTCCCTGGTCCTTGTGGCCTTGTGTGGTTGGGATCTACTTCTCTGGCTCTTGCCAGAACATCTTTCCTGTCTCTGGTGCTCCCCAAGCTCTCTCTCTCTTGACTCTTCCACACGCTCTTCTCCTGCCTGGGGACTGTCCTCTCCACCTCTTCAACTGGCCAACTCCAGTCCCCAGCTTGGAAATGAAACCTCCCTGACACTCCCCATGCTTGCACAATCAAGGTAGGGCCCCTCTTCCCTGCCCCCACAGCCCCTCCAGGCTCGCTCTCTCTCTCTCTCTCTCTCTCTCTCTCTCTCGTCTGTTGCACTTGTTACTCAGGTCACTGCATATTTTGGGCTTCTCTTACCTGTTGTGCAGGAGCTCCTTGAGGACAGGGACCATATTCCCCACAGCTTCTTGTCCCTGGCAGCCCTTCCACAATCCTTGAGGCCAAAGAAAAGGGCCTCCCTCTGAGGGGAGGGAGGGGCTGAGCAGGGCCGAGGGGGCCAGGAGAAAGTTCGGTTAACTTTGCACTCTCCCTCCTCCCAGGGAGAATTTCAACCGTGTCTTTTTGGACTGGGTCATTCATTTACTCACTCAACAAACAACCATCGCTCTCCCAGGTAGGGCGGGGGCCTGGGCGGGGTGCTGGATGCTGCAGAGAAGGTGCCTGGGTCCCTACCAGGAGACACACAGACACAGACATCACACTATACTGAAAGAGGGTCTCCCTGGCAAGTCAGGAGAAAGAGAGGACTCCGATCAGACAAGCCTGTATATGCATCCCAGCTTCGGTCTTCATTAGTCGGTGACCCTGGGCAATCCACATGCCCCACTTTTCTTTACCTTGAAAATGATCCTGACATCCACCTATATGCATGAGCAGTTCTCAGACTTTCTGAGAATCCTGTACACTGTTAAGCATTATTGAAGCCCCTACAGATCTTTTGCTTATGTGCGTTATTTCTTTCAGTATTTATCATACTGGAAATGAGAACTAAGACATGCTAAAAACCTGAGAACACACATACATTCCATTTCCCATCAGAGTAATGACATAATCTTGCCCCAGGACCTGTGCTCAACCAGAAGAGTGAGAAACAAAATCCTAGATCCCAGCTCCAACTTTATGAAGAAGCAGAAACAACCTTTTAAAAAAAATTATAGAGGGGTGCCTGGGAGGGTGTCATTTGAGTATCTAACTCTTGATTTCAGCTCAGGTCATGGTCTCAGGGTCCTGAGATAGAGCCCTGAGTAGGACTCTGAGCTCAGCATGGAGTCTGCTTGTCCCTCTCCCTCTGCTTCTCCTCCCACTTGTGCTCTTTCTCCCTCTCTCTCTCAAATAAATAAATCAAATCTTTAAAAAAAAATTGTTTTAGGGGCACTTGGCTGGCTCAGTCAGTAGAGCCTGCATCTCTCTTTTTTTACTTAAATTTATTTTACTTAAATATAAAATTTACTTTACTTAAATTAACATATAGTATATTATTAGTTTCAGAGGTAGAGTTCAGTGACTCATCAGGTATATATAACACCCAGTGCTCATTACCACACATGCCCTCCTTAGTGCCAGTCACCCAGTTACCACACCCACCTCCCCCCACCCTCCACCCCTCCATTAACCCTTGAGCCTGTGACTCTTGACCTTAGGTTTGTAACTCAAGCCCCACAGCAGGCGAAGAGATTATTTAAAAAAAAAATTTTTTTTAAACCAGCATTACAGGGGCGCCTGGGTGGCTCAGTCATTAAGCCTCTGCCTTCGGCTCAGGTCATGATCCCAGGGTCCTGGGATCGAGCCCCTCATCGGGCTCCCTGCTTCTCCCTCTCCTACTGGCCCTACTTGTGTTCCCTCTCTCGCTGTGTCTCTCTCTGTCAAATAAATAAAATCTATAAAAAATTAAAAAATAAAATAAAACCAGCATTACAGATAGATGGGATGATGGCACAACTGATAAACTGTGGAAATATTTCTCCTTCAGTTGATATGTTAACAGCCGCCCTGAACCCTGTGAGTGTCCCCAGCATCCCGTAGATCAGCCCACCACAGAGACCCTCTCATTCTTATAAATAATTCTAGAAAGAATATCCCCATAATTGTACCACCTTTTGGTAAATACCTAGAATTGAACTGAGTAAAAAGAATGCATGTTCTAGGGGCACCTGGGTGGCTCAGTGGGTTAAAGCCTCTGCCTTCGGCTCTGGTCATGATCCCAGGGTCCTGGGATCGAGCCCCGCATTGGACTCTCTGCTCAGCAGGGAACTTGCTTCCCTTCCTCTCTCTCTGCCTGCCTCTCTGCCTGCTTGTGATCTCTGCCTGTCAAATAAATAAATAAAATCTTTTTTTAAAAAAAAAAGAATGCATGTTCTAAGGTTTCAGATTCAGATTTTCAAAATGTCCTGTAGAAAGTATATGTTGACTGAAACTCCCAGCAATGAAATATGAAAGTGGCCATTTTCCCATGTCTTCTCCAGCAATGTTTTTTGTAGTTTTTGTTGTTGTTTTTGCTCAAAAATCTGCAAGATAAAAAATGGTATGTTGCTTCAGTGTGCTTTTCTTTCATTCCTCAAAATGCTGAATATTCTTTCTTGGTTTATTGGCTATTTGCCTATTTGTGTGTTGGTAGGGCCTCTTTTTACTGTTTAATAACAGATCTTTGAATATGAAGGTGATGGAAATGCAAAGGAAACATTTGGATTCCAGAACGGGTCTGGGGACTGTTTTTCCCTCTCCTATTCCCTTTAATGCTTTCCACGGAGTTAAGAGAGGAATGATTTTTACTCATTCTGGAGAGGCTTTTTATAAGAGAAGTCTTAAGACGGAGAACAAAAGATACTGAGATTACAAGGGCTTTTTATTTTAGAGGATTTTCCTCTCCAGTCTACCTCTCCACTTCGAGCTGTAGAAAGGTTGCTGTGTTCTTCATAGCCAGAAAAACTGAGTCATACCTCATGTGATCTTTCTGGCTTGCTTTACTCTCTGGGCCAAGTGGGTCCCCACCCCAGAAACCTCCTCACTCACAAGCTGTTGCTTCTGCAGAGAAGACCCCACTTATTGTCACCTCACCAAACCCTCATGCACCATGTCTCTGCCACTCACCAGCTGTGTGTCCTTGCATGAGTCCCCTAACCTCTCTGTGCCTCAATTCCCTCTGAAATGGGGAAAGCATTACCTCTCAAGCATTTTTGTGAAGATTAGATAATCTCTATAAGGCACTGGCCACAGTATAAGTGCTCAAGAAGCATCTGTCACACTAATAACTGATGATGGTTTTTCTTTCAGTGTGTTATTGGTGTCTATGTGTGAGGGACATCCTTGTTTAGCTTTCTCTTTCTTTCAGCTGAAAACTCACTCAACTTTTCAGAACAACAATAAACCAAGCCCTTTTGCCTTAACCCACATGGGTTTGAAGCCTTTGGTGACAAGCAATAGAAATTAACTAGAGCTTGGGCGCCTGGGTGGCTCAGTCGTCGGGTCCTGATCCCATGGTCCTGGGATTGGGCCCACACTGGGCTCCCTGCTTGGCAGTGGGCCTGCTTCTCCCTCTCCCACTCCTCCTGCTTGTGTTCCTTCTTTCACTGTGTCTCTCTCTGTCAATTAATAAATAAAATCTAAAAAAAAAAGAAAAAGAAAAAGAAAAGAATTAATTAGAGCTTAACAGAGAAGTAGGAGGGGCGCCTGGGTGGCTCAGTCATTAACCGTCTGCCTTCAGCTCAGGTCATGATCCTAGCGACCTGGGTCATGATTCCAGCATCCTGGGATCAAGCCCCACATCAGGCTCCCCACTGATCAGGGAGCCTGCTTTTCCTCTTTTCCCTCTCCCTCTGCTACTCCCCCTGCTAGTGCTCTCTCTCTGTCGAATAAATAAAATCTTAAAAAAAAAATCTTAAAAAACAAACAAACAAACAAAAAGAAAAGAAGTGGGGAGAATTTCTTACAGACTCAGTGGTGTCTCAAAGATTCCAAGAGTTGAAATGGGGATTTTTCTCTCTGTTTCTCCCTGAAGGTCTGATGTGTTTCCCTCTCCTTGTCTCCCTGTCTTGCTCTAGACTGGTTTTCTCCCCCATGATAGCCATCACCAAATGCTTCTCTCCGTTACAGTCTCTACCGCATGTAGAGACCCACTAACTGACCCTAGATCCTCAAACCAGGATCTGGTTAGAAAGATTTGGATTGGCCCAGATTTGGCCACATCCAATCAGATGCTGTCCCTTAAGAAATACACAGTAAGTAACTGCCAGAGAGCCTGCGAGTTCACCAAAGTTCCTCTTTCTAGCAGAGTCAGCTGAGAAGCTTAAGCTTTGAGAGGGATTAGGGGAGAGGTGACCAGAAATTGAATCCAGAGCTCCCAGAATTGCCCCCCGAAGGTCAGACCTTAAAAGACCTTCATGCATTACCTTATTTAACCTCTGCCCACATTTTATGGAGAAGGAATGAGGCCCAGAGGTATGTGTTTGTCTGAGGCAGTCCGGCCAATCAGTGACTGAGCTGGAACCAGAGCACCTGGCACTATGGCCCCGTCTCTAGGTTTCAGAAGACCAGACTCATTTTCTCCAAGAGCAGTGCTGTCTGGTAGAACTTTCTGTGATGATGGAAATGTTTCATATCCATGCTATTCAAAATGGCGGCTCTTGAGCTCTTCACCTGTGGACAGTGAAGTTGAGGAACTGAATTTTAAGTTTTATTTAATTTTAATTAATCTAGATTTAAACCACCATGTGTGGGTAGTGACTCCTGTATTGGACAGGATAGTCCTACAACCTGAAGTCTTCTGATCTCTCAGGAAAGGAGTAGACATCAAATCCCACTAGTTGAAGAATCAAAAGGTAACAACAGAGAATTCATGCGAGAAGATACATGGAGAAAACCATTACTTCGTAAAAGTATTTAGTAATTATGGAAATCTAAAACAAAATTGCCTTACGGTCTCTCCTTTTTGCCCGTCAAACTGGTGAAAATAATTAACAGCTGTAAATTATACCATTTAATCTCCCAACAACCTTGTGAAATAATAATTTTCAGTGTTCTCAGAATGCCGGGGCCAATCATGCCTCCGCCCTTTAGGACCCGCGTGTTCCCGAATAAACAACTTTGCCTTCATTTCCTTGTCTGTTATTAATATGACTACCTACACGAGAGGGTGTTTTCTAGGGGCAAATGGAAAACCGCATGCAGAGGGCTCAGCACAGTACCTGGCACGTGATATGTGCTCAGTACATGTGAGCAGGGATTGTTATCTCCATTTTACATGTGGCTCAGAGAGGGCAACCAACTTGCTCCAAATTGCCCACTTGTTAAGGGTTGAGGCCAGACATTTGGGTGTCTCTGGCTCCCAAGCCTGCCTCTGGGCTGTCTCTTTACGTGGCTCAGGATCCATTAGCACTCTCCCTTCTGCCCCCACTCACCCCTTCCTTATTCCCCTGCCTCTAGAACTCTGGTGACTCTGTGGGGTCTCTAGATTCTGGCTGTCGCTCAGACCCAGCTCCCGAGCGCCCCTCCATGCATTGGGAACCTCTTGGACTATACACACTGGGGAGGGGGTGGCTGCTGCAGACCTGCTGGTGTGGGGAGGAAGCTCCCTCCTTCCGTCCTGCAAGAAGAGGCTGGCCTGGTGAGAATGAAAAGGGGGCTGAAGCAAGAGGAAGAAGCCAGGAAGTGGCAGAGCTGACCCTCCTGGTCTTTGGATCCCGAAATCACTTTCCTTCCCAACGCTCCACAGATACTCAGAATCAGAAGCTGAACGTCCAGGGATGGTGATAAACACAACAATCCCAAGTGCATCACTTTACCTCTTATGAACTTGCAGGACTTACAGCTAAGGAACTATCAACACACCCAGATGCCAAACAATTAGTGACAAAGCTTAGATGAAGGTGAAATTAGCTTCAGGATCCCACCACTCACAGATCATTTCTCTGTCACCACCTGTGTCAGAAGAGGGAGGGCCAGGGTGGGGCAGTGGGATCAGCTCAGTGCTGTGATAAGAGCCTCCCAGCGGCCCCCAGCTCCCACCTAACTGATGCCCGAGTTCTAAGAGCTCGTTACCCTGTGGTTTGTGGTTAGAGCGCCCCCGTGTGTTTATACTTTGTCATAAGTTCTTGAAAGGAGCCTTTATCAGCATCATCAAGATTTATGAGTGAGGGGCTTATCTCCTTGAATCACCACCACAACAAGAAGCTGGTGGACATCCACACCGGGAGGGGCTGAAGGACCACTGAGTGAGAGCGGCATAGCCAGGACTCCGATCTGATTGTGTCAGCCTTCTCAGGAGCCTGTTCTTTCCGCCACCGTCCCCTTCATCGAACTGGTCTCCAGGCACAGGGCCTGGTCCTCAGGAACTGATGTGTGGATAGTTCCAGAACCTCTGGAGGCTGCCAGCACTGTACTGGCCTCAGTCCAGTAGCTTGTCCTCGATTCTGGGGCCAGCCCTTCCCCGCCCCCTGGTCCCTGCTCATCTTCTTCCCAGGTCCTACCCTAAACGTTCATTTAGCAAGCCAGGGCTGGAGGCTGGGACCTCGGAAATGAGTAGGGTCAGACTTACAGCCTTCCTTCAGGCATGAGTTCACTGAGAGGCAGCGCTGGGCTCTGGTGGAGACTCTGGGGTCAGACAACTTGAGTCCTGCTGCTTTCTCCCCAGCGGACCTGCTCCAGACCCTCAACTTCCTCATCGCTCAGGTGGAGTTAGCGGTCGCATAAAGGTGACAGTACGTATAGGCGTCGGGCCCTGAAGGCGGTAGCAGTCATTCTGCATCATTCACCAAACTCAGGGTTTGCCATGGGTCAGGCCGTATGCAGGCGGCTGGAGACAGGGATAAATCCATGCGGTTTGTGATGCCCAAGCAGGACCAAAAGGCACCTATGTGAAAGGCTAGAGCTCTGTCCTCCTTGCTCCCTCTCTCCCTACCCTTTCCTAGACGCCTCCCTCCCACAAACACACAGGCCTGAGTACTCAGGGACAGCAGGTCCGGGGACCACCTCCCACCCCAGGCCCGTCTTTGACCCTTGAGCCACTTTCTAATGCCCAGCCTGGTACTAGGGGTGGTGGGTGCGTGTATCAATTAACATCTGAAAGCCCAGAGGAGCCTCATTTCGCTGGGCAGCAGGCTCACTCTTATCCCAGCCTGGAGAGGGAGAGTCCACCCCCTGTGAGATGGGTGCTGGGTTCTTCCCATGCACCCCAGGGCCAGTGGGCCAATAGGAGCAAGGGACCTAAGGGGCGGGCTGGAGAAATTGTCTGTAAAAGGGGGTGGGGGGCAGTGCCCTGCTGGTCTGTTCTAGGTGTGAGGACGTACAGAGGGGCTTCTCCTGGCTCTGAAAGTAGGCACATCCTCCTTGGGCCTATCGGAGGAACCAGAGCATCCGCAGGTGTGAGGTGTTGAAAGGATCCCCCTCGCTGCCCTCCTGGCCACCTGTTTTCCTCTTGTGCCTCGCCCTCTGCTGGTTGGGCTGACCCAGTCCCAAGGAAGAGAAGCTCGGGACAGGAAGTGACCAATTCATGCCCCAAGCACACCTATCCTCTCTCTGAGCAACTCCCAGCATGGGCAAAGAGAAGACCCACATCAACCTTGTGGTCATCGGCCACGTGGGTTCGGGCAAGTACACCATGACAGGGCATCTCATCTACAAATGTGGTGGCATTGACAAGAGGACCATCGACAGGTTTGAGAAGGAGACTTCGGAGGTGAGGCTGCTCTGCCTGCGCCTCCCCACCCCTCCTTCCTAGCCTTGGATTCCCTAGGAGGGATGCCTCCTTGTAGGGGAGGAGAATGCTCACCTCTGCTGAGCACCTCCTGGGCTGGTAGGCGCTTTCCCTCTCAATCATGCCAGGCAGGTGCTGTGGCTGCCATTTCCAGGTGAGACAAATGAATCGCAGAAGGGTTAAATAGCTTACCTGAGGATGGTGGCAAGATTTAAATCCCAGTGAGACACAGATGCCATGCCATATCTCAGGAGCTAAAGCTGCCATTTAGAAGCGGGGAAAGGATTTATTTTCCATGCATCTTCCATGGACTTTAGGGTAGCCCCCATGGATACAGTGGTAAGGGCAGGCAAGCCTTGCCCCCCAGAAACTCCTGGCCATACATCCTTCCATCACACAGTAAGCTCCGTAACAGCATGGGTGTTGTAGGAGCCCAGGTCATGGACAATGAACATGTATGTCCTGAGAAGCCTTGAAGGACTCCCAAAGGAAGGGATCTCCTCTGGGCCTTGGGGAAATGGGGTAGGTGTCAGTGATCACAAGGATATTGAAACAGCAGGTGTAGAGCATCTGAAATGGAGAGTCATTGCCTGGTAGGACAGGAGACGTGGGCCTTGAGTGCCCTGCCAAAGAGCCTGGTCACTTTCCCTGCAGCAACTAAAGGATTTCAGGCATGGGAATGATGGGAATCAGGCAAGATCTTTTTAGGAAGAGCACACTGCTGCAGCATGGGGAGAACAGGCTAAAGGGCCCGATGCTAGGGGCTGAGAAGCAGGTTGGGAGGTTGTTGCCATTGACCACGGAAGTGAGGAGGTGGCCTGGGCTCAGGCAGCAGCAGTGGGGATGGAGAGTAATGGGTGGAATCCAAGGATGTGGAGGAGGGGAATCCACAGAACTTAGGAGTTAGCTGTAGAGGAGGGAGTAAGGGAGGAAGAAGAGTTGAGGGTGGCCCCCAGGTTTCCAGCTTTGGCAATTGGAAGGTCAGTGAATACCAGCGGCAGAGCTGATCTGGAGTCCGAACGGGTCTGCTCGAGACGTGGGAAATCTGAGTGTCCCCAGGGTTTTCTGTGCTCACATCCAGGAGGGCAGCTGAATCTTGAAGTCTGGAGCTCAAGACAGAAACACAGGCTAGAGACTAAACCATGGGAGTGAGCTGGAAAGGGTGAGGGACAGAGCCCTGGGATGGGCGGAGCAAGAGCCCATGCAGGGGAAGGAGAAGGGAGAGCCAGGGAGGGGAGTGAGAGATCTTAGAGTTGGTGAAGCATCAGACAAGACCGGAATAGTCTGTAGAACCAGCTGCTGCAGAGATAGAAATAGGACGGAGGAGAAAAATCAACAGGTCATAAATCAGTGCCATCAGCTATTCTCCTCATCTTGGCTTCCTCGGGAACAGTCAGAATTGTTGTGGGGGCACTTACGTGGCAGGGCCTGCCAAGGAAATTGTTAGAACCGTGAGAAAGAGACTGGTCCATAGTCAATATGGTAGAAGCCTAGCCATTTGCTATGGAAAAACAAATGAACTGATGTGGTTCTCAAACTTTCTGGTCTCAGGAACCCTCTGCGTTCTTAAAGGCACCCCAGTGAGTTTGTTTATGTAAATTAGATCTACATATTTATGACATTCAAGATTAAAATTGAGGTTTAAAAATGCTTCATTCACTTAAAAATAATAGTAATAAACTCTTCCTATATTAATGTAAATGTGACACTTTTTTATGTATGAAAAATAACTGTTTTCCAAATCAAAGAATCTTGGGAGGGTGACATTTTTGCTGATATCTTTAATGTCTGGCTTAGTAGAAGACTGCTGGATTCTCATCTGTTTCTGCAATCAACCTGTTGTGATTTCACTTGTCATGTAGCCTCTAGAACACACCACTGCACAATGATGAGAAAATGAGAGAGGAAAAAGGCAAATAATGCCTTGGCATTATCAAAACAGTTTTGACCATGCAAACCCTAACAGGTTTCGGGGTCCCTGACCACTCTTTGATAGCTGCTTATCCAATGAATATTCTAAACTCGAATGGACTTCATAAAATAGAAGTTCCTACAGTAACGAAAGTTAGGACACGGTGGGTTCTATTTCTATCTTTCAAACTAATTAGTTTTCTTGAGGAAGCCACCTGGTCTCCAGTCTTTCCTTTTCTCCACTCTTCCCTCTAATTAGAGCGAAATGAACAGATGCTCAGGACGCCAGAGCTGGCGAGTGGTAGAGTATACCCGAGACCAGCATGTTAACTTGAATATGCTACCAGCTTCTGGTAGCCTTTTACCAGGGCTGAAAACAGCTCAACTTCCCCAGGCTGCCATGATTAATTATCAGTCATAGATACCACTTAACTAACATAGGGTAGGGTTTAAGATTTTGAACTTGAGTCTGATGCTTTGCGGTTCAAATCCTGACGCCGTTGTTTATTAATCCTATGATCTTGGGCGAGTCAGTTAATTTCTCTGTTACTTCGTCTGCAAGATAAGGATAATACTTCACTAAGTTGTTGTGAGATTAAATGAGCTAACCCACGTTAAGTGCTTAAAACAGCTCCAAGTTCAGGGTCAGCATTACTTACGTGTTTGCGATTACTGATGTGAGGGCTTGCTGACCTTGTGCCAGGTCCACATGCCTGCCTAGGCACTTTATCATTTGGCCTTGGGTCACTGTGACTCTCAAACCAGCTCTGAAAGAGAAACTTAATTATACAAGTAATAAATTCTATTGTTTGAAAAATTCAAAGGTCTCTCCATACAGTGCCCTGTTCCCATCCCTTTGACTCTCAACTCATTTTGGAACTTCCTTCTTGGTTGATGGGGCAGCTTTGGATATAGGGGTGACCCTGGGCCTTTCCCTCTTATTCCAGGCCCAGGTGGGAAAGGCTTTTTCAAATATGCCTGGGTGCTGGACAAGCTGAAAGCAGAGTGGGAACGTGGCATCACCATTGACATCTCCTGTGGAAGTTTGAGACCAGAAAATACTACATCACCATCATCAATGCCCCAGGTCACTGTGACTTCATCAAGAATGTGATCACAGGCACCTCTGTCATCTTGGCTCTGAGCCGTCTTGGCTCTGCTTCAGGGA
Source organism: Martes martes (assembly GCF_963455335.1). Classification (NCBI taxonomy): domain Eukaryota; kingdom Metazoa; phylum Chordata; class Mammalia; order Carnivora; family Mustelidae; genus Martes; species Martes martes. The sequence continues at coordinate 174,225,618 of NC_137891.1, read as the reverse complement.
TGGGCAGTGTCGTCTTGGTTCTGCTTTGGGGTTGGGCAGTGGGTGTCCCACCAGAGTCGTCTTGGCTCTGCTTTGGGGGTGGGCAGTGGGTGTCCCTGGCCAAGTCTGAGTTGGGTCTTCTCCCCTCTGTCACTTGGGCCAGGCAGACTGTGCTGTGCTGATTGTGGCAAGCGGTGTAGGTGAATTTGAGTCTGACATTTCCAAGAATGGGCAGACCCGTGAGCATGTACTCCCGGCTTACACGCTGGGTGTGAAGAAGCTCATTGTGGCAGTCGATAAGATGGACATCATAGAGCCACCTTACAGTAGCGCATGCTTTAAGGAGATCAGCAAGGAGGTGAAGGCCTATATCAAGAAGATTGGTTACAACTCTGAAGCTGTCACCTTTGTGCCCATCTCAGGCTGGTATGGGAACAACATGATAGAACCCAGCACCAAGGTGAGAACTGACTGGGATGGGATTAATTAAATGCAACCTTCCCACACAAATCTTTGAGTGTCTTTGAGAATATAGTATCCAGCGTTTATAGCATACTAATGGGCCAATCACTGTGAATGATCCCCATTTTACAGATGAACAGAGGTTACTCAAGACTACACAACTAGTAAGCATAGAGCTGCATTGTGCAATGTAGCATTTAGTTACATGGGGTTATTAAGTTTATTTTTTTAAAGATTTTATTTATTTATTTGAGAGTGAGTGAGAGAACACAAGTGGGGGAGGGGAGGGGTGGAGGAGAGGGAGAAGCAGACTTCCCACTGAGCAGGGAGCCTGATGCAGGGCTTGATCCCAGGACCTTGGAATTATGACCTGAGCTGAAGGCAGACAATTAACTGAGCCACCCAGGTATTAACTTTAATAATTCAAGTCACATAAAATCATTTCAGTTCCTTAGTTGTATTAGCTATATTTCAAGGGCCCCACGACCACATGTGGCTGCCATATTGGACAGTGAAGTTACAAAATAGTTTCATCATTGCAGGAAGTTCTGTTGATCAGTCCTGGCAAAGTATGGAATTCAAGTCCATGCTCACAGCATCTACTTCTCTAGGCAAGTTAGGAAGTGTCAGAGCAATATAAATGTGTCTAAGATAGAGTCACTGTGCTCATGGATCCCAGATTCTAGCAGGGTTTAAAATTCTTAAATGAGTGTCTCCCTACAAAGGAAGTCTATCTCTGGCATCAGATCTGGGGGCAAACCCCAGCTTTCTCCCTTGCCCACAATAAGGAATTAATATTTTTAATATTAATTCCTGATGGACTCACTTCATGGGACTGTAAGAATTAAATGAGATCAGCTCATGCATACAGTTAGTGCTCAAATTCTAGCTGCTATCCCTTACTACTTTACTGCCTAAAGCCTATCTTTTCCACAACTGTCTTGAGGGTTCTTAGCTTTTTTTTCCACATTTACATAGCATAATCTTTTTCTGAAGATAAAAGTGATGTCTAACATTTTTACAATGACCCTTTCATGCAGATAGGAAGCATAAACTTCATGGCTTATAGATAACCTAGTTTTCATGCAGTTCTTTCTAGATATCCACAGCTGGACTAAAACTGTATGTAATTTTCTATAAAACTACTTATTTTTTAAATTTACTTTGCCATTTAAACATGTTGAATACTTAGTGGGTGTTTTATGTTGTAGATCACAAAGGTGCATTAGACTGTGTGATCATACCCTTTATTAAGGGAAAATGGTATTGAGAGATTACTATGTGCCACACACCAGGCTGAACACTTTATATGCACACAACCCTGTAAAGAAGGCATTTTATTCCCATGTAAAATAAGAGAACTTGGACACAGTGTAGTTAACTAATAGCCCAAGGTCACCAGCTTCTAAGAATATTGTTTCTAGTTTTATTAAAAACTGCTATAAGTATCTTCATAAATAAATCCTTGCATGTGTCCTCAACTTAATTAGAATAAGTTTCTAGTGAAACAAAGGGTAGGTATTATCTTGGAGTCTTCTGACACATACTGCCCAATTGTCCTTAGGAGAGATTAGAGTTATCACTGGGCAGTGTGTTCCTTTGGGTGGTACGTTGATTTGCATACTGGGTACTGTCCTTGGTGCTGAAGGTGTGGTAGCAAACGAGATGACACCATGCTGGTGCACTAATGGTCTTCTGGGGATGGTGGTAATACAGTAGATGATGACAAGTGCTAAGAAAAAGGTAAGGGTGAGGGAGGCATGGTATGATACTGTTCCTCTATATTGGGTGGTGAAGGGGGAGGTGGGGGGCCTCTTCTAAATGACAGTAGAACAGAAACCTGAAGCTCTGATGCCCATTTCCTCATTTCCTAAGTATTACCACATAGTTCAGCTAGTGAAATAGGGGATTTCACTCTCTTGTACCTTTGGGTATTTATTAGGCATATAGTATGTTCTAAAAGATTTTATTTATTCATCTGACAGAGAGAGAGTGTATGTGCTCACGTGGGGGAGAGGCAGAGGGAGAAGGAGAAGTAGGCTCCCCCTTGAACAGGAAGCCTGATGTGGGGCTTGATCCCAGGGTCATGACTGAACTGAAGGCAGATACTCAACCAACTGAGCCACCCAGGTGCCATATCTAGTATGCTCTAGATGCTAAAAGAACGAAACATGCAGTCAGTGGACTGGATAGTAGATTTAGGGTTTAGCCTCCACTTTCAAGAAATACCTGTGACGGGGCACCTGGGTGGCTCAGTGGATTGGGCCGCTGCCTTTGGCTCAGGTCATGATCTCAGGGTCCTGGGATCGAGCCCCGCATTGGGCTCTCTGCTCAGCAGGGAGCCTGCTTCCTCCTCTCTCTCTGCCTACTTGTGATCTCTGTTTCTCTGTCAAATAAATAAATAAAATCTTAAAAAAAAGAAATACCTGTGACATCAGAGACCTCAGTTTCCCCATCTTTAAGATGGGGATAATGCTGACCTCATAGGCTTAGTCAGGACTCTGAGTTGGCATAGAGCCAAGTTAGTTGCTAAGTTCATCAAACTAACAGAAGAGCTTATCTTTATCAATGAGGCTGGTGTTTGAGTGGGAAGTTGGCCCATAGAAAGGAGTCAACTGGAATCCCAGTTAATTGATCCATATCTGAAGGCAAAGATGATATCTCTGGTGAGCTTTGGCCAAGGTTTTTAGAGAAGCAAATATGGTATCTACTTAAAAGGCCAGTATACAATGCACTGTCATCCTTAAGGTCATCCTTCTAGAAGGCCTTATGCTTAATAATTCTGCCCTTGCCTAAGATGTTGGGGAACATCTAGTCTTTAGAAGGTATAAATGTTAGAGTATTTGAGTCTTGTTTTCATTCTCATTCCTGAATCATACTTAACTGTACCGCATGTTTTCTCTGCTCCTCCTGTATAACGAGCAGATGAAATGAGACCTAAGGGCTAATCAGATTCAAGGAATCTCTGCTTCTTAAAAATATTGGCTCAAGTGAGGAGCAACACCTGCAAGATTTAGAGTAACGGCCACCATTTAGTGGGTGTGTAGTACATGCCGAACATTGTGCTTGGTGGATTGTGTGTGGTCTTTTGTGCCTTTACTTGAGCCTGCAAGGTAGGTGGTGATATCTGTTTCATAGATGAGGAAGCTGAGGCTCAGAATGTATTAAAAAATTGCTTGAGGTCCCATGTTCAATACATGTTGGCACCTGGGACAGGCTCCTTCAAGCTAAGCAAGCTGCACATTTGGTGGCTTTTTCAGATGTCCTGGTTTAAAGGCTGGGAGATCATCAGGAAGGAAGGAAACATGGTGGTCATGACACTGCTAGAAGCACTGGACTCCATCATGTCCCCTGCCCGCCTACAGATAAGCCCCTGTGGCTGCCTCTGTAGAATGTATACAAGATTGGGGGTGAGTATATGTTATATGGGGGTGCTTGGGGTTGGGAGCTCACTGAAGTCTGGCTGCTGACAGCTCTGTTTGCTTTGTCCCCCCAGGCATCAGCACCCTGCCCATGGTGTGGGTGGAAACAGGCTTCCTCAAGCCAGGCATGGTGGTGACCTTTGCCCTCTGCAACATCACCACAGAGGTCAAGTGTGTAAAGATGCACCACGAGGCCCTGGCTGAGGTCCTGCCTGGAGATAATGTGGGCTTCAATGTGAGGAATGTGTCAGTGAAGGACATCGGGCGGGGCTACATTGTGGGAGACAGTAAGAATGACCCACCCTCGGAAGTAGCGAGATTCATCTCCCAGGTGAGGAGGCCCATTTAAGGGGTGTCTCCTGAGACAGCCATGCTGTCCTATGAGCAGAATGATTCACTGGGTCATTCAGGAAGTGGGCACTGACCGGCAGTATAGGTAGAGTCAGACTGTAAAGGTTAGAATCCTTCTATACCTTCTTTGTCACTTTGCCCTTAAACAAAACAATGCAGTTCAATGGTCTCGTTCATTTCCACAGTATGGTCTTAAAGACTTAAAGCAGTCAGTTTCAAATCAGGTGGATTAGAATCACCTGGGATGCATCTCAAAAATGCAGATTCCTAACATTTTTCCCAGTGGTTCTGGGGAGTGATTTGGTAGACATGGGTGGAAACTGGGAATCTGTATATTAGAGCTCTCGGGTGTTTCTTTGGCCCAGAGTTAGAATGTGGAGGCTGTTCTGAATGCAACGCCTGGCACATTCTTGCTTCTGAAGGTGGAGGCTGGCACTATCTCGCAGTGAGTTTGGGAGTATTACACGAGGTGATGATAGGTAAAACAGCTGACCTCGGGCCAACAGGTCACCTAACAAGCTAGTTAGCTGCTACTGTAATGCATTTTTCTAAATGGCTGGGAAAAGTAGTACACAAATAACATGTATATGTGTAGGTTTTAGTATCACTCATCCCCAGCTCCGCCACGTCCTACTATTTCATCATGGGTAAATTATCCAGGCTCTGTGCTATGCCAATTAAATTAGAATGCGTGAGACACACTTAGCACAGAACTTGGGATACTCTACAAATGTTCAAACGCTCACTGTAATTTAAAGTGTGTCCAAGATGGGACACCTGGGTGGCGCAGTCAGTTGAACGTCTGCCTTCAGCTCAGGTCATGATCCCAGGGTCCTGGGATCTAGAGTCCCATGTCGGGCTTCTTGCTCAGCAGGGAGCCTGCTTTTCCCTCTGCCTGCCTCTTCTCCTGCTGGTGCACTTGTTCACTTTCTCATAGACAGATAGATAGATAGGTAGATACATACATACATACAAACATACATACATACATAGTGTTCAAGGTGCCTGGCCCCAAGATAGGTAGATACATACATACATACAAACATACATACATACATAGTGTTCAAGGTGCCTGGCCCCTTAGCTGGGGCCAGGGCTACCTCACCTGGAGGATGCTGGGCTGATGCCCTCCCCAGCTCCCATCCCACCCTGGGTTCCAGATGATCATTCTCAACCACGCTGCCAGCATGGCAGTTGGCTGCTCACCAGTTCTGGACTGCCACATGGCCCACATCACCTGCAAATTTGTAGACCTCAGGGAGAAGACTGACCAGCGCTCAGGTAAGAAGCTGGAAGACAATCCCAAAGCCCTGAAGTCTGGGGACTTGGCCATCATTCAGATGATTCCAGGAAAGCCCATGTGTGTGGAAAGCTTCTCAGAGTACCTGCCCCTTGGTAAGCACCTTGGACAGCACTTGGCTCCTAGGAGCTGCCCCTTCCTCCTCCTGGCTCCATGGAGCCAGGGAGCCAAGGTGCCACTCCCAAACCGGGTTGCAGAACCTGGTCAGAAGGACCAGAGTTCCAGACTAGAAGGGCCAAAAAAAGAAAAAGAAAAAAAAGGAAAGTAGCTTGCCTAGGGTGACACAGCAAGGCAGGGCCACTTTAGGGCCTTGTTACTCAAAGTGTGGTCTGTGGACCAGAAGCACAGGCATCCCCTGGGAGGGGGTTAGAAGTGGAGAACCTCAGGCACCATCCAGACCTGCTGAACTCAAATCTGCAGCTTCACAAGATCCCCAGGTAACTGGGATGCACATCAATTTGAGAAACCCTGATTTAGAGGAAGTGAATAAAGCAGAGATTAGTAAGGATTTTTCTTTTTCCTTCTTATTCAGTGTAGCAGTTTTCAAACCTGCTGGATAATCAGAACCATTGATGGACCCTATTAAACCCAGAGGCTCAGACCCTGATAGATTCACCCAGTCAAGGCTGCAGCCTAGGAAACTGTTTCTTTGATTTTCCCAAGTATATTATGCATGGCTAGGTTTGAAAAATTAACTTAGGGGTGCCTGGGTGGCTCAGTGGGTTAAAGCTCTGCCTTTGGCTCAGGTCATGATCTCAGGGTCCTGGGATCAAGCCCCACATTGGGCTCTCTGCTCAGCAGGGAGCCTGTTTCCCTTCCTCTCTCTCTGCCTGCCTCTCTGCCTACTTGTGATCTCTGTCTGTCAAATAAATAAATAAAATCTTAAAAAAAAGAAAAGAAAAATTAACTTAGAATGTTCTGAACTCAAATATATAGGGAGTAGGCACTTTTATATAGTGCCTGCTCTGTGCTAGATGATATTTGTAAACAAAAACGTCCTTGCCATCAGGGCCTCCCAGTTAATGGGGAAGGCGGTGAATTTCAAAAGGCTAATTTTAGAGGCGGGCCACAGAAGTTGCCACATGAATCTTGCAAAGCTGGTTTAGTTCTTTCTACCTCTGCCAAAAATACTATGAGGTTGAAGCCAGATGCCAAAGCCTTGCCCTCCATAACTTGAAATCAGAGAAGCGTTCAGGAACCTCCAGGAGAAGCAATTGCCAGGTTCACAGTTGAATGTATATGAGATCCATCATATGGGTGGTTGTGATGGGCACAGAGAAGGTGCTAGCTGCTTGGAGGCTGGGAGTATTAGTATTAGCATGTGGTGGGTGCACTAAAAGCAAAGTTTTCCCTGTGACCTTTACTTATGGAAGTAGGACAGTCCAGTGGCTAAAAATCTAAGTGCTGGTGTGAGACTTTCTGGGTTTTCAACCATCACAGCAAAGCGACCTTCTACTTCTTTGCCCCAGTTTCCCCAACTGTAAAATAGATATAACGAGATCTACTATGAGTTGCTGAAGTTAATGCACTCCTATGTATAATTCAGAGTATCACTCACTTGACCTCCTGTGCCAGTGTCCTATAGCTCATGCGCTGGTAGCATTCTCCACCTGTTTTTTCATGCCCTGTGTCCTAGGTCGCTTCCCTGTGCATGACATGAGGCAAACGGTGGCTGTTGGGGTCATCAAGGCTGTGGTGACTTGTGGCAAAGTCACCAAGTCTGCCATAAAAGCAGCCAGGAAGTGAGCAGTGAGCCACAGCTGGAAAAGAACAGCTCAAGGAGAAACCTTAGACTTACTCTTCTCTTGCCTGAATGGTCTTAAATCTGCCCTGCTAATGCACTTTTCTTTTGCTGATGAGTTTGAGGCATGGGAATAAAGCACAGCAAGACTTTTTGCCTCTGCTTCTGCTGACCTTGATGTTGTAAGCAAGGAGGAAGCAGGTGGGGTGCTTAGTCCAATGCTACCCATCTTCCTTCTGGTGACTGACTGGTGCAAGAACCAGAGAGCTAGGGTCACAGGAAGGAAAAGGTGTAAAGAGGAAAGTCTAGGGCAGCTTTTGGCCCAGGCCAAGTTCATCAGTTCCTAGATGAACACCAAGACTCTGGTGCTAAACTGCCTAATTTAAATAGTGTCTATAAAAGTTACTGATCCTTCTGTGTGCTTTGCTCATCTGTAAAATGGGAAAACAACCATATCTTCCTCCACAGGGGTGCTGAAGTTTGAGTGAGGTGGTACCTGCTGGGCATGGTAATCAGCTACTCTCATTCACATGGTGTGGACACTGGAGGCAAGTGAGCACTATTACAGGGAAGTTCCGTTGCAGAAGAGTTGAAAGGAAGGGAATGAGCCTAAGATTTGTAGGATGAGCTGTTTTATATTTCCTAGGTATATATTTCCCTCAGGTTAGTTTAACTTCAGTTTAACAATTTGAGTCACAAAGTTGCAAGAGGCCATTTCACCCAGATTCCCCGAATCTTATTTACCACTTTATCCCTGATTTGAAAGTAAGCTGCAGACATGATGGCCATTTACACCAAACACTGTATATCCAACAATATTCTCTGATATAACCAAGGTCAAGTAATCAGAATGAAGATACTAAATTAACATGGGTACACCTCTGAAATCTGCAGACCTGATTCAGACTTTGTCAATTATTCCAAAAACATGCTTTATAGCAAAAGAAAATCCAGGATCATGGGTTGTATTCAGCAGTCTTGTCTCTTTCTTCCAAGTTTTGGAGCAGCCCCTCCCTTGGCTCTGTTCCTCCCAGAGGCTGGTTTGAGGCCTGGGATCTCGACCCTGGCTAGCTACTGGCTGCCTGATGGAGGAAGCTCAAAGGTGCAGGTTGGGAGGAGGGGGCTATCTCTTTGCTCTCCTCCATCAGCCCAGCTTTCCAGAAGTCCCTTGCATCCCTACTGGATGAAACTAGAAGAGCCTGGGGGCTTTTACCTCGCCTGTAGCAGTGGGAGAAGGGAATTATGGCAGAATCGAGAGGCTTGCCTCCTTTTCCACCAAAGCTCTTTGCTCATTTATTCTTGCTAGAGAAACTGGCAGATTCAAGACCAAGTTCTCCCCGGGATGTGGGTCCTGCTGCTGAGGATTAGCGTAAACCAGAAAGCCCTATTACTGTTTGCCACTGGAGCCTGTCAGAGACTAATCTGCAAGCCATTTTTGTGCGTGCAGGATGAATGTTGATTATAAACCATATCTAACACTTTTTGGCGGGGTGGGGGGGTAAAGGGCTGCTTAGATATAGTGAGTTTATATTAAGAGTAACCCTTCTTACGGGCGCTCAGTGGATTAAAGCCTCTGCCTTCGGCTCAGGTCATGATCTCAGGGTCCTAGGATCGACGCCCCGCATATGGCTCTCTGCTCAGCAGGGAGTCTGCCTCCCTCTCTCTCTGCCTGCCTCTCCGCCTACTTGGGATTTCTCTGTCAAATAAACAAATAAAATCTTAAAAAAAAAAAAAAAAGTAACCCTTCTTGCGAGTTTAACTTTGTGCTCTACACAATTTTCACAACAATCTTCTACGATACAGGTACCCATATTAAAGCTGAGAAAAACCGAGGCTGAACGAGGTCTAATTAGTCATCTGCTCTCGGTCGTGTAGCCAAGACAAGAGCAAACTCTCTCCACAGCTCAGGACTTTTTTTTTTTTTTTTAAGATTTTATTTATTTGACTGACAGATCACAAATAGGCAGAGAGGCAGGCGGGGGGGTGGGGGGCGGGAAGCAGAGAGCCCGATGCGGGGCTCGATCCCAGGACCCCGGGATCATGACCCGAGCCGAAGGCAGAGGCTTTAACCCACTGAGCCACCCAGATGCCCCCACAGCTCAGGACTCTTAAGCCATCCCTGTTCTCACTGTATAAATTCCATTTATTTACAATGTTACCGAATAAATTATACGCATTACAGTTTGCATAACTGACTTCACGTAGTTCTGGAAGTCTCATCATTCCAAGAACCACCAGGTCCGGAGACTGTGGGAAGGGCGGGCGCCCACGAGACCGGAAGTTCAAGGAAAAGCCGGTTCAGGGAGCTTTAAAACAGAATTTCTGGAAAGCCCGGGTCCCGGTGGTCCGCGAGGGTGGCTCGCGGTCGTGGGCGGCTGCCACCAGACTGAGTCCTACGTTACGCCGCGCCGCTCCCGCCTCTCTTCCTCCGCCGCAGCTCTCAGGGTATCCGGGGGAAAGAGCCCGCCTCCCGACCCATAAGGCCCTGGGCCGGAAGCTTCACTTTCTCTTCCTGTTCTCTACCATGGCGGTGAGTAGCTGAGGCCCGGGTTTGCTTCCTTTCATCCGCCTTCATCCGCGGCGGGCCGAGGCCGCGGGAGCTGCCTTGTCCGCGGCCTTAGAAGAAGGGAGCCCGTAGGGCTGGCCGTACCGAAACTGGCAGAGCCGTGCGGGCCGAGGGCGCGGAGCTGAACCCTGTGGTCTCCCCTTCCGCCCTCTTAGGAGCGGGCTCAGGGCAGCCACCGGGAGGGCTCAGAAGCTCGGCCCGTCGGCTGCAGGAAAGGCGAGGGGAGCGAACGAAGTGGCTGGCACACGGTGTCCAGACCTGTTAACCGTTCCGGGAACTTGAGACTTGCCGGGTGCTAGGGAGCCTAAGCCTGTTGCTGCGCTTGGGGAAGGCGCTAGCCTCCTGCCGCGGCCAGCGGGCTGCTTCGGAGGGGAATGGGGGAGGTCGCACAACCACGTGTTTCCTGTTTCCCCGGCGTTTAAATTCTGTTTGCTCCCCCGTCGGCTGGATAGTGCGGACGCGCTCCGACACCCTACACGCTGAGCCCCTTGGGGTTCCCCCTCTCCCTGTAACTTTAACTCCCGATACCTGTCCTGAGTTTCTGTTAACCCGTTCCGTGCATGGAGGAGGGAAGCCAGTCCCGAGCTGTCTTCTGCCTTGGTGCCTCCCACACGGACACCGTGATACTTTCTAAACCCTTAGGGCTTTAGAAGTAGGTATGCTGTGTGTACAGGTGCTGGGCTCGCGGCCGTCTGGGGTCGGGTTGTGTGTTGACTGCCCCGCTTCCCTTGTTGCAGCAGGATCAAGGTGAAAAGGAGAACCCCATGCGGGAACTTCGCATCCGCAAGCTCTGCCTCAACATCTGTGTGGGGGAGAGTGGAGACAGATTGACCCGGGCAGCCAAGGTGCTGGAGCAGCTCACAGGCCAGACCCCCGTGTTCTCCAAAGGTGAGTGGTGACTGTCAGGGGAGAGGACCGGAGGCTCGGTATGCCGGCGTGTTTACTGATTGGCCTGGCGTCCAGCCTCTTTAGTACCCATTTTGAAAGTGACAGTTGGTGTCCCTTAAAAGCATTACTTTCCTGAGCTACCCAAGAAGTATCTAACTTTCAAGATTGGGTTCGGTGTTAGAGTACCAGGTTTTTGAGTTAGCAGAGATTAAGGTAGGACTAGTCCCAAGTAGAGATTTTTCCGGAAAGTTGGAAAAGTTAGTAATGTTGGGAATGTCGTAAATGGTATTTGGCTTGATACACATTTGGAATTTATAGGCTCCATTAAGGACAGAACTGTGTACCTGGACCGGCTGCGTTCAGATCCTGGCTCCATCATTTGCTGGTCTGACTTTGGCCTTTCTGGGTCTTAGCTTCTTTATTTATCTAAAGGGGATGATAACACGTAATAAGATTGTGAAGGATCAAACGAATTCTTTGAAGTGCTGCCATGTACAAACTCAGTGTAGACATTAACATTGTTTTGTTGCTTTTTTTGTTTTTGAAGTTCCATTGCTTTATGGTAGTGGAATACAGCAAGTTCTTGGGTTCAGATCCTGTCTTTTATTACCGACTGTGATTTGGGGCAAGTTAACCTCCCATAATTTCATCTGTAATATGAGGACAACCTTACAATAACGCTTTAGAGAATCTTAGGTGTTTTCATTAATGTTTTATTTTCTTTAGAACACAGTGATCCTATTTCTTTCTAGAGGCCTGTTCTGGCTGTGAACTTGGCCCATCCTAAAACTTAGACGTTATGACTTCGAGCATTTTTTGGTTTTTTGGTTTTTTAAGATTTTATTTATTTATTTGACAGAGCACAAGCAGGGGGAGTGCAGGGAGAGGGAGAAGTAGGCTCCCCGCTGAGCAGGGAGCCCGAAGCGGGGCTCTATCCCAGGACCCTGGGATCATGACCTGAGCCAAAGGTAGATGCTTGACTGACAAAGGCACCCAAGTGTCCCCTTCGAGCTCTTTATTGCCCAAGTATGACTGAGGACTTGGGAATTGAAAATATGTTTTCTGTGTTATGGAAGAAACGAGATGTAGGTGACACTGGTTGGAATGCCATCACTTGGGGTGTGGGTAGATATTTAATGTTTCTTAGGAGTTACGGAGATGATGTTCTGGGGAAGAGGTGAGTGCAGTGGGAGTGTGATACCTGACTCCTTGTTTCCCCCTGCCTGCAGCTAGATACACGGTTAGATCCTTTGGTATCAGGAGAAATGAAAAGATTGCTGTCCACTGCACAGTCCGTGGGGCCAAGGCAGAAGAAATCCTGGAGAAAGGTCTAAAGGTGAGGCTGATCTCATCCTGGGATGATAATAGAGTGCCGACTTAACAAGTAGTTACGGTGGTGGTGGTTATACTTCATGTACTGTCTTTGGTGCCTTGGCTTTTTAATTTTTATTTTATTATTTTTTAATCTCTAAGGGGTGTTTCCTGCACTCAGCAAGGTTTAAACTGTTCTTCATGATTTCTCTGGGTTTTTCCATGTCTTTTAGATGTTGGGAAAGTTCTATGACATCCATCATTGGGATGTGATTTGGTGTCTTGGGGAAATGATAAGATTCTGTTTAGGATCACATTATACCGAATTGCATCTCTGGGGTCCTGAGTGTTGAGGTCTAAGCTAGTAATGTGGGGGTGATTTGAGTTGACAGTGAGCGTGATTGCTGCATTTTTCTCCTTAGGTTCGAGAGTATGAGTTAAGAAAAAATAACTTCTCTGATACTGGAAACTTTGGCTTTGGGATCCAGGAGCACATCGATCTTGGTATCAAGTATGACCCAAGCATTGGGATCTACGGCCTGGACTTCTATGTGGTACGAATATTTAGTCTTCTCTACTCCTGATCTGTGAGGAGAGTGGGATCTGCTACTCCTTTATTTTGTGCGTGCTGCCTTGATGTTGGATCGAAGCCTGGGGTGTTGTCTGCCTTTGTGTTCTGCCCCTTGGGAAGATGTGCCTCGTTTGTGGCAGGTGGCAGGATGTAGCACTGAGTAGATAGGCAAGATCCTACTATCACGAAGCTTATGTCTAGGATCTAGCAAGCACCAGTGTGGCTTATAAGTGGAAGGAAGAACTGTTCCACCCACTGAATTGAAAATTGGAGAGTTTGGTGCTGTATGTAGTGTGTGGGTTGGCTGTATGGAGGCTGCTCCTTTCCCAGCTCCTTCCCTTAGACCTTGGGGATAGTGTGTGTTCCATCCAGAGGACATAGATATGAGTTGGGTGAGGTGTCTCTTTGCTCAGTCAGGATAGGGATTTCAATGTAGAAATGACCATTTGTGTTACTGCATCATGTTTGCCCAATCATGAAACCACACAGCAAAAACCGGAAGTCCTGGCTTGTGTGGAACCGAGTTATGGCAGCACCCTCACATAGGGTTTGAGAACAGCAAGCCTTTAAGAAGCACTTTTGAGCTGAAGCAGAAGAGAAGAATAACTATTTCTTTGTGCTTCTCAGAATCTTAAGTTTTCTGTAATGCACATATTACAGTAAGTCCCCCCCCCCTTTTTTTTTAGTGTTACTTTTAAAATGTGCTTTGGAGACTGGGGAGCAGTGATGGAGAATCCTTAGCTACTGTTGGAAGTTGGGCAGGGAAGTGGGGGGTACTGCAAGTTCCAGCCTCCCAAGCAGACCTCTAGTGTCATATGTTGTCCAGGATGCCGGTAACTGTTTATTAGACCCTGAGATCATGGGTCTCTTGTTCCGGAAATCATTGGGCCACCAGGTGACTCTTGAAGATCAATCTCCAATGTGTGAGTCTTGTCCGTCTACTCTTGACTGTGAGCTGGCTAGGTGACTGTTGGTTATTCCTGGGACAGGTGCTGGGTAGGCCAGGTTTCAGCATCGCAGACAAGAAGCGCAGGACAGGCTGCATTGGGGCCAAACACAGAATCAGCAAAGAGGAGGCCATGCGCTGGTTCCAGCAGAAGGTAAAGCTGATTTATCTCAGGTTAACTGGTGGAATGTGGTGTTGGTGAATGGAGTTGGGATTTGGGGGTGCAAAATCCAGCACCATTTGGTGGGTAGTTTCTTTAAAGATAGAGTATTTGGGCACCTTGGCAAATGTGGGCTTCCAGGGTTGGTGGTTCGGACACCCAAAATCAGGGTTTCTCCCCACCCCCACATATACAGGTAGCTGGAAGGGGAGGAATAGGTCTTTAATAGGAGTCCCCTTTCCTCAAGGTATGGTGCAGTTTAGCACAGTGTAGCAGTTGTTAAAACTGGCCAGTTTCCTGCTTAGTTCAGAAGGGATGTGGGGTTCAGAGCTGAATTTATGTATCAGATGTGAGTTCTCAAATGTTAGCCATTGCTGCCATCTTTGCTGTTGCCTCCTGTTGTGAAAAAATAAAATCTCTTCTCTTTCAGTATGATGGGATCATCCTTCCTGGCAAATAAATTCCCGTTTCTATCCAAAAGGCCAATAAAAACTTTTCAGTGAAATGTATATTACTGTTGTGTGTTCTGTGAAAGGAGCCTGGCCATATTCAAGTCCCTGGACCTCCAGCCACTTAAAGCTTCGATGGGAATAGCTGGTAACGACCCTGTCGTCCTCTGGATGCCAGTGTTTCCTGGCAGATCGAAGCGTGAGCTTCGCAGCGTTGCCTGTGCTCCCCACACTCTTGTCGTTAGGCTGTGGCGTGCGGTAGTCACATGGAAACTGATTGTAGAGGGGAGGGTATGAATATAGCGCTGGGGTTTGAATATAGCGCTTTGGTTAGAGGTGGGGTACAGTGTTCCCACGTTGCAGGAGGCTCCCTTCTATTTAGTAATTCTGTTCTTCACTAGAGATAATACCAGCACTCGTGTCTGAGGAAGGGAATTTTACAGGCTTCGGTGTGTCATGTTTGGGATTAAATTTTGATTTAACTGTTCAGATTCAGTTTTCCTTTAAAATGAGAATGTATAGGATTGTTGAAGCAAAAATAAGCCTAGAAGAGCATGCTGTTTGAGGCAGATTTCCTGGATTTGATTCCCTGTCCTCCTTTTTATCTGCTGTGCTACCTTAAGCAAGTTCATCTCTGCCCCAGTTTCTCATCTGTATCATGGAGGCAAGTGATAGCCCTCAGAAGGTTAAATAGTTTAATACTTACAGAATTCTTAGACTTGTGCCAGGCATGTAGGGCTCAAAAGGGGCTTAATTCTGTGTTTTGGTATATGAGAAACGTTACCCTTATCAGTTAGCTCTTCCTTTGGTGTGAAAGTAGAACTACTTGTCTTTTCCTTGTCACTGAACCAGTGACGTTCAGAAGTCACCATTTCTCTGGCCATTGGACACAGTGCTTGGCCCATGGTTCATAGTTTTCCATTTAGGGTTTACATTTTGAACACATGTTAATTCAGTTCAATAATTTACTCACTTGTGACTAATGAGTTCAGTTTTTCTCAGGCGGCCTTTTCACTGCCATTAAATGGTTCTCTAATTTGTTACCTGCCTTTGTAGTCATTTTAAAACCCAGAAATCTCTTTGGTGTGCCTTCATTGTTATGGAAATATGACATTTCTGTCTTTGTGATAATGTCTTACCCAGAGAGCTCAGATACAGTTGGTTAAAGGGGAGAATTATAAAATGTATTACCATATACTTTGTGTTTCACTTAAAATACTAGCATGCATTCACTTTCCAGTCTGACTGTAGGGCCAGGACTATCACATTATAAACAGAGTGAAACTTGTGTGGGAGTGATTCTTGTGGTTCAGCTTCATGGCGGGAGGGGGGACTTGACTTGTCTTGACCTCTGTAATTACAGTAACAACTACAACTGGAATATACACGTGAGAACAAATTGTTGGTGAATATATACAACTTCTGCCGGCGGGTGCTAGCTGCCTTGGGGAGACAGTATATTGTTTAGAGCAGATAGCATTATGCTCATTTTGTTTAAAGCATTTCAGAAATAAGTGTAGAAAGTGAATGGCCCTTTAATACTACTACAGCCATTTGTTGTTACCTGTATGTTTTTATGTTTGGGTTCCTATTTAATATGAACCTCCCTACCCTTCATTTGGTCCTGCCATGTCATGTATTCAGTTGAGTTGACTCCCCTCCCTCCCTTTTAAAAAATATTTTATTTATTTGACAGAGACAGCGAGAACAAGAGCACAAGCAGGGTGAGTGGGAGAGGGAAAGCAGGCTTCCCGTGGAGCAGGGAGCCCAATGTGTGGCTTGATCCCAGGACCTTGGGATCATGACCCGAGCTGAAGGCAGATGCTTAAAGACTGAGCCACCCACATGCCCCTGACTCCCCATTTTTAAAATTGAACTCCCTGGGCTCCTGGCCTAGTAGAAAAAGGACTCTTGGGAGTTTGGTGATCTGATTGTGTTTCAGCCCTACCTCTCAGTGATAGTCTGGGTGAGTCCTGAAACATGTTGGAGCCTGGAGCAAATGGGGAGACTTCCCTAACCACTTTAGAGGGGTCAGGGCCAGGAAAGCTTGCCTCCTGTCCTGGTTAGAAGCATGACTTCCAAACATTTCACATTGGTGTCTAAAGTACATTCATTTTGAGTTTACATCCATTCACTTGCTACTAAGTGGATAGTCACCTGGGGTTTGGTTAAAACTCTGGGGCCTCACCTCAGGTCTACTAAATTAGAATCTGCCTTTCTAATGAGATCCATAGGTAATTCGTGTGCACACACTAATGCCTAAAAACTAGCTACATACTAGTGCCAAAACAGGGAGGGAAGACCTAATACCCACGGAGATTTCTTTAATAAATTTAGTTTTGTGAAGTTCTTGCTGTGTGGCTGTTTTTCTCATTACTTCAGCTCTATCCATGAAAAAACTTAGATCAGTATTAGGTCATCCTCTGCCCCCATGTCACGTGGTTGTCTTCAGAATACGGTAGTGCTCCAGCAGGCATCTGTATTCCAGTACCAGGCCCAGAAAATACTGGATGCTACTTTGCTGATTGAATGTTCTGGTTCCTCAGCTATCCTCTATGACAGTGTTCTCAGTCTGGGGCAATAATCTGTCCCCATCCTGGGGTATTTAAAATTTTTTTGTGATGTCTTTCAATTTTCTCTTTAACTAGGGCTGCTGTTCGTATTAGTGCCTATTGGTCAGGGGTGTCAAACATTCTACGATTCAGGATAATGACACAAGTAGTGAGTTGCTGTGTACATGGGTACAGGGTGGTCACTGATACTCGAGCAGGTAATGAGATGGGGCCAGCTAGCTGTGCAGAGGCTTGGAGGGAACCAGTCTGGTTGACAAATGGCCGGGAGATTATAACTAGAGAGCAAGGGTGGAAGTCCGGAGTAGATCAGATCAGGCTAGTGAGAGGCCACATCACAACCTACCATTACTGCTGCTACAGTAAGATAGATTTTTAAAGGAAATGGAGAACAGCTTAAGTTGTACCAGAGTGCTTGGCATTTTCACCCGCAGAGGATGGGCAAAGGGGAGATCAATCCAGGTAAGAGTAGTCTAGGGTCTTTTTAAAGATGGGATTTTTTTTCAGAATGGTGTGTGTACATGGATATGTTACTATTTTGAGCTGGTTGGTAGGAAATACCAATCCATAGTACTGTGTGCCCAGTCACTAAGATACGTGATGATCCCAGGTCTAGGGACAGTAGGTGCTCTTCCTCTATTAGAAACACTAGTTAGCAAACAGCTGTACTTTGTAGGCTTTTTTTTTTTTTTTTAAGATTTGTTTTATTTATTTATTTATTTGACAGATTACAAGTAGGCAGAAAGGCAGGTGGAGAGAGAGGAAGGGAAGCAAACTCCCTGCCAAGCAGAGAGCAGGATGTTGGACTTGATCCCAGGACCCTGGGATCATGACCTGAGCTGAGAAGGCAGAGGCTTTAACCCACTGAGCCACCCAGGTGTCCTGACTTTTTCTTTAACATAATTGAGAAACAAGATACAATTTTCTTTATTTATTTTTTGAAGTTTTGGTTTTTTTTAAGGTTTTATTTATTCATTTGACAGGCAGAGATCACAAGTAGGCAGAGAGGCAGGCAGAGAGAGAGAGGAAGAAGCAGGCTCCCTGCAGAGCAGAGAGCCCAATGTGGGGCTTGATCCCAGGACCCCGGGATCATGACCTGAGCTGAAAGCAGAGGCTTTAACCCACTGAGCCACCCAGGCGCCCCCAAGATACAATTTTAATTTGTGACTTTTTCCTCTTAAGTATACTCTCATGTCATTATGGCGGCTTTATAATATACCATCTTTTAGAGGTATGGGATATACTGCGTTATCTATGTGGCCAGCACTGAATATCCGAGTGTTAGTTCTGTAGGACTGCCCCGTGCCCCAGTACAGGCTCTCTTGTTTTGGCCCTCTGTGTAGTATCTGTGAGGTCCTTGCATAGTATCTTCAAGTTATCTGATGGTGTGGTGTTGTTGAAAGAACACTAAGCTGGAGAGACGTCATCTGTGTTCTGTTTTCTGCTTTGCTTGCCCTGTTAGCATCATGACCCAAAGACAAGAACAAAGCAAATTGCAAGCCATCTGGCCCAGAGCAGACTGACCTGCTAGATTTCGTCTAAGACTTTATGACTTTTTATCTTCTGATTTTGTGCAGTTTAACCACCTGCTAGGTGCAGTCTGTTAAAGTCCACATGTCGGTTGAGGTGCTCCAGCCAACTGGTGGGTAAGGACAACAGTGAGTAGTAGGCTGCCAGTGGTTGAGTCATAAAGGGTTAAGGCTCAGGCTTTCCAGGTGAGTGGCCAGGTCAGGGCCCAGGAACCACCCACAGATAGTTTAAGCTGCCATTCACTAGGGACCTAACTGGTGCCTGGGGGTACAGAACCACTTGCAAGCAGCTTGTTATGGAAACCACAGTGTGTGGTTGTCAGGGGGGAATCCAGAGTAACGCACCTGGGGCACCACCAGGAGGACAGAACTTCACTCTGCTCCAGGTGCAGGAAGGCTCGGGAAGCAGATGCAGAGGTTTGTGTTTTCACAAATCTGAACAAAAATGAGGAGTTGTGATTGTATCAGTTCAGGACCTTATATAATTTGATTTTAAGGTGTTACATAATTGTATGTATCACTATTAATTTAATTTGCTTTTAGATAAATATGTCCACAGTTAACCTGGGGTCTGAAAGTAGCTTGGAAGGCAAAGGCATTCAACAACTTCAAGCAGAAGTGCTGTTCTAGACCCCCCTCAGTTACCCTGCTGAATATGTTTTGATAGCAAGACTTTTAACCCTTTAATACCATGATGGCTGCCTCTGAAAGTGTTTTCCTGTAGTGTATTTCTGTTTTTTTGCTTTTAGAGATTGGTTCTGCTTAAACATGTGGTATATCATGGTGTGTAAGAGCACAGAATTTGGAATTAAAGCATCTCAGCTGTTATTTTTGTTTTTGTTTTTAGATTTGTATTTGAGAGAGAGAGTGAGCAAGCACAAGTGGGTGGAGTGGCAGAGAAAGAAGCAGACTCCCTCCTGGGATCATGACCCGAGCCACAGGCAGACGCTTAACGAACTGAGCCACCCAGGTGCCCCTAAGCATCTCCGATACTGTGTAGGTCCCTGACGGATAGCATAGGCTTCTTTCCCATGAAGAGCCCCACTAGCTGCCAGCAGGCCCCTCCCCTACCTTTACTGATAGCAGATAGTTTACACAATGGTTGTTGGGCCCAGAGTGGTCATGGAGGCAAACTCCAGCGGAGGGTTCTGCTTTCTTGGATGTCGACCAGGATTCTTTTCTGACAGGCACCGATTAACTTACTTCATTTTCATAGCACTGTGAGGTGCTAACAGTGATTAAGACACAGAGAAAGGCACAGAGGAGGAAATGAATTGTCCAAAGTCACAGTGGTGGTAATGGAGCCATTCTTCAAAGGCAGGGCTGTGGATTTGGGCCCCATGTTGGCTGTAGAGATTACTTAAAAAAGAAAAATTTAAAAAAAGAAGAACTGGGTTTTGGGAGTGATAACAACTTGGAGAGGGACCACTTACAGCTTCCTGTCTGCTCAGTTCAGGATTTCTGTCTCTTGACATTCATTCAACATGTGCTTGAGTGCTTACCTAAAAAAGCACAGCCTTGAACCAAACAGATACAGTCTGCTGCTAAGTGGACAAAAAGTCCTATGTCCCTCCTACCTCCCCCAATTTTCAGGTAGAAAAAAAATCCACTGCCTTGTTATAAATAGCAAAACAGGATTCCTTACCAATATAACAGAGTGATACTAACTGTGCTTTTCCGGGTCATCCCCTACTGCCACCACAAAAAGGAGGGGTTGGATTTATTACTCCTGAGGGCATTCCATACTGCACCCTAACCCCCAATATTGAAAAGCACTGGGTGAGTTGGGTCCTGGGAACAGGTTTGAGTTCACAGAACACAGTAGTCCACATGTGGTCTAGGGCCATCTGCATCAGTTACCTGTTAAAAATACATATTCCTGAACTCCACTCGGAAATTGGAACTTAGTGGGGCTCAGAAATTCACATTTTTACTACATAGAAAGTTAAGGCCCATTTTTCTCTCAACAGCAGTGGCTTGCAAATATTTTTTAACCACAGTCCCCTTAAGAACTAAATGTATTTTGTGTTACCACTGTACATATACTCACCATTGAAAAAATGGTTTAAGGAATGATAACCCTTACTGTAGGCCATGCATCCGCATTTTATAGTCTATGTGTAATTTTTTCCTAAGGCTGGTTCTAACCCATTAAATCTGCAGTCTGAAAAACATTGTTCTATGGTGTAGTCAGTCATGTCTCAATAACAAAGGCAGAACTTCTTAGTTAGAAGAGCCCTCAGAGGGGCGTCTGGGTGGCTCAGTGGGTTAAGCCTCTGCCTTCTGTTGAGGTCATGATCTCAGGGTCCTGGGATCAAGCCCCCCATTGGGCTCTCTGCTCAGTGGGGAGCCTGCTTCCCCCCCCCCCTGCTTGCCTCTCTGCCTACTTGTGATCTCTCTCTCTTTGTCAAATAAATAAAATATTGGGGGGAAAAAAAAAAAGAGAGCCCTCAGGTCATCCGATCTAGTAGTCCCTAAGACTTAATCCTTCCCCGGTATTGGACTGTTAAAATCACCTGAGACGTTCATTTAAAGTATAGAGTCTGGGACCCAACCCCAGAAAGCTTAGAGAACACAAGAATCTATTTTTTTAGCAAGTTTTCTAGATGATTTGTATGCACGGCCAGATTTGTAGATTCTAGGATACAATCCTCGTTCTCGAAGTCCCTCTGGTGTGGCAAAGGATTTGAATTTGTCTGTCTGTGCTGTATAGAGGGCAAATTTGCCTGTTTCTGCTGTATATAACCTTCAGGTTACTTAGGAAATCCTCTTATTTGGGACTCCTGGGTGGCTCAGGACCAGTTAAGGTTCAGGTTGGTTAAGAGTCTGCCTTCGGCTCAGGTCATGATCCAGGGTCTGGGGTCAAGCCCCGGGTCAGACTCCCTGCTCAGCGGAGAGTTGGCTGCTACCTCTGCCTCTCCCAGGCCACCTCCCCAACTTGTTCATGCTCTCTCTGTCTAATAAAATCATTTTTTTTTAAAGGAAATACTATTTAATACAGGTCCTGAAAGAACCTGTTGCTACTGAACTTACAGGCTTGCACGCTTATATTACTTTCTAGTGTGCTAAAATAAATCTGTAACTGTCTAAAAAAACGTGTCCTGCTAAAGTCATCTGTTGAATAATTTTTTGAGTGCCTCTTCTATGCTCGGCACTGATAAAGGTTCTTAGGATACATCAATGAACAGAGACAAAGATCCCTGTCTTCATGCTTACATTCTAGAGGAGAGATGGACAATAAACAAGACATGAGTAAATTGTCAAGTACATCATCAAGATGATGTGTGCTGTGGAGAAAAGAGGGAGCAGGGTAAGGGCTGGTCATGGTAGGCCTCACTGAGAAAGTGAGATTTGAGATGACTTGAGGGAGGTAAGGGTTGGCCAAATGGATCTGTGAGGAAGAGCTTTCCAGAGGGGGATCAGCTACTAGTGCAAAGGCCCTCCTCCAGCTGGAGGAGCATGCGGCCTAGAGACCAGTATGGTTAGGCAGAGTGAGAGGGGATGAGGTCAGAGAGGTAAGAGGGGGACGAGGAGCAGTTTGTGTAGGGCTTTGTAGGCCATTATAAAGACCCTCGCCTTTATGAGATGAATCACTCTTCACAGAATTTTGAGCAGAGGCATCACATGATCTGACTTCCATTTAAAACTAACTCTGGGGGCTCCTGGGTCACTCATTCACTTGAGCGTCAGCCTTGGGCTCAGGTCATGATTCTAGGGTCCTGGGATCGAGTCCCGAGTTGGGCTCTTTGCTTGGCAGGGAGCCTGCTTCTCCCTCTCCCTCTGCCTACTGCTCCCCCTGCTTGTGCACAGTCTCTCTCTCTCTCTCTCTCTCAAATGGATAGATAAAATGTTTAAATAAAACTAACTGCTATGTTGCAACTGAAATTTGGGGGACCTGGGTAGAAGCAGGAAAACCTCTTAAAAAGTCCTGTAGTAATCCAGGCAGTCTTACTGACAGGGTGACAGCATTGGAAATAGTGAGAAATGGTCACGTAATGGCAATGTTTTAAAGGTAAACCATTAGGATGTCTCTGAATGAATTGTTGAGGACTTAGAAGAGAAAGAAAAGTCAAGAATGACTACAATTTCTAGGGGCACCTGGGTGGCTCAGTGGGTTAAGCCTCTGCCTTCGGCTCAGGTCATGATCTCAGGGTCCTGGGATCGAGCCCCGCATCGGGCTCTCTGCTCAGCAGGGAGCCTGCTTCCTCCTCTCTACCTGCCTCTCTGCCTACTTGTGATCTCTCTCTCTGTTCAAAAAAAAAAAAAAATGACTACAATTTCTAGCCTAAGCATTAGGAAATTCGGAGTTGCTGTTGATTCAGATAAGGCAGTATGTAAAGCAGATTTGACAGACAACTAGGAATTCCATTTTGAACATGTTTAAGATGGCTACTAATCATCTAAGGGGAGATGCTTTGTAGGCAGCCTGGAGTCTGGAGTTTGGGCTACAAATATGTGTTTGGGAGCGACCCATATTTAAAATCTTGAGACTGGGTTGAATCTTAAGAGTGAGCATGATGAAGAGGCCTGGGACTGAACGTCTGGGTATTACGCATGAGGACAGCTGGGAAAAGAAAAGGAACTGGCAAAGGAGACCAGGGAGGAGGGACCGGGAAAGCAGGAGAAAACGTAAGCAGTTGGTCTCCTGGGAGTCAGGTGAGCACGCGTGGTGGAGGAGGGCATAATAATCCAGGGGTGCTGCTGCTGCAGCGGGTAAAACAAGGCCTGAGAATCGGCCATTGGTTTTCCCTAGTGACCCAGGCGAGCGGTGCTGGAGGGTGACAGGCATGAAGGCCCGAGCGGGCTGAGGGAGGGTGGGAGGACAGTGCCTGGAGACAGCTCATAGAAACAACTCTTAAGAGAAGTTCTGCCAAAGGGGACGAAGATGGGAGAAACAGGTGTTTCTGGTGATTGGGAAAATCCACTAGAGAGAATTGATGTGAGAGGGGGGAGACTTGTAGCAACATCCTTGAATAAGTGGGAGGGCTTAGATTTGTATGGCAGTGTGTCTGGGGTGTGGTAGTAAGCTGAGAGGCTGAATCTCTGGGTGTAGGTGTTACTGGGTGGTAGGTGTGGGATGGAGATCTGTGAAAGTTCTCTTCTGATTTTCACAGTCAAGTGGGAGAGAAAGGATGGAGGAAGAGGTGTTGGGGATTAGAGAAGGAGGGTAAGGCCACGTGGGAGAGTCCCCCACGTGGTGGGGGACACCACCAAAGGGCAGGAGCCTCACAGTGGAGCACCCACAGGTGAAGAAACAGGTTGGAGAGGTAAAGGGCTGTGTTCAAGATCACACAGCTGTTAATGGCAGAGCCAAGCCTAACCCAAATTGCTTAGTTTCCTGGCTTGGTACTTGATAGATCCACATGGAACTAATCTCTTTTCCAAGATAGGATTCTCTTGGCTCTTCCTAGTAGCATCTCAACCTGTGGGACTGTTCTGATAATAGAGAGAGCTGCCCTTTGAGCAGCTTTCTCTCATTTCTGCTCTTAGTCTCTAATTCTGTCTTGGTTCTCTCTAGTCCTGCTCCGTATCTTTGTCCTCCGGATCAGTGATGATCAAACTTAAGAGTGCATCAGAGTCTCCCATAAGATTTTAAAACCTACACTGCTGGGACCTCACCCTGACTCTGATTCAGTACATCTGGGTCATTCTGAGAATTTGCATCTTTTTAATGATTTTATTTATTTATTTGAGAGGGGGAGAAAGAGGGAGCACATGAGCAGTGGGGAGGGAGCAGCAGACTCCCCACTGAGCAGGGAGCCAGACGTGGGGCTCAAAGCCGGGACCCTGAGATCGTGACCCGAGCCGAAGGCAGACGCCCAACCAACTGAGCCATCCAGGCGCCTCTGAGAATTTGCATTTCTAACAAATTCCCAAGTGATGCTGAAGCTACTGATTCAAGAGCCATTCTTTGAGAACCACAAGCTGGATGGTGTGCTTCTCCGTGGGGTTTAAGTTTGTGAGCCTGGAAGGCATCTGTCCTCTGTTGTGTGTTAGGAATACCTCCCACTGGCCGTGCGCACAGCAGGGGTCGAACCTAGGCGGCCTAGCTCCAGAGGCCATGTTCTTAGGCATGGCCTGTCACTACCACCACACTGGAGCTTCCGGCTTGTAGTCCGGGATTGAGAGAGCATTGGAATGACGTCCTCACCTTGTGATTCAGTGTTAATTAGCAGTATGTCTGTGTGCCATCTGAAATCCTGTATGCCACCGCAGAGCCCACCCCACACTTGCAGATACAGCAGATCAGAAGACTGATGTGTGGTGGGCCAGAGGTTTGCTTAGGCTGTTCTGTGAACTAAGGATGCAAGACAAAGGAAGCTGTTATTTGGCATGTCTGGAGCTGAGAGACGTGTTGCGGGCATGACAGGAAGGCTTTGGGAAGACAGTTGTAATGAGGGGGACATGGGCTCTGCGCCCACAGAGATCTGGCTCCTAATAATCTAATCTTGGTGGGTTTCTTAATTTCTCTGAATTCAGTTTCTTCTTTGGTAAATGGGGATGATTATTCCTATCTGACTTGGTTACTATGAGGTATAAAAATAATATAAGAAGTTATTATGCCATGGGGTGCCTGGGAGGCTCAGTCACTTAAGCATCTGCCTTCAGCTCAGATCATGGTCCTGGGGTCCTGGGTTCCAGCCCTATCAGACTCCCTGCTCAGTGGGAAGCCTGCTTCTCCCTCTCCCTCTGCTGCTCCCTCTGCTTGTGTGCTCGCTCGCTCTCTCTGTCCAACAAATAAATAAATCTTTTAAAAAAAAGTTATTATGGCATGAATGGTCATTTAGAATCTCATGCTGGCAGCATTGTACAGGGTGCATCGAAACTGGGCAGAAGCAGGGGCTCCTGGGTGGCACCTCGGTTAGGTGTCTGACTTCAGCTCAGGTCATGATCCTGGGTTCCTGAGATCAAACCCCGTGTCAAGCTTCCTGCTCAGCAGGAAGTTTGCTTCTCCATCTCCCTCTGCCACTCCCGCTGCTTGTGCTTTTTTGCTCTCTCTCTGTCAAATAAATAAAATCTTAAAAAACAGACTGGGCAGAAGCAGAGTATTTTGTCACATTGCTGATGGAAGACGATGAAGCCTGAATTGCAGTTGGAGCAGGGATGGTAAGTAGGGACAGCTGAGTGATACTTGGTGTCAGCAAATTTTAGTCACAATTAGTGCTGTTTGCAAGTAACCCTGAAAGTCCATAGCAAATTTTAATTTGTAATTTTGCTGAGATCTCCTGCGAGGTGTTTTTCATTAAAGTCATTTGCTGGTGAGGGTGATGGAGGTCAACGGAAAATGCTGTGGTCTCAGGAAAATGGTTTCTGACACAGAAAACAATTGGCGATGAAGAGTGAAGGTCCCATTCAGCAGAGCTGGGTTGCGATGTGGCTCAGCCTCTGTGTAGGCAGCGCTGTGTACCCTGCAGCAAAGAGGGAAAGCCATTTGTTTTCAAGATTTTCATCCAGTGTAGGAGCGCCTGGGTGGCTCAGTTGTTAAGCGGCTGCCTTTGGCTCAGGTCATGATCCCAGGGTCCTGGGATCGAGCCCTGCATGGGACTCCCTGCTCTGCAGGAAGCCTACCTCTCCCTCTCCCACTCCCTCTGCTTGTGTTCCCTCTCTCACTGTGTCTCTCGCTGTCAAATAAATAAATAAAATCTTAAAAGAAAAAAAAAAAGATTTTCATCCAGTGTAAAAATCACACATCTGAGGAGATGGAACAGGTCAAGCGAAAGTTGGAGAGTTTCATAGCTTTACAAAGCACCGTAGCCCCGGATTTACATGATCAGCAGTTATCTGATGGTCCTTTTTCGCAGTACACTTAATTTCATATTTTGGAGGCAGTTACATGGAAGTATAAATTTGGAGAATTCTCAAAAGTCTTCTATCCCTCCAGAATATCAGGAGTTCTCTATAGATATGATAGGCTTCGGTGTATAATTTTTAAGGCTATATTTTTCTCATGTTATCAAAGTGGCGACAACAAATGAAGTCATCGAGTGTAGGTCTGAAAAGCAGTTACAGGCCAGGGAGCTTAGCTTGAGACACATTAACCTAGTACCCTGGTCCACTCTTTCAAAGTATTTGCCACTGATTAGAGGATATTTGGAAGATGAGTCAGTTTGAGGGTTTATATTTTAAGAGAAGTTGACATATTAGAGTAAGGTCCAAGGAGGGTCTCCAGGTAAAAAGTATAAAAGGTGTCTAGACCGTCTGAAATCTTAAATATACCTCATTCATCTAAAATAGAAACACGTAATTGTACGGACTGGTGACTTCTGCCAAGTCTGACTCCTACTGGGCTGTAATAGCAGTTAGAACTAAGATAAAGGGACCTTAAATTCAGACCTGCCATGTACTGTTGAACTTGAGCTTACGCATTGACCTCTTTGAGCTTCAGTTTCCTTGTCCAAAAAATGGAGAAAATACTATTGCACAAGATCATTGAGAACTAAATAAGATCATTCCTGTATAGTGTCTGCCATATAGTAGGTCCACAACAAGCATCAACAACTTTTTTTTTAAGGTAAACATTTTTTAAAAATTTTATGTATGTATGTGTGTAAGTATGTATGTATGTATGTATGTATTTGAGAGAACAGGCACACACGAGTAAAGGGGAGGGGCGGAGGGGAGAGGGAGAAGCAGACTCCCTGCTGAGCAGGGAGCCTTATGCAGGGCTCCATCCCAGAACCCCCAGATCATGACCTGAGCCAAAGGCAGGCAGTTAACAGACTGAGCCACCCAGGCGCCCTGCATCAGCAACTTCTAAACAGCCTTTGTTTAGAATCAAATTCAATCAAATAGAACGGAGCAGATAGCATCAGTCTCGTTACTCATCTCACAAATGTTTGTCAAAGGCTGCTATGTTTCAGGCACTGTTTAATCTCTGGGTATACATACTCTTGTGGAGCTTACATTTAGTAAACAAATGTATAACATCAAACAACAATGAAGTGGTATGAAAGGTAACTCGGTAGAGAATGATGGAAGGTGTTTGGAAGTTAGGGGAGTTACATTCCAGTGGAGGAAGGACGTGAAGGAGGCAGCCTTGTGAATATCCAAGGGCAGCGCTAATTCTCGATTGGGTAACTAACCGAGATTTTTTTTTTTTAAGATTATTTATTTATTTATTTGACAGACAGAGATCTCAAGTAGGCAGAGAGGCAGGCAGAGAGAGAGAGAGGAGGAAGCAGGCTTCCCCGCAGAGCAGAGAGCCCAACGTGGGGCTCGATCCCAGGACCCCGGGATCATGACCTGAGCCCAAGGCAGAGGCTTTAACCCACTGAGCCACCCAGGCGCCCCCTAACTGAGATCTTGACATGAGAAAGGACTTGGCTGCTTTGAGAAACAGCAGGAAGGCCAATATGCTAAGCACAGCAAGAGAGTGAGAGAATGGAAGGAAAAGAGGCTGTGGTTGAAAAGACTTCAGAGGGCACCGGGGTGAGTCAGTCAGTTAAGCGTCTGCCTTCAGCTTAGGTCATGATCCCGGGATCCTGGGATTGAGCACTATGTCAGGCTCCCTGCTCAGCAGAGAACCTACTTCTCCCTCTGCCTCTGCCTGCCGCTCCTCCTGCTTGTGCTGCCTGTCAAGTAAATAAATAAAATCTTAAAAAAAAAAAAATAGAAAAGACAAGACTTTGGATTTGTTGTGTGTTGTAAGGGTGGCAGAGGGTGGGTCTGGAAAGGGGATTGAAGAAGTCTGATGTAGGTACCCCTGCTGTGGCGTTTCATCAACTACCTTTTTTCTTTAACGTTATTTTTATTATTGTTTTAAGTTTATTTATTTTAGCAAGCTCTTCCCCCAAGGGGGACCTTGAACTCACAACCTGAGACCAAGAGCTGCATGCTCCTTTGTCTGAGTCTGCCAGGCACCCCTTTAACTTTTTATTTTGTAATAATTTTAGACTTACAGAGTTGCAAAAAGTAGACATCATACACATACAAATAAGTTCGACAGAAATGAGGAAAATGGGTAGATTGTATCAATGTTAGAATCCTGATGTGATGTTATACTATAATTTTGCAAACCATTACCACTGGGGAAAGCTTGGCAAAATACACAAGGGATCTCTATTATTTTCTTATGACTGTGTGTAAGTCTGCAATTATCTCCATAAAATTTTCAATTAAAAAATAGTAGAGGGGCGCCTGGGTGGCTCAGTGGGTTAAGCCTCTGCCTTTGGCTCAGGTCATGATCTCAGGGTCCTGGGATCGAGCCCCGCATCAGATTCTCTGCTCAGTGGGGAGGCTGCTTCCCCCACCGCCCCCCGCCTGCCTCTCTGCCCACTTGTGATCTCTCTCTGTCAAATTAAAAAAAAAAAAAATAGTAGAGAGCAGTGCAACTGGCTGATTGAGTTGGTTAAGCGTCCTCAGCGGCTCTGAGGGCAGAGGATAGATTGGAGACTCTTCAGTGAGTGTGAGTGACTTCAGCTTGGTAGTGGTGCAGCCGTGGTGAGCAGGGAAGGATTCTAGATGTTTCATTCTGCATCTACCTGAAGATGATTGACAGGATTTGTTGATGAATCAAATTGGATAAAGGGACCCTGGAGAGAGGATGACATCAAGATTGGCACCTAGGTTCTTGGTTTAAACAGCTGGGTGACTGCCGAGCCGGTTCCCAGTGGAGAAGGCCTACAAAAGGAGCAGGTGTAAAGAGAGAAATCAAGAGTTTGGTTTTAGACACATTGTATTTGAGATGTCTATATGAAGACGTCAGGTAAGCAGTTACAAGTGGAGGAAGTAAGTATAAAGTTGGGAGTTACCAGGATACAAAATGAATTCATGTATGCGTTGTGCATAGCAAAGCGCTTCTCACACCATTAGCAGGCTTGCACATTTCCTAGAGCTTATGAAAACATGGGTC
The DNA here is from genome assembly GCF_963455335.1 of Martes martes. NCBI lineage: Eukaryota > Metazoa > Chordata > Mammalia > Carnivora > Mustelidae > Martes > Martes martes. The sequence continues at coordinate 174,196,521 of NC_137891.1, read as the reverse complement.
CCCGGACTTCCCAAGGATTCTGATTCGATAGATTTGCGGTGGTGTTGAGAATCTGCATTTCACAGGTGATGCTCATGCTGCTGGTCTTCCAAACATGCTTTGAGTAGAACTTGCTGTCCTTTCCCCCTTTGTATTCAGTTTTTCCTTCCTGTCTCTCAAAGAAGCAAAATACCATGCTTTGTAGGACAAATGACTGAAAGTCATATGCCTCAGTAATGATCATTTCTGAGCTGGGTCTCATTTACTTTATCTTGCCCAAAATCACAGCATGAATGAAGGGCAGAGTCAGAATTTGAACCCAGATCTTTTGAATGCTTTTCATTATACCCTACTGCCATAAACAGCCTTTGTAACCTGAGACAACTCCTCCAGCTCTCCGTTTCCTGCCAGGCTTGAAAGAGAGAACCTATGAGGAAGTGCCATGCAAAGTCCCACATGGTGCATCCTTGAGAGGTGTTCTCATCATCATTGTTTCAGATGTGTTCAGTGTTTGTCAACGTGCCTAACATTTCTGACCTGAGAATAGTAAGGACCTGTTCACCTCTCATTGTGGGCTCAGCCTCCGTGGAGAGAACGCATGGTGTATAATGAGCTCCTCTGTGCTCCAGAATACGTTCCTTTGGTCTCCGTTTTAGAAGTTGCCTCATGGTGATCAAAACCATAAAGGCTTTCAAATAGGGCTTATCATGCTGGCCAGCTGAGCACACACGATGTGTGTAGTGGCGCTTAGAAAAGGAGATAAGGGAGAACCAGCATTGACAGCACCTCCTTTGTTCCAGGCCGTTTACATATTTGAGATAATCTTTTAAAATTGCACTATAAATTGTATAATATTCCCATTTTACAGATGACAAAAGACAGGCTCAGAGTCACTACCAGGAGCTTGAATTCTAACCTCATTCCTCTGACTCAAAAAACAGCTTTCACATTATGCCCTGTTGCCTCAAGAAGAAAAGAGAGGCAAAGATACTTGAATTCCCTTTTATATGATTCCTTCTAAAAGCCTTAAGTGTAAGACCAGAGGGAGGGTGAGCCCCACAAAAAGGCATGGAAACTTTAAAAAAAAAAAAAACTGGAACAAAATGGACCCCCTTGTGGGCACCCTCCTTGGTGTGGCGCCCTGTGGGACAGAAAACCTGTCAGGGACCGCTGCCCCTTATCTTCTGTTTCCATCTGCTTCAGGCTTCCGCTGCCCCCACGTCAGCTAAGTTGCCTTTTGTTCATTCACTGAACAGACACTGATTGAAGCACCGGCTCGTGCTGGTCCCAGAACGCAGACATGGTTCCTCCCCTCACGGGGCTAAAGGCTGTGGTGGAGGAAGGGAGCCGGGAGAGTATAGAAGAACAGATAAAAAACAACCTATATTAATCATAGAATTACCATTTGATCCAGCAATTCCACTTCCAGACATAGACACAGAAAAATTGAAAGCAGCAGAACAGAACTCTTCACGCCCGTGTTCATGGCAGCACTATCCGCGATCATTAACAGGTGGAAGCAGCCCAAGTACCCATCGACGGATGAGTACATAAACACATGCCGCACATCCACCGCGACAGAACAGTATTCAGCCTTAAGAGGGAGCGAGAAAATAAGATAAAGCAAAATTCTGACACGTTACAAGTTGGAGGAACGTTGAAGGCATTGTGCCAAGTGAAATAAGCTGGTGACAAAAGGACAAATATTGTATGATTCCATGTCTATGAGGTCCCTAGTCAGATTCACAGAGACAGTAGGACAGTGGTCCCCAGGAACTGAGGGGAGGAGACAATGGGGAGTTACTGTCTAATGGGTGTTGAGTTTCAGTTTGGGATGGTGGAAAAGTCCTGGAGATGGCTAGAGGTGCTGGTCCCTTGACCATGAATGTACTTAATGCCACTGAACTGGACCCTTAAAAATGGCAAAAATGGTTAATTTTATGTTGTGTCTATTTTGCCACAGTAAAAAAAAAAAAAAGTAATACATTTGGGACTCTGTCTTGAAAAAAATGAAAAGTTACAAAAATAGATTCATCTTCTATTAACCACAAAAAGTCACCCAGATGGTCATACGATGGTCATCATGGTAAGGGCCAGAGAGGGCTCCCTGGAGCTGGAAGAGAAGATAGCAGGTAAAGCTGCTCTAGTTAGTGGGGTTGGGGAAACAGAAGGGCTTCCTCAAGAGAATGGCATTTAAACTAAGCCCTAAAAGAGTTAGGTTGGTGGTAGAGGGGTGGGTATGTGTGGAGGACACAACCTTGCAGACAGAAGGAACAGCAAGGGAAGGCCAGGCAGGAGCAGGGAAGGCCCTTGGTGCAGTTGGGGACTCCCAAGGTCTGTGCAGGGGAGCACAGGAGGAGGCGGAGTGGGGAGGGCACATTGGGTTTGCAGGGCCTTGCAAAGGATTTTAGGTTCCTCCCAGGCGCAGATGAAGTCCCCCGAAAAGTTTGAGCATGGGGTTTCTATTTCTAATTTACAAACCCACTGACTCAGTTGAGATTAAGCAGGAAGGGAAGCAAATTAATGTTATCAAGGGATTCCTCTGAATCGGCTAGCTGCTTTACCTACCATTCAGCTGTCACTAAGTGTAACACGTGGCACAGAAGAGGTACTCAGTAATGATCTGAATGGTTAGCTTTACAGATGAGGCTTGGGGAGGCAAAGCCATTTGACCCATGACAGTGCTGTGTGTGGGATCTTGGCTCTGTGCATTACAGGGTCCTTCCCTGGACCCCCTTTAGGAACTGTGTCCCTCTCTACAGGGTGAGAAAGCCAAGTGGCCCAGAAATTGTACCAACCCAGAGCCCATACCTCTTCCAGACCATACTCTAAGTGCCAAAACTCCACCTTTCCTTGCTCAAATAGCCTCAGCCCTCTTCCAGGGTCTCTTCTGTGTGTCTCTCCTCCCAAGAACACTAGTATGTGTACCCCCGGGCTCAAGGGGTATCAAAGGGGCAGTTGTTTGGGGGGAGTGTGACTTTGGTTTTGTGGCTGAAATGGCCCCACAGGTGAGCCTGAGGCCCTCGTGCAGGGCAGAGCCTCGGGCAGTGTACTCATCTCCTAGTGTTACTGTAAAAAATTATCACAGACGTAGCCACATTCCTGGGGGTCAGAAGTCTGAAGTGGGGCTCAGTGGGCTGTCATCCAGGTGCTGGCAGAGGTCTGCCTCTTCCCGGAGGCTCTGTAGAAGAGTCCGTTTACTTGCCTTTTCCAGTGTCTAGAGGCCACCTCTGTGTTTTGGCTTGTGGCCCTTTTCCTCAAAGTCAGTAATAATCTCATCACTCCAGCCTCTGCCTGTGTATCACATCTTCACTGATCTCTTTTGCCTCAGCTCTCTCCCTTGTTAGGATCCTTGTGTTGGCATTGGGCCCACCCAGATAACCCAGGATCATCTCCTTATCTCCAGGTTGGGTGATTAGCAATCTTAATTCCCCTTTGCTGTGTGAAATAACAGATTCATAGTCCTCAGGGTTTTGGCTGTGGATACCTGGGGCAAAGGGGACGTTATCCTGCCTACCACGGGTGGGAAGAGAAGTGGTTAGGTTAGGGACTAATTTTCTTTGCGCCATCAGAATCCCAACAACTCTGAGAAGTCCAAATTCAAACCTAGCCTTCCAGGTCATTATGAAGGTAAATTTATTAAAGTAGGAGAATAGAATAGAAGCTATACATAATGGTTTGTTAGTTTATAATTTTTAGCTCTTTGGACATATGGAGTATGGGCCTCCGTTTGTACTCCTGCCACCAGCCCTGCATATAGTAGGGGAGACCTAACCCAGAGTCACATGATAAGTGTACGAGTTAGAACACAGACTTCACCACGCAGGAAGGAAGGCAACAGGTTGCTACCACTGTTCTACTCAGTTGTTGTTGTTGTTGTTATTGTTGTTTTAGCAATTTATTTATTTGAGAGAGAGAGCATGAGCAAGTGGAGTGGGAGAGGGAGAAGCAGACTCCCCACTGAGCGGGGAGCTCTCAATTCCAGGACCCTGGAATCGTGACCTGAGCCAAAGGCAGATGCTTAACCGACTGAGCCACCTGGGTGGTGTGCCTGTTTTTCTCAGTTGTAATACTGTGCTTATCTCTCTGCCTCCCTGGTGGTCACAGGGCTGCCTGTTTTTGAAGCTCCCATCCCGAATTTGGCTTCACGAAGCTTCTGAGGCTGCAGTTCTCCTCTAACTCATTTCCATTCTGCTCATCCCTTGCTCATACCATTTATTGCCCCCATGTGACTACCTCTTCTACAGACCCAAGAGTTGGCGCCTCCACTGGGGATGGGGAGATGGTTTAGTCACTCTCCCTGTCCCCAAGGAGCTCTCAGGCTCGTGAGGGCACCAGACAACGAAATGCACAATGATGACAGTAGCTTCAGTGGCAAGTGTGATGATCATCAGGGCAGATCCACGGGTGGGGTTAGGTCAAGCCTTTTCAGAGAAAGTGGTTCTCAAGCTGAGTCTTAACTAGGCCAGGAGGCTGAGGGGTGGAATTTGGGTTGAGACAATGGCATGTTCATAGGCCGCAGAAGGGTAAGTTTCAGGTCATGATCATAGAACAGAGTGGGAGGTAAGAGGAGGCAGAAGTAAGGCTCAGAATACTAAGAGCTGGATTGCCGCTGATAAACCATAGGCCTAAGTGTTACTCTTCGCTTAGCGTCTGTGCCAGCAGATTCTCGGTACATGGCAGGTGCTTAATAATTATTTACTGAGGGCTGCCTGGGTGGCTCAGTCAGTTAAGTGTCTGCTTTTGGCTCAGGTCATGATCCCAGAGTCTGATCGAGTCCCGCATGGGGCTCCTTGCTTAGGGGGGGAGTCTGCCACTCCCTCTGCCTGCCACTCCCTCTGTTTCTACGCTCTCTGACAAATAAATAAATAAAATCTTTTATATATATATTTTATTTATTTATTTGAGACAGTGAGTGAGAGCGCACAAGCTGGGGGAGCGGCAGAGGGGGAGGGAGAAGCAGGCTCCCCACCAACCAGGGAGCCAGATATGGGGCTCAGTCCCCGGACCCTGGGATCATGACCTGAGCCAAAGGCAGATGCTTAACCGACTGAGCCATCCAGATGCCCCATAAATAAAATCTTTTTTTTTTTAAAATACATATTTGCTGAAAGATTGAGTGACATGGAGTCCCTGAAAACCATGGGAAGGAAGCTGTGATCTATACCATGGATCCCGGTGGTTCTCAACCCTGGCTGCACGTTAGAATCACCTGTGGGGAGGTTTTAAAAACTAAAAATCTGGGCCCACCCCAAACCAGTTTAGTCTGAGTCTCAGCATATGGGGACTTGGTTCCTTGGGATCATCTGAAAAACTCCCTAGGTGATTCTAATGTGTAGCCAGGACCGAGAATCAGGGCTGCAGGCCATAGGAGGCCGTGGGAAGGGTTTTACCCAAAATCACTTTTGCATGTTAGAAGTGCTCTGAAATGACAGCTCTATGGGAAATGAATGGGGCTGGGGGCCAAGGTGGTGGTTGTTGAGAGGTTATTTTGGTGATCCAGGTGAGAGAGGATAAGAGCCTCAACTCAAGGAGATGGGAGAAGCACGTGGATTTGGAGAGAGTCTAGGAAGATAGAGTCCTCAGGATCTGGTGGCTGGGGTGGTTGGGTAAGAATCTAGGACAGGCCACTGACATCAGGCTTGGGCAATTTAGGTGAATAATGTTAAGTGTGACTTAACATTGAGTGACTGTTAAGCTCTAGGCTTTTCCTAATCTCTTTCCTCTTGCCTCAGGCCCTGAGTATAGCTCCAGCCACTTCCTTTTCTTCTTCACCACTGTTCACTACCCATTCTATCCACTTGAGGCGAGGGGATGACACTTCTTCCACAAAATCCTGCTCACAGGTAGCAGTCCCTAGCTCCTCTCCTCCATGCCATCCCTAAGACACACTCTGGGCCTCTTTTCTTTAAAAAAATAATAGGGGGAAAGCAAGGGAGAAGTTTTCCCCCTATTGTCATCTAAGCAACCCTCATGTAAGAACATTTGGAAAATACTGAGGAAAAAAAGTCTAATCCGTTCAGACCATGTAATCCAGTTGCCGCCCTTGTTTTCTGCACCCCTCCCCCGTTTCACTACACATAGATGATTCTGTTTTGCTCCTTTTATAGTTGTAATCATACTGGTGAAACTGAACTGATTACAAAAATGACAAGGCAGCTGTAGGGAGGCAGCCTGAGTGTGGTGCAGAGAAAGCAACGGAGAGCTATACCCGGTGGAGACAAGAGCGTGGGAAGCAGGCTCTCATACGTTGTTGGTGGGAATGAACGTACATCGATAGCCTTTCTGGAGAGAAACTTGACAACGTCTACGTAAATCTTATATAGGCATGACCTTGACCCCATAATTTACTTGGAATTATCCTACAGAAATAAATGTTCAAGTGTACACAAATTCAGGTGAACAGGGTGTTTACTATATCATTTAATAAAATAAGAAGAAACGGGAGACAACCTAAGTGCTTATAAGGAGCTAAGTTAAATAATTTACCATATTTCCATTGAGATGGACCGATGCCGATATGGAAAGTGCTCCCTGGTGTGTTGTCATGGCAGACAGCCCGCTGCAGGTTGGTATGCGGTGTCCCCTTTTAGTATTAAAGGCAAACACAAAGTGTTTCTGTCTTGAAAGGGAGGCACTGACCTGTGAGCAGTGGTGATCCCGAAGACTGAACTGGTGAGACTTGGGAGGCAGGGACGTGATCCCCTGAAGCTCCAGAAACCTGCTCATGTAGCCCTGAGATTCAGGCTCTACAGGGAGGCCTTGTGGCTCAGCCCCATTCTTCTTACTAGCTATATGAACTTTGACAAGTCATTGCCCTTCTGTGGCTTCATTTTCTCTTAAGTCAAATGAAATCATGATTGTCCCCATCTTACAGAATTGAAGTGAAAATTAAAGGATGTAATTCTTGCACAACTCCTAACAGTGTTTAAAGCCTATGAATTTGCCAAATCAGATTCCTGAGTTTGCATTCCAGCTTTGCAATTCATTGAGCAATTTTTTCACTTCTCTGAGCCTTGGTTTCCTGCAAGGTTGTAAGGATTTGGGATAATAGTAAGTAAATATCTCGCTGAAGAAGTTGTCTCTGGCTCCAGTTCCTGGCCCCGTTGCAGAATTGGTAATCCCAGTCTCTGGATTCTGTCCCCGAGAGTGGATCCCATTAAATCTCCAGTCAAGAGGGAGCACACTTCAGTGCTTTCAGAGCTCAAAGTAACTGAAGTGGGCCCAGCGGCCCCAGTGCCAGAGGCTGAGGGACTACTGGGGATGCGGTGAGAAGGCAGGCTACTGCCGCTCCTCAGCTCCGGCACATGTCCGGTGAAGACTGGCCCAAGACCTGCCAGATTTTACCATTTTTGGAGAGAAGTGAAATTCTCTGGTTTTTCCTCTTGGCAAAGGTTGATGTTGTAAACTCAGTGAGGGCAAACAAAATATGGCGGCCAGTTGTATGTAGCCCTCGAGCTTCCTGTTTGCCGTCACCACTCTAGCTTTCCTGTGTTGGGGTTGGCAAAATATTGACTGAGTGCCTGCTCTCCCCGTGCTCCTTCGGTGCCTGCTCACGTTCACTGTCCCATCACCTCAGGTCTGACAGCCTACCGTTCCCATCAGGTACTGACTCCGCTGGGCTCGAAATGGCATTTCATTGTGGCTTTAATTTGCATTTCCTGGATTACTGCTAAGATCGATCATCTTTTTTATGTATCTGTAGGTGTTTCTTCTTCCTCAATAGAATTTTTGTTTCGAGTCATTGGCTCGTCCTCTAGCTGCTGATAGATTCAGAGCTTCCCTCATGGAATTTTTCTTTTGAATAACATCACACCCACTAAACTGAACTCCTTGTGTAGGTTGAGGGTCTGTCTGCCCATCTTAGGACGCCCGGCACCAAACACAGTGCCTGCGGCAGAGTAGGGGCTCACTAAAGAGTTGAATGAATCAAGTGCTATTTCTTTGTTTGTTTGTTTGTTTTTTAAGATTTTATTTATTTGTCAGGGAGAGAGTGAGAGAGCACAAGCAGGAGCGGCAGAGGCAGAGGGAGAAGCAGGCTCCCTGCTGAGCAAGGAGCCTGATGCGGGACTTGATCCTAGGACCCTGGGATCATGACCTGAGCCAAAGGCAGCTGCCTAATGGACTAAGCCACCCAGGCGTCCTCAATGGCTATTTCAAGAGCATGATATTTCTTTATTTATTTTGCTGTTCTTGACACAAGTATTATTGATTTAGCTATCAACTTGTTCGACAAGTATAACTCCCCTGCTTTGAGGAGAAAACAGACTGAGAAAGACTTATCTGTGTCTTGCCCCATTAAGACCAGAAAGTAAAAAGAGGAACTGGCTGGCGCTAAGGGAGCTGTGATTCTTTTAGGTGTTTAGGGAAGTATCTTTTGAAAGGAGTATTGGCGCTTGAGAGAGAAGGACAAGATTGGATCTCTGATAATCATCAGCATAGAAACTATCCTAACAGGAGCCTGAGGATAATAAGGCTGAGAGGTGAGTGCTCCCTCAGGAGTTGGTGTATCCCATTAATACCCAGAATCGAATGTGCCCCTTTCCCCACCACACAGAGGGTCCTCCCTCCTTCATTGCTCAGGCACAGAGTGAAGCCTTTTCTGTGGTGAAGTAGAAAAGACATTGTTTTCATAGCGAGAGACCTGGGTTCCATTGCCAGTGGTTTCTTTTAACTCACAAAGCCTCAGTTTCTTTTTCTGTAAAATGGGGACAGTAATAACCTGACTCATGAGGCTGTCCTTTGAATGAGAAAACAAAACAACAACAACAAAAAGGAAAGCATATAAAGCATTCACTTATGTTAATAATACTATGTCTCGGGCCGCAGGGGTGGCTCAGTGGGTTAAAGCCTCTGCCTTTGGCTCAGGTCATGATCCCAGGGTCCTAGGATCGAGCCCCGCATTGGGCTCTCTGCTCAGTGGGGAGCCTGCTTCCTCCTCTCTCTGCCTGCCTCTCTGCCTACTTGTGATCTCTGTCAAATAAATAAATAAATAAATCTTTAAAAAATAATAATAACAATACTATGTCTCCCATTTAATTTTTGCCGTTGTTGTTACCGTAACTAGCATTCCCTCATTCCAGATCAGAGGGACCTCTTACCTGGCAGGGAGGAATCTAGGCCTGTGGGTGCCTCTGAATCAGTCAACCTGTTCTTGAGCATCTCTGTTCCCCCGAGTGGTCTTCCAGTATTTGATTTGCTGATCAAGCCTGGTCTCTGTGGAGGCAGTTTCTCTGATTCTTGGTTACACAACAACTTCTCTAGAGAGTACGTTCCTTGAGGGCTGCAGGGCGGTCACGCTGGTTTGAACACAGTGGTTCTGTATGGCTGGAGGTCATGCTGGTTTGAACATGGTGGTTCTGTGTTCTGTGTGGCTGGTTTTGCAACTGTGCTCAGATGACCTGCTTTCTGTTTTTAAGGTAGAAGAATAGGCCCTCTCACGATACCACTGGAAGTAGCCATGGATGTGTTTATCAATTTCAGGGTGTCTTGGCCAAGATTGAGGCAAAGGGGAAGTACCCCGTGAGCACTGCTTTTTCCCTTGGCTCTCCTTCATTTACCCGCCACGCAAGCCATGCTTCCATTTCCTCCACTACTGCAGATTCTGTCAGAACCCCAGTGCCTTTATACCTGCTGTTGTCTCTCCGGGAGTGTTCTTCCACTCACTTCTCCCCCTGGCAAATTCCTTTCATCTCATCCTTCAAGAGCTAGATTAAATGATCCCTCTCTGAAGCCTCCTTTGGCCCTCCAGTGCAGTTAGACCTCTCTTTCTGGTCCATATTCATTCATTCCCTTACTTAGTTAACTACAGCTTAGTCGAGGGTCTGTTGTGTGCCAGGGAGAGGCTATTGGACTCACTAAAAAACAAACAAACAAACAAAAACCAAAACCCCAGTTCTTGCCCTAAAGAAGTTCACAGGCTAGCAGGAGAGACTGATGCAAACGTGGGGACAGAGAAGCTGACTGTTAGGGAAGGACTGACGAGGAGCACCACACCAGCCTTGGGGGACAGATGGCAGGGAGGTTTCCTGAAGGTGGTGGCCTGAGTCTTAAGAGGGTGTGGGTGTACAAGTGGAGGGACTGGCTCAGGCAAAGGCACAGAGAAAAGAAATAGTGTGCTGTGAGCAGAACAAAGGTAAGCAGGGTCCTGGGATCAAGCCCCACATTGGGCTCCCTGCTCAGTGGGGAGTCTGCTTCTCTCTCTCCCTCCCCCTGCTCATCCTCTCTCTCTCAAATAGATAAGTAAAATCTTTAAAAAGAAAAAAAGGAAACTTTATGTCAAGATGGAAAAAAATATAAATCATTTGACAGAAAAAGAAGCTCTGAAAATAAAATTCTTGCTAGATCCTTTTGCCTGCCGTGCTCTGCCTAAAAATTGTCCCCCCAGGAGAGGTCCCTACAATTGTTAGAGAAGTTTGCTGCTGGAAAGTCTGAGAGAGTGGACATCATTTAAAAGCCCAAGAAAGATCATGGCAGGGATTTCGAGGAGAGGATGGAATCGAGAAATACTTGGGAATGAAAATCACTGTGTTTAATGAGATGTGGTAGGAGAGAAGAGGGGAATCAAGAATGGCTTTCAGGGGCACCTGGGTGGCTCAGTAGGTTAAAGCCTCTGCCTTCAGCTCAGGTCATGATCTCAGGGTCCTGGGATCGAGCCCCGCATCGGGCTCCCTGCTCGGCGGGGAGCCTGCTTCCCTTCCTCTCTCTCTGCCTGCCTCTCTGCCTACTTGTGATCTCTGCCTGTCAAATAAATAAATAAAATCTTTAAAAAAAAAAGGCTTTCAAATGTCTAGCCTGGAAGGCGGAGGGTAGATGGTGGTTCCAGCTATAGATGTGGTGAAACACAAATTTAGAAGGGGGGGGGGTGGATAAGGTCACTTCTGCACATCTTGCAGTTGAGATACCCAACAAACAGCCGGGGGAGGTTTTGGAATAGAGCTATTGGGTACAGACAGTCCTGGAAGCTGACAGTGTAAGCCCTCTGGTAGAGTAGCTAGGGTGACTGTCTTTGCTACACATCCTCCCAGCCTGAGAACAGGTCTCTGCCCTCCCCTGCAGAGGAGTGTTGGAGTTTCCAGGGGGCAACGGTGTTCTTAGTCATCTCTGCCTCAAGAGCTCCTAGGAGGAGAAGGGCGAGGAGGGGAGGTTTAAGGAGAAGATGGCAAGTTCCATCTTGAATCTGCTGAGTCACAGGGCCATGGGGGTTGCGGGGGGACATCCAGGAGGAAATGCCCATCCCAACAAATTCAGAACTCCATCCGGGCACTCTAAAGCTTGAGACTAAACCTATAGATTTGAGAGTGACCATCCTACAGAGAGTGGTAGAAACCATGAGAGAGGTTGAGAACACCCAGACTGTAGTATGAAAAAAGTAGCAGGCCCAGTACTACACCCAGAGGAACTACATCATTTAAGGGACAGAAGTGGTGGGAAAGGAGACCATTAAGGAGACAGAGAAGGAAGAGAATCAGGAGAGAGAAGTGCCATAGGAGCCCATAGCCTGGAGTTTCCCAGAGAGGAGAAATCCCTGATGTCAGCTGTATGTAGCAGAGAGGTCTGCCACCATAAAAACAGCTTGCAACTGGGATTTTACTGGTGACCTTAGAAAAGTTGTTTCCAGTAGAGTGGTGAGAATAGAAACCAGCATTCATACAGCATTGAGGAGACGAACAAGCATGGACAAATGTAGACTCATTTTGGGGGAGGTATAATGTACTTTTCTTACTTATTCACTCAATATTTGTTGACTGCTGTGTGCCAGGCACTATTCTAAAAGGGATTGATGAGTTTGTTTTAAAGGGCAATATCAGATTAATTGTAGTCCTTAACTCTTGGCACATTGTCTACAGTGTTAAAATACTTAATTTATAGGTTTTAACACTCTCCTACCTTGAATCCACGAAAGGTTACAGTAAAATACAAATTCCTTGCCATGGCCTCTAAGACCCTTCCTAATCTGCCTTCCTCATCAAAATGCATCTTCTCCTTCCCATTCCACTCCCGCATACCTACCAAATCTAAATTCATTAATTGAATGAATGATGGATTGAGTGAATGAAGTGTGTCAGTTGGATGGTGTCTTCCCAGGTGGCTTCTCTCGCAACGGGCAGTGCGGTCAAAGAGCTTGAGCCTTGTTGCCGGACAAACATGGCTTTGACGCCTGACAGTGCTGCTGACACGTTCTGTGACCTTTCGTAGGTCTAAATCCTTAGTTTTCTCATCTGTGAAATGGAGAGTGCATGAGATCTGTTGTAGGAATAAGGATAAAGTTGATAGTTCAGGCAAATTGTTTAGCATAATGCCTGGCATTTCGCAAGTGCCAAGAATTTGGATTATTATCATCATCATTGCTGTCGCTTTGATCAGCTCTCCTCAGTTAACTGATAAGGAACCAGGGCTGGCCAGGGGCAGGGAGTGAGTCAGGGATGGAGGAGAGGTGACCAGCATTAGGTATTCAGACACGTGGGCAGGCCAGGGTAGGGTTTGGAGCTAAGCAGAGCCCATTTAGGGTTTGTCATTTACCACGTTTGAGCTAGTTGCTCAACCTCTTGGAGCCTTGCCTTCTCCCTCCTTAAAAAGCCTCACAAGATTGCTGGCGGGTAGAGAGATGACAGGTGTAAGAGTGACACAGAGCTGGGCCCACCTACCTAGAAGGCAAGGAGCTGGATCTCCCAGCCCCACCCTGCCGTGGCAGCTGCCTTCTTAATCTCTACTTAACCCAGTGGGTTTTATTTATTTATAATTTAATCAATCCAGACTTAATCCAGTCAGTGTACCTCTTTCCTTACCGCCTGCCCTCCTCCTCTTTCTCTCTGTAGTGTCCAGCCCTGACAGTTTCAGGCTCACTGCCTTTGGTGTACATGTTTTGTTTGGTTTTTTTTAAGATTTTTATTTATTTATTTGACAGACAGAGATCATAAGTAGGCAGAGAGACAGGCAGAGAGAGGAGGAAGCAGGCTCCCCGCTGAGCAGAGAGCCCGGACGCGGGGCTTGATCCCAAGACTCTAGGATCATGACCTGAGCCGAAGGCAGAGGCTTTAACCCACTGAGCCACCCAGGCGCCCCTGGTGTACATGTTTTTGAACAACTTCCTTCCAAGGGCATTTTCAGCAAGGACTGCAACCACATTCTGAGTTCCGGGGGCTGAGGGCACAGGCGCACTTACATTTCCTAAGCACCAGTGTCCTCATCTGTGAAATGTATCGTGAGGATTAATAAAGATGACATTATTGGTCGATAGTTCTCTGCCAGGTATGTTCATACACAACCTCACTTAATCTACAAGACGGTGGTGCTGGGAGGTGGAACTTGCATGCCGTTCTGTCAGTATTCACTGAGTGCCTACTGTGCTCTAAGTACTGTTTCAGCCACAGCAATGCCTCATGGAACTTACACAATGAGAAGAGATTATAAAAACATGAAGCCCTAAATTAGGTAATTTCAAATTGTGATAAAGGCTCTAACAAAAATCAAGAGTTAAGCTGAGGCATTTAGGCTACTACCTAGATACAGTTTATATAAATTCATACCGTATAAAAAATATCAAAGTATATACATGTTACTTTAAATTTTTTAGGGTAGTTTCTTTTCCTGGGAAATACAGAGTCTCCGCGAACTGCTCTCCAAGGCCATTACAGAATGCTGCTCAGCGCTCAGTAGACAGAGGGTCTCAGAGAGTTTCTGGGCCTGGTATTCTTACATTGTTAGTGGAGAGTTTAATCCACCTTCAAGGCAGTCTGTGAGAGGTATGGATTTCGAATCTTAGACCATTTCCTGGAGGGGGCCCTCTCCACTTGCATTGCTGTATTTGAGGAAGGCAAATCCAGCCTGTGAAACCAAGAAAGATGACATCCCTAAGTAGATAACCAACTGAGCATGTTTGAAGGATGTGGAACAAAGATGAATGTAGTCAATTCAGAAAAAAATGAGCCATTGGGGAAGAAAACAGTGGCTATAGCTGTGCAGAATGAAACTGCCCGGATGGAGGTTTTATATTCTCCTTTACAGCAGAATGCAATATTCTCTTAACCAAAGCAGTGAATTTCCCCCAATAATTGCTGCTTTAAAAAAGAGGGAAAAAAACCCCTACTGTATACCAGTTGCTTAACATAACATATTAATAAGCTTCACACGAAATATATAAAGTAGGAGGAAACAGTCTCAGCCAGTGTAGGGAACCTGACCAGGAGCCACTGTTAGCACTTCTAGAGTTGGGGACTGGGCTCAGGTGGTCACCGAGCATCAGCCCTCCATCCTTTACACTCACCATCCAACCAACCTCAGATGCTGCTTCCCTGATAAGATAGAGTGGCAGGACCCAGACCAGGAGAGGTGCAAGGGGGAGGTCCATCCATCAGTCGTCCTCCCTCAACACATGGTTCAGCCCACGGAACCTCCCCTAACGTTCCATGAAAGGCAAGGACTCCTCTCCGCTGTTGAGGACAGGATATTTGGTTGTTTTTGTTTGTGTGTTTGTTTTTCAGTGTTTTAAATGACTCTAGTACCAGTCAGCCCGAAATTGCTCTTTTCCAAAATTAAAATACCTTTAAGTTATTTTCATGATAGGGGCTCAGTTGGTAGAGCATATGTCTGGATATTGGGGTTGTAAGTTCGAGCCCCACGTTGAGTATACAGATGACTTAAAAATAATAAAATCTTTTAAAAAAATCTATTTTCATTATAAAAGCAGACCCTACTTGTTGCAAAAACTCAAAGTGTGCCTCGCAGAAGATTCCCATCTTTCTCCCACAGTATAGCCTTAAATTGCCTTCTGGGCAGAATGAGATGGGTCTTTTAATTCCTCTCACGGGGGATCTATAGTGTAGGTAAGAGAGCTAGGGAGTCCCCCGAAAGTTTTCAGATGATAATCTGGGCTGGCCTTAGTTTAATAATAATTAGTTCAGTTTTCAACAAACCTTCATGGAATGTCACCTGTGTGTTGGGTGTTGCTGATCTAAGATGGACAAAATAGCCTCTGACTTTAGGGAACTCATTCTGGTGTGTTGGTTTTTTTTTTTTTAAGATTTTATTTATTCATTTGACAGATCACAAGTAGGCAGAGAGGCAGGCAGGGAGAGAGGAAGGGAAGCAGGCTCACTGCTGAGCAGAGAGCCCGATGCGGGGCTCGATCCCAGGACCCTGGGATCATAAACCCAAGCTGAAGGCAGAGGCTTTAACCCACTGAGCCAGCCAGGCGCTCCTCATTCTGGTGTTCAACACCCTGTGTAAACCAAGGATTGCAATGGTAATCCCTAGTGAACATATGCAGAATACCATTTTTAGGACGGGTTCAAAACTTTCTCTTTAATAAGAATGACACATAATTTACTAACCAGAGAAGTATTCATATATTCAAGCTTAAGAGTTCTTTACTTTGCAGGTAAGCCTGGCCTGGGCTGACATAGACGGGGCAGAGGAGTGGGGTGCACCCTCCCCAGTCATCCCTAGCAGCATGCATTGTTTCCTTTCAGTCTGGTTGTTGAGATCTCCCTAGGTAACATGCGCAAAATGTTCCATGTGCTCCGAGTATATGCCAGGTCGGTTAGTCAGCAATTCTGCTTCAAGAATAGGCCTGTTTTCCATTACACCAATGGTACATTTTCAAAATGGAAGGAATTTAAAATGTAAAAGCATTTGCTGTGGAGAAGAGGGAGACTCGAGGACCAGGACCAGAATCCAAGTCTCCTCACACCCAATTTGATGTCTTTTCTGTTACACCCCACGATTGAGTCTTAGGGCACCAAGTGGGTGGTCATTAATCTTGTATGGACTTTTTATCCAGTATTGATTATATCATCTCTGTTGTGCTGTGCAGCAGATTTTAAACTGAACAGGTTGGTCACTGCACTTGAGAAACAGAAGACTCAGTTGATTCTGAGAGGGGTCAGTTGCAGAGGGAGGGATGCCAGGCTGAGGGGTGGGAACATAGCTGGGAGGGCTTCTCAGCATAGTGAGTGAATGAACGCTCATTTGAAGAAACTATATATGTATATATATATAGAGAGTGCCTACTATATATATATGTTTCCCCCCTCCTTTGCCCATAACTGGGATCTGGAAGAATCTCTGGGCTTTTTCCCTCATTGGGCGAGAGGGTGAGAGGTCAGGCTAAGTAAATTGCCAAGTTGCTGCTGGAGATTGGATTAGGATCTAATCTGATCTAATCAACCCAGATGTAATCAATGCTGACATTTTTAGTTTTCAACTGTTTCCTTGTTCTTTTGCTAGATAATTATAATATTATTTAGTGCTTCTAGGATGATGTCTTGGGCTGGTGTGATTCAGGCCCTAGTGCTTCCGAGGAAACAGCCATTCATCCGTTCACTCAAGATGTTTTTATTTGGCGCCTATGTACCGACATTATTCTGGGGGAAAATGAGACACACAGACACAGGCTCACTACTATCTCACGCAGCTAGGCTGTTTGACTTTTGGCAAATCCCTTTCTCCTTCTGGCCCTCAATATCAGAGATGGGCCTATTCAGAGATGGCCCCTCACAGTGGACCTAAACCATTTAGATTCAAATTCCAAGTTCATCTCTTTCCCGTTGGGTGACCACATACAGGTTAATTTGGGCTCCCGAGCCTGTTTCCTTATCTGTAAAATGGGGACAACAGAACTCGTCTCATCGGGTTGCGCTCAGGGTGAGATAAAGACAGCCCAGCCACTGGCGCTTCGTGCGCTCAGCCCGGGTGGTCGCTGCGGTTCCCCTCGGCCCACTCCCTGCGGGCGGGCGGACCCCAGACCCGCTGACAGGTGGGAGGCAGGGCGTGGGGAGGGTAGGACTGATAAAGCCAGTGTCCGGCGCGGGGGCCGCATTCGGTCTTGACTGGACCGCGGCGAGGTCAGCTCGGCTTGGGCTCCGAGCGCCGAGGACCGAAGCTGCGGGGCCCGGCAGCGCCTAGCGCGGAACCCGCGCGCCCGCACCACGCGTCCCAGCTCCTCGCGAGCGGCCGCCGAGAACCCGGCCCCCCACCCTCCGACACCCCCTCCCCCGGCCCTGGGGGCGGGGCCTGCAGCCGGCTGCCCCTTCCCTCCTCCCGCGCCCCGCGCCCCGCGCCCCGCGCTCCGCCCCGCCGCCGCCGAGGCCCGGAAGGGGCCAGTCGCTTCCGTCTCCGCCGGGGATGCACGGAGGGCGGAGCTGCGGCCCGAGGACGCGACGCGAGCCCAGTTCCGGCGAGGAGGCCGCGCCAGTGACAGCGATGGCGGCGGAGTCGGCGCTCCAAGTTGTGGAGAAGCTGCAGGCGCGCCTGGCCGCGAACCCGGACCCGAAGAAGGTGAGAGAGTGCGCAGCGCGGAGCGGGACGGGCGTTGGCCGCGGCGCGGCCCCGTAACGGTCGCGGGCCCGGGCGCGGCCCCTTCCCGACCGGCCGGGGCCGCGGGGGCTCGGACCCGGAGCCAGGCCCCGCCGGGCTGCGGCCTGGGTCGGCAGGTTCGCGGCCATGGGCCGCTGCCCGCGCGGGGCAGGGGGGCGGCGGGCCTCCCGGGCCCCCGGAGCCGCTCCCTCGGCGTCCCGGGCCAGCTGCTTCCCGCGGGCGAGCCCGCGGGAGCTGGTCCTCGCCCTGCGAAACGCGCCTGCTTGCTTGGTGTCTTCGGATGTTCGTCGGAGGGAGAGGGAGCCGGTTCTGCTGTGCTCCGGTGGAGTCTAGGCTCGGTGTGCGGTCCTGCGTCTCCGAGAGACGTTTTTAGGGCTTTCGGACTTGATCGCAAAACGTGGACCTTTTCGCTTTCTCAGTAGATCCCCTTTCAGAACAAAACAGAATAACCCTCGCGTCCCCTAGCTGTACGTATACCTAAAAACTTGGGTTGCAGTCGGAACAACCAAAACAAAAAAGGTTAGAAGTTGCCGTTCGATTTCCTTTCGGCCTTGATAGAAAGGTAAGAGCTACCTTTTTTCGTTGCTGCGAGTGATGGGCAACCATTTTTAATTGTACTCCGCTTTTTTTTTTTTTTTTAACTGTTTTTGTTAAGTTGAACACATTCCTCTCCCCTCCCGACTTTGTTTTATCCAGCTTCTCGGTGTCTGGGAGAGTGTCTGGATGTTAAGAATTTTTTTCTTTTACCGAACTACACTGATGAAAACACTTGGGTGTTAGACATTCTCTGGGAGCACTCTGGCTCAGTGTGCACTTGGGAGAGTTGGATCTCTGAGCCCCAGCGTGCCTTCTGAAGAGGAAGTAATGGAGGGAGCCAGACGAGGTGAAGTGGCCGTGAGATTTGAGTTCTCATCCATGTACCAGACATGGACGTTTTTTGCTCCGTCTGTTTAAACAGCTCACTGGCCTCTTCCTAGAACCCAAGTCAGAGGGGAAAGCCAGGCTTATGGGAAGTGCTCCGTTGATATTCATCACCAATCTTTACAGGGTTTTTTGTTTGTTTGTTTGTTTGTTTTCTGAAGGGCTCCTTTCTCTCTTCACCTTGTTCCCAGCCTGTCACAGATGAGGTTTTCCCCCTCTACTTCTAAAGGCTGTGCAAAGCATCTCACCATCAGGCCACTTTTTAACTCTTCTCGTGTATAACTAGAGCCACTTCTTCAGGAATTTTAGTTTTAAATCTGAAAACTTAAATGCTTTTCATTCTTTGTTATTTATTTCATTGCAGCTCCAGTACCTAGTGGCCAGATGCATTTACAAGTTTCTTTTTACAATAACCCTTTGTGGAATCTAATAAATGGTCATTATTTTTTTTCTAAAAGATTTTATTTATCAGCGGGAAAGTGTGTGTGTGTGAGAGAGAGCGAGAGAGCGCGCACAAGGCGGGGGGAACAGCATGCAGAGCAGGCGGAGCAGGCAGAGGGAGAAGCAGGCTCCCTGGAGAGTGAGGAGCTGGATTCGGGACTTGATCCCAGGACCCTAGGATCATGACCTGAGCTGAAGGCAGCAGCTTAAACGACTGAGCCACCCAGCATCCCAGTGGTCATTATTTTTGAGCACTGGTTGGTTGTCCTTAACACTGTAGGTTTGTGAGTGATTTTTAAAACCTTAAAGCAGTATTATGTTCTATTCCTTCCCCTACCAGTCTGGTCTTTAATACTATAAGGTTAAAAAAAAAAAAAAAGGATCAGTTAGTATCTGTAGTCATTTTCCCATTACAGTTTAAATTTTGAAGTAGTCTTTCTAGTAATTGATGTGCATGAAATTTCAAATTAGGAAAAGGTTTGTTGGGATTTCATCCTACTTGAATTATTAGTGATCATTATGACTACTTGGGCTTTCACTTGCCAGGTAGCAAATCATCCTAAACTTCTGGTTTTGCATTATGAAGATGAGAAAATGTTGGGAGATTGTTTTTGCAAAGGGCAGAGTAGTTGACATTCAGAAGTGAGCTAACTGCAGAGGGAAAACTGCAAGCTGGCACACCGGCTTTCTTCTCAGCCTTGTTTTAACCCAACAAGCTCCCACAGGTTGTTCTTGAAATTACAAGATGATTATATGGCAGTAATGAATTTGCAACTAACTCATGACTTCAAACCATTATTAGCCAAAGGACTGATTCCAGACCTATGTTCATGGATTTCCTTGCATTAAGTGTCGGCATTTAACTGTGACTTTGTTGTAGCTCTAAGTCCATCAGTGATCTGGACTTATTTGGGGAAAGGTATCAGACCAGGGTCACTTGGATCCTACTATTTAATTGGAAACCAGTTTTTATGGGTGGTAGAGTTACTTGCCCTGTGTTACATTTTGAATGTGAAAACTACCAGGAACACAGTTCGATAGCAAGTGGAGAACAAGGGGTCAACATTATGAACATCTTTTGCTCTTTGGCTTGAAGGAGTGCAAAGGACAACTGAGATTCCTGAGTGTGTACCATTTGAATGTTTGGCATTTCTCAATGAGCTGTTATCGGTTCTTGCAGACTCTGCAGTTGGTCCCTTGGTTTGATAACAGCAAGTTCCCACCTACCTGAAGATGCCCACAGTGCTTTTACCTTGTTACTGCTTTGTACTTTCTTGAACCTCTTTGAAAATAGAGAGGCTCTGAAGCCCTTTTTCTCTTATGTTGTGCTAAGTCACTTTGAAATCTCCAGGGTTTTAGTTTTGTCTGCTTTCAAGTCCCCCTCACTAACCCAAAGCAAAGCAGAAAGGCAGCATTTATACATCCAATTAGTGTTAGGCTTTGAGATGAACACTCCCTCCATGACTTCTGGCCCCTCCTTATATGCTGGCTTTGTAGAGGTCCTGGGACTCTCTGTCCCATGGTGACCTCCTTTACTCTGTGGACTCTAAACCATCCAGCAGTGTAATACTGAGGAAGAGCTCCTCTCCTTTGTTTCCAGGCACATGAGCTCCTGTTCTATTTTCTTTTCCTGTTTTCTAAGGATAGTGTTGTGCTGGATGGTTTCTTCCGTCGTTGTAGTTCATGCTGTTGTGGACACACCTGACTTACTAACTCATTCGTCAAGTTACCTAACCTTACTGGGCTTTTTCCATATCTGAAGTGGGGAGAAAAATATCTACTTTATGGAGTTGGCTAATGAGGATGAAATAAGGTAACGCATGTAAGAACTTAGCGTAGTCACAGACACACAGTAGGTGGTCTATAAATGCCTTCCAGGGAATGGCATTAGCGGAATTTTTAACCTTTACAATGATCCTAAATTTTCCTCTAAGAAAAGGAACTGGCATTCATTTTTGCACCCATAGCTTGAGTGACAAGAAACACATAAATTTTATCCTGAGTTGGTTGGTGGTGGTGATCACATTTGAAGTGGAGGATAATTTTCATTCAGCTATGAAGGTGAAACTCCCTGGATATACTACTTGGCTTCTCATTTGTTCCCAGCCAAACGAGATTATCACTTGTGATCTAGTTGCTCTGCTTAGAGATGAAGTTCAGTAATTATTGAAGTAGAATGACTAGAAAAACACATTTGCTACTCCACCTAATAGCAATATGGCATACTAATTATAGCCCGGGCTGCACATGGAAAAAGAACAGATCTTGTTATCTGGTGCTTTAAATGTGAAAGTAGTCACAGTTAATCTATTTTGAACTATTTGTACTTTGCACCACTCCTTGAATGGTAAGTATGTTTCTACACATGTAAACATTTCCTGAAAAGAGGCATAGCCAGTCAGGACTTTGGGTAGGAATGGAGTAAGTAGGAATTAGCTGGGGACTGTCTGGGTGATGATCAAGGGTAGACATTTGAAGAGCTCACAGTTGATGAATGAAATGATTAATAATCATTTATTTAAAAAAACAACTTTAGTGAGCTTTTGTAATGTTCCAGGCACTATGGGCAAGGACTGCACGTGGTTTGTCTCTGAATCCTCACAGCTTGTAAAGTTGTAAAGAGACAGGATCAGTTCCTATTTTGCAGATGAAGTAACTGAGGTTCAAGCTGTTAATGACTTGCACAAGATCTCCCAGCAGGGAGATGACAGGACCAAACTGAAGCCTGTCTCTGACTCCGGAACTCTGTCTCAACAGCTCTGCTATCCTGATTTTGACCTAGTTTTAGGACTCTAGAAAGGAAATGTGGTCAATCCCAGATCACTTTTCTAATCTAACCAGACATTTTGTGTTCACAATTTGTACCAGCAAACCTCTGATTCTGCCAACTTGAAATTGGTCTTGAAATTCCCACTTGAATCAAAAAAATCCCCTAATTCTGCTAAACTGTGACTCTTTCTGGAAACAGGATACCCTTTTCCTAGAGAAACCTCTTCTTCTTTTCACTTTCCTCTGTGGTGGGTCCACGGGTGATTTCCCTAAATCAACATCTTTCTCAGAAATTCTGTCTCAACTGGAGCAATGATAGTTGTTGATGACTTTTATTAGAGTTGGTAGGTTTGGTTCTCTAAGTCTTCCCCCCCCATACCCCCCACCCTCCACCCTCCATCCCCTCCCCGATGTTACATTGTAGTTGAAAGCAGGGAATCTAAAGCCACAGACCTGAGTACATCTGGCCCTTCTTGCATCCTGGGGCAAGTAACTTAACTTTTCTGAGCCTGTTTTCATGCTTGTAATATAGAGATAATAACCATACTTATTGCTGTACAACACATAGAACTCAGTAAGCACTTAACCATCGTATTATTATTTGTTCCAGTGAATGTTATGAGGTTATAGAAATTAACATTTATTTTATTCTCTCTGCAGCTATTGAAATATTTGAAGAAACTCTCCACCTTACCTATTACAGTAGACATTCTTGCGGTAAGAAGTGTTAGATATTATATAACTATATTCCATCCCCTTCCCACTGGAGAGATTGTACAATAAGTTTAAAAGCATGGGCTTTGAAAGTGAAAGAAACCAGACACAAGGCCACGTATTGTATGGTTCTATTTAGGTGAAATGTCCAGAATAGGCAGATCCATAGACGGATGGTAAGGGGTGGGGGAAGTGGGGAGGAACGGCCTTTCTTTTTAGGGTTATGGAAATGTTCTGGAACTAGTAGTCATCGTTGTGCAATATTGTGAGTGTCTTGGAAACCAATAAACTATATACTTTAAAAAGGTTAAAATGAGCTTTGCGCAGTGACGGTATTACAGCCAATTAGGTTTATCCAAGGTGTGATTATTGCTAATTGAAAATAAAATGGTTAAAATGATGAATTTTATCTTAAAATTAAAAAAAAAATTAGCTTTGGCATCAACTAGTCCTGGATTCAGATCCAAGTTCTATGACTTTAGGCTGTTCTTCCATGTCAAACAGACCAGATTCCTGCCTCACAGAGTTACTGTGAGGACTCACTGAGATTTGTATGCAGAAGCTCTCCGATCAGTGCCTGACACCTGCTGGAATCACTCTTGTTATTTATTGTTACAGTTGTAGAAGTGTTTTAATACACTGTTTTCCACTTCTGAGGTTGGTGTGCTTTGCTACTGTGTGTCATTAGAGGTTTGAGGCATAAACACAAAGTAATTTTGTACTGAGACTTGCAAGGTATGTTTTAGGAAGGAATTTCTCCAAGCAAGGGGCCTTACTTCCTTAGAAAGTTGTTGAGCGAAGTTCTACAACCCTGTAACAATTCTTTTGTCAAATCTGCAGGAGACCGGAGTTGGGAAAACAGTAAATAGCTTGCGAAAACACGAGCATGTTGGAAGTTTCGCCAGGGATCTGGTGGCCCAGTGGAAGAAACTGGTTCCTGTGGAACGGTAAGAACATTATTCTGTAGGTTTGTTCAACTTCATGGTTAAATCTGGTACTTGGAGTGTTTATAGACCCTTCTTATTTATAATATTTATTTTGGGGGTGTCTGGGTGGCTCAGTCCGTTAAGTGTCTGACTCTTGGTTTCGGCTCAGGTCATGCTCTCAGGGTCCTGGGATTGAGCCCTGCGTCTTTCCAGCTCTGTGTTCAGCAGGAGTCTGCTGGAGATTGTCTCCCTCTCCTCCCTCTGCTCCACCCCTGCTCATGCTCTCTCAGTCTCTCTAAAATAAATAAAATCTTTAAAAACAAATAAATACAATATTTATTTTGCCTTGATTATAAAAATAATCAGTGATCATTACAGGATTTTTAAAAATACTAAAAAAGAGAAAATAGAAAAAAAATTTCTTACAGTTCTGCCATCCAAACAGAAGCATTATTAACATTTTGATATGTTTCTTTCTACCCTCTTTTTATTTTTAATTAGATTTACTTTTTTAAGATTTTTATTTATTTGAGAGAGCAGGGAGCTGGATTTGGGGCTTGATCCAGAACCCCAGAGATCATGACCTGAGCTGAAGGTAGGCGCTCAATCTACTGAACCACTCAGGCCCCCTACCCTCTTTGTAAAAGACATTTTTATATAGTTGTGAACAAACTATATAAACAACCACTCCTTTTTTTAGGTAACAAGTTAAATATGTCCCCATGTTGAAATTTTCTTTTTCCAATTTTTTAAAAGATATTATTTATTTGAGAGAGCATGAGCATGGGCAGAGGGACAAGCAGACTTCTTGCTGAGCAGAGAGCCCCATACAGAGCTTGATCCCAGGACCCTGGGATCATGATCTGAGCCCAAGGCAGACGTTTAATTAACTGAGCCACCCAGGCTCCTCTGTGTTGAAAAATTTTTAAACATTTTTCATGTCCTCAAGATATTTGATCTTGGGGCGCCTGGGTGGCTCAGTCGTTAAGCATCTGCCTTAGGCTCAAGTCATGGTCCCAGGGTCCTGGGATCGAGCCTCACATCGGGCTCCCTGCTCATTGGGAAGCCTGCTTCCCCCTCTCCCACTGCTTGTGTTCCCTTTCTCGCTGTGTCTATCTCTGTCAAATAAATAAAATCTTAAGCGGAAAAAAAAAGATATTTTATCTTTTTGTCCTGCAGTTAAATGCATCATTTTCTGTTTTTTGAATTATTTGAGTTTTCCCAGTCTCAAACCTTAGTTGAGTATCTTTGAGCTCTTCCCAAGACCTTGTTTCTAATTCTGCATCCTTTTCATCTCTTTTTGTGAGTTCAGGTTCTGTGACTTTGTCCTCTGAACAAGGATTACACTGAGATTTATATCTGCTCTGTCTACTTTTTTTTTTTTTTTTTTTAAATTGTAGAAACACTGAGCCTGATGAGCAGGACTTTGAGAAGAGCAATTCCCGAAAGCGCCCCAGGGATGCGGTTCAGAAGGAGGAGGAGATAGAGGGAGACTACCAGGAAAACTGGAAAGCCTCCAGTAGCCAATCCTATAGCCCTGATCACAGGCAGAAAAAACACAGAAAACTCTCAGAACCCGAGAGAACTCACAAAGTGTCCCACGTTCCAGAGAGGAGAGATGAGAGAAAGAGGTGCCATAGAGTTTCACCGGTTTATTCTTCAGACCACGAATCTTCTGATTATGGCCATGTTCAGTCCCCTCCATCGTCTGCCAGTCCCCATCAGATGACCATGGACCATTATAGATCCTTGGAGGAGGACCACGAGCCCTTTGTTCCACACCAGAAACCTGGGAAAGGCCATAGTAATGCCTTTCAGGACAGACTGGGGATTAGTCAGGACCGACACGTGGGAGATCCCCAGGGGAAAGGGGCTGTGAGTCAGAACAAGGAGCACAGATCTTATAAGGAAAAACGTCCGTTGGATGCTAGGGGAGATGGGAAGTTGTCTTTGAGCAGAGAGAAATCACACAAGGCCATCTCCAAAGAGGAAAACAGAAGGCCACTCTCAGGGGATAGCACAAAGGAGAAGCTGCCCTCCAGTGGCGTCAAGAAAGAGAAGGAGAAAGAGGGCAGCTCCAAGAAGAAGTTTTTACCACCCTTGGAAGTTGCTTCAGACAACCACCTTAAAAACAAGCCAAAGCACAAAGATGCAGAGAAAACCAAAACGGACAAAAACAAGCAGAGTCTCGACAGCTTAGACATAGGAAAGGGGGCGGGAGACCCGCTGCCCAAGACGAAAGACCGGGTTTCTAACAACCTAAAGACTTCAGAAGGGAAAGTAAAATCTTCTCATTCAGACAGAAAGTCTGTGGGCTCCCTCGCTAAGGTCGAGGAGGCAGAGATGGACGATGAATTTGAGCAGCCCACTATGTCTTTTGAGTCATACCTCAGCTATGACCAGCCCCGGAAGAAAAAGAAAAAGATTGTGAAAACTTCAGCCACCACTCCTGGAGAAAAAGGACTAAAAAAAAAAGATTCGAAAAGCACGAATAAAAGCTTGGACTCAGTTCAGAAATTACCTAAAGTGAATGAAAACAAGTCAGAGAAACTTCAGCCAGCTGGAGCCAATTCAGCCAAGCTGAAAAAGGTAAGCCCTTCGGCCACTTGGTGGCTTCCCAGCTGGAGCATCTGGCCCCATAGAGCTCCCAGGACCTATCCGCCTCTGTTCCGCTTGGCTGGCTTTTACGTGGCTTGTTGAATTTCAGTTTCCAGGCCTCTCTGGCAGGGCAGCTGGCCTCTAAGGTGCGTATTTCCTGCATTTGTTCTATCATGCTGAGCCTGTCTCTCCATTTCCTGCCTTCCGTGGTATCAGACCTAGCTGGCAGCCCCTCTCTAGCCCGGGTCTGCTTGTGAAGTTGTCTGCCTCGTCCACACTGCGGGGAATGGGCTGTAAGGCAGAGAGTGGTGCTCTTACACAGGGGCTGTCCGCTCACTGGTCTTGTCTTTGCAGGTCCCCATGGACTCCTTGCCAGTGTTGCCAGACCTCCCATTACCCATGATACAGGCCAATTACCGGCCACTTCCTACCCTGGAATTGATGTCCTCCTTCCCACAAAAGCGAAAAGGTAATTTTCTGCATCCTTTTTTAACTGGAAAAAGATTTTAACAATTTATTCACGGTATCCTTAAGATTTTGGTGCACTTAATAGCCTCCCCGGCTCTGGAGTTTGATGGCCTGGGTTTAAATCCCAGCTCTGGCTTCTACAGGTTCTATGAACTGGGTAATAATTTCCTTAGACTTCAGTTTCATGTGCTAGAAGTGGGCACGGTCATGGTATCTGCCTCACAAGTCTGTTCAGTGGATTAAAAGTGATGATGCTGGTAAAGCTCTTAACCTGGGTTTTCCCACATAGGGTGTGTTTGGTAAATCTTAGCTGTGCTGTTACTAGCTGCCCTTTATTCTATTATGTTCTGCATGAGCTTTTTATCTTAAAAAAAAAAAAAAAAAGTTCTGAATAGCACAAGAGTTAGAAGCCACATGTAAGTGTCCCTCAGCAAGAGACAATCACTAAACTGTAGTTCATCTGCACAGTGGCCTCCTGTACAGCTGTGATAAGTGTGGAAAGTCTGTCTGATACGAGATGATTTCTAGAATACAGTAAATGAAAGAACAAGGACAGTGGGTGTTATTGGTCAAAATGGAATAAAGTGCACATTTGTTTATTTTTGCACAGACTTGGAGGAATACACAAAACTGGTAACATTGGTTGCCTTTGAGAAAGGGCACTGGGAAGCCGGAAGCTTTGGAGGGGCGAGAGAAAGAGAGCTCTCCCTGTAGAGCTCAGTGCCCTTTGTAACGTGCAGTCCTGTCTTCCTTGCCCTGTAGCGCTCTCTTCACCCCAGGAAGAGGAGGAAGCTGGATTCACTGGACGAAGAATGAATTCTAAGATGCAGGTGTATTCTGGCTCCAAATGTGCCTATCTCCCCAAAATGATGACCTTGCACCAGCAATGCATCCGGGTACTTAAGAACAACATCGATTGTAAGTCACATGCTTTTCTCCTGCTCTTAAACACATTGTGGCACTGGGACCTCACCATTGGGTGGCTTGGCCAATATTCAACACTTTCACCTCTGATTCTTTGCAGCAATCTTTGAAGTGGGTGGTGTCCCGTATTCTGTTCTTGAACCCGTTTTGGAGAGGTGTACGCCTGATCAGCTGTACCGCATAGAGGAGTACAACCACGTGAGTATCCTGTTTGGGGCAGGGAAGGCCATTTTCTGGTCTGTGTCTCCAGAAATAGTTTTGCCTCTGAGTCTGCAGTGGGTGAAGGGCAGGCAGCAGTGGTTGCTCCACTGTTCTGGACAGGCTGGTTTGCCTGCAGGCCTTGAAACATGCATATTTTTAGCACCTGCTCCTGGCATCCAATCAAGATGGGCTTCAAAAGGAGCAGAGAAACACTGCCCACCCTTCTCTTGCCCAGTCACAGAGGGCAGGGGAGAATTCCGGCAGCACAGCCTTGGGAGCCAGGGCAGGGACAGAGCTTTGTGAACCAGGGACAGGCGTCTGGTGAATATAAAAGAGCAGAGGGACACCTGGTGCCTCAGTCAGTTGAGCAGCTGACTCTTAATTGCAGCTCACATCATGATCTCAGGGATGTGAGGTCGGGCCCCACGTCGGGCTCTGTGCTACGCACGGAGCCTGCTTGAGATTCTCTCTTTGCCTCTGTCCCCTTCCCTCCCCACTTTAAAAAAAAAAGAAGAAAGAAAACACAGATTTGCTAGGAGTCTCCTAGAGATGTCATGGTGTGACCAAATATCTTTCTGACAGTGCTGGGACACAGCCATTTGGTTGCATTAGGGAGCTGTCTCCAATTCTGGGGGTTCATTTTGGATGGGTCATCATCTCAGTCCTCCCTGTCACTGGTTTCCTAAAGGAAGGGCCTGGTCTCAGCTGGTTTCTGGATCATCTTCTCTCACCCCACAGTCCCCCAGAAGCTGGCAGTATAGCACCTCACGTTTAACAGTTCTTTAATATGGTGATTTTTTTCTTCTAGAACCATGGTATTTTAATATAACACTACTGCTGCGAGGACCAAAAAACCATGAGGAAGGTGGTCACCCTGAAGTGATTAAGATGGAAAAGAGCTGTGTCAGAGTGCTTGCATATAAATGATGCCCTGGTTCTGATTTTAGGTATTAATTGAAGAAACAGATCAATTATGGAAAGTTCATTGTCACCGAGACTTTAAGGAAGAAAGGCCTGAAGAGTATGAGTCGTGGCGGGAGATGTACCTGCGGCTTCAGGATGCCCGGGAGCAGCGGCTGCGAGTGCTGACCAAGAATATCAGATCTGCACATGCCAATAAGCCCAAAGGTGATGGGCGGAGGGGACCCCGGCAGGACGGGGTGGGCTGGTGAAACACAGAGCCCTGGGCTCCTGTTGACTGTGGGGCCTTAGCAGGCCGGGCTGAGGTTGCCTCCAGGTCCTAAATCTGTCTTGCTTGTGCAGAAATGGGGCAGGGACGAGCTGTATCTTCTGCCACCACACATACTGTCTAGAGGGATTTTCAGGGTTAATAATCCCCTGGCTTTGGGGGCACCTGAAGAGCCTTTATCTCTTAATAGTGTAGATCAGTAAAATCACAGTAGCATCTCCGCTCAAAAAGGAGGTACTGATGTCCCTATTTCTCATCAGGCCGACAAGCAAAGATGGCCTTTGTCAACTCTGTGGCCAAACCGCCTCGTGATGTTCGACGGAGACAGGAGAAGTTTGGAACCGGAGGAGCAGCTGTGCCTGAGAAAATTAGGTAAGCTCTTGGCAGCTTTAGGGTTTCTGTGTGCTCAGGGAAAAGAGCCCCAGGAGCTTGTCATTCGGCCCTACAAGGCAGCCCAGGAGCAGGAAGCGATTCATTTTTGGGTTGAGAGCATGGCCTTGCAGAGTGGATTTTGGAGGCCGACCTTGGCCAGCTCAGCCCTTGACACTGCCTGTCTTCCCCGCCTTCCCCCCAACCTCCGCCCACCCCAGGCCTCCACGTCTGTGACTGCAGTGTTGGCAGTTAATTATTCCTGCCGCTCAGGGGGTTAAAATGAAATGGAGATCAGGACCTGGCTTCTGGAAGACACGCCCTTGGGCTTTCCCTTTCTCCATTTAAACAAACCAGGATCCTGGGGCTCGTGGCTGGCTCAGTCATTGGAGCATGCGACTCCTGATCTCGGGGTCATGCATTGGGTAGAGATTACTTTGAAAACAAAATAACAAGAGTAAAGCATGCTGCTGCGAGGACTGCATAAGCTCAGTCGCACTAGCATTTCAGATTGAGCCGTCCTCTGTGTCACCATCAAAATCTGGGGCGCACGAGTCGGCTGCACAAAGCCAGCGGACGGGGTCTTCCCCAGACAGGCCAGCCCCGGGCTGCTGGTGCAGAGGGCAGATGTCTCACGCTCGGGCCTAACCCGCTGGCGCTGTGTTGCAGGATCAAGCCGGCCCCGTACCCCTCCGGGAACAGCCATGCCCCATCGGCCAGCGGCAGCGGCAGCAGCTTTAGCACCAGCCCGGAGGAGCCGGCCTACGACGGCCCAAGCACCAGCGGGGCCCACTTGGCTCCCGTGCTCAGCACTGTTTCCTACGATCCTAGGAAACCGACTGTGAAGAGTAAGTAACTTGGGCTTCATGCTCAGGGATCTCAGAACCAGTGTTTGAGGCCTTTGGGGTCCCGGCCGCTGCATCCTGCTCTGTGTGCTCAACGAGGCTCATGTCCGAGGCTCTGGCCGCAGCTTCTCTAAATGCCGGTGCCTCCTTCCCCTGCTCTGTGCCTGATGCGCGAGTATCTTCCCGAGAGCGATCGTAGTGAATATTCATCTTGGCATTCTCTTTTTTTTTTTTCAAACCTGAACATAAGCCTGTTTCACCAGGCAATAACGTGGGGTTCATAACTAGTACTGTTAACTGCTGAGTGACCCTCCGTCTGGAAGGTGTATGTCCAAATATTTATTTTTTATATCTAGTTGCATGTATTTTTGTATTTTATTAAGTGTGTTATTACCATAGACTATGTCCAGTATTCTAAGGGGGTTTCCTCCCCTAAAAGCAGGCTTGTGTATTCACACCAGAGTCCCTGGGTGGGTAGAAGTCCTGGCGTGAGCTTTTGGCTGTGCTCAGGTGAATCACTTAGGAGCGCAGGCCAGCGTCCTTAGGTGGGGTCTACCTTGAGCTCTTCTTGGACCTGTTGCTGCCCTGGGTGGAGGCGACTGAGAGGGCTGCTTTTTGCTGGTTTGGGTGCTGGTGAGGCAGAGTGAAATTGTGTCTGAGAACGGCCGTGAGAGTCGGAAGGCAGTGAGTCCCAGTTCTGCCGCCTGCTGCACAACCGGGGGCTTGCTGAGGTGGTCGCAGGTAGAGCTGGGGATGGTTCCAGTGGGCGCTCGGGAAGCCGAGCTCCGTGCTGCTCTTCTGCTGTGCTGGGAGAGGAGAACCGCGTACCCTTTGTCTGCTGGTGCGGAGCTTGGCCTTGACGGTGTGTGTCTAAACTATTTCTCTTCTCACAGAAATTGCCCCAATGATGGCCAAGACGATTAAAGCTTTCAAGAACAGGTTCTCCCGACGATAAACTGAGGACTTGCCTGGGAGACGAAACTGGCGGGGAGGAGTACCAGGACAGTGGGGGTTGGGGAATGGAACTTCCAAACGACACCAGGATCCTTTGCTTGGAGGCACCTTTTGGTCTCGGAACCCCGCCCGGCCCGCAGGTGTTGCCCCTGTGAGCCTGTGTGCGCCGCCACAGCCACTGCCTCCCGGCCTGGAGAACACTTCAGAATTCTGAAGAAGATGTGAAGCCTCAGTCTTACTGAGGATTTTAAGGTCAATTATACTTTTGTTGTTAATTAGCTTCTTTGTAAACTATAAGACATAGTTTTAATTAATAAATATTGCCCCCAGATTGTATTTATATTACCCCAGTATTTTTTTTTCTTTCTTTTTTTTTTTTTTAGGTCCTCTACCATACACTTATTTAGCCTTTTATTTTCAGGGTCCTTTATTAAAGTTAGATAAAAACCTAGTGAAAGCCATTCCCCTGTCCCAGATCAGCCTCCCTGAGTGGACTCTGGTCCAGAGGGAGGCGTCCTCAGAGCCTGTGTGGTGCCTGCTGCACAGAGGGCCAAGAGTGGGTCCTGGGCTGCCTGTCCTGGAGGGGCGCCTCAATATAGAGACCGGAAGTGTTCAGGGCAGACCCCTCTCCTCTGAGGCCCTTCTCAGTGTTGCTTTGAGTTCCTATGCAGGTGCATCTCTTTCTTCATTAAATAGTATTTATTAAAGGAGGTTATTTGTAAAGGTCTAGAGTCTTTTCCCCACCCTTTTTGCCAGTTCCCACTTTTTAGAGGCTCACTAGAGGACACAGAGCCTTGGGGGATCGATTTGCACAGAACCCCAACATTTTTACGATTTACAATTTCTGATTCAAAACTTTAGGGACTTTTTTTTCCTCCCCTGTTTTTCCTTCTCCCACTAGCAGGGGGAGCACACATGGCAGGGCTTTCTGTGCCCCCACCCCCCATTCAACTAAGTCTAAGAAGCCAGCACTTTAATCTCCTGCTCCCTGTGAACTGCTAGCAGAAGTGAGTGGTTTTAAAAGTTGTAATGCTGTGTTCAAAATAGGTTTTGTTTTGCCTTTCTTTAAAAGATAAGATCATGTGATTGAAAGAGCACAAGAATTCGCTATGTTTTGCAGAGAATTTTGCAGATGAAGCGCTCTCTACTTTTTAAGTGTTTAAGCCAGAATTTGAGGCGGGGGAATGGCCAACTTAGGGAAAGTGTCTGAGCTGTAGTGTCAGGACGGGGGAGAGCCGCAAGGACTCCCACTAGGTTTGGGGAGGGAGGCTCACTATCAGGCTGACACAGGAGCAAGATCAGCCCTGAGGAGGGCAGTGTCAGTGCCCTTCTCGGCTGTGGACAAGCGCCAGTCTCGCAGGAACCCACTTGGTTGTGACCCAGAGGGAAGGACGTGCTGTATACACTTTAGGTGCCCGTCCTTAAGGTGCTTGAGCGGTAGGCGGAGGGCATGGTTCACAGGACAGCCTCAGGAGCTCGGCAGTGAGTCCTCTTGACCAGCTCCCTCACAGCCCAGAACAGGGAGTCCACTGCTTTTAACCGTCCTGCAGACCTCGGGCTGACTGAAGATTCCAGAGTGAGCAGAGACGCTGTGCGGCCAAAGCTGCAGTATCGGGTGTGCATGGTGCACAGGCTGCCTGTTGCAGCAGGACACGAGTAGTGCCGTGTTTTCATCTGCTGTGTTTCTGAAATGGGTAAAACACTCTCTCCTGCTTGTCTGTCTTACCATTCCACCCCCAGCCCTGGCCCGCTCCGCAAAACTGGCATCAGGAAGCCTCTTCCCTAAAGCCAAATGAACATCGGGGTCGGGGCCAGACAGCTGTGGCCTGGAATAGCTCCCTGCGGGTGTCCACCAGCTCGAATTTGTCTCTTAGCTGTGTGTTCAAGTCTTTGTCATTGAAACCAGTTTTTCCTACTGCAGATTCAGTTGTGCAGGATCTCATCTCCTTTATTAGGAGTTTTTAGGCAGGGAGGGAAGGAAGGACACATTTGTTCGTGCCACCATCGCCGCCCATTTTTAGCACATACAGGTTTTTTGATCTGCCCTGTTTGCCTAGAGCCAGATCTTTCCCTCCTCCCCCTCCGAGCGTGTCTGCATCAGGGATGTGACTTGGTGAGAAGAGTAAGGAGGGCAGAGGAAAAGCCAAATTTCTGAGCAACCTTCTCACCTGGTTATTGAAGTGGCTGCAGAGCAGACACACAGGATGATGTCGAACTTTTGGTCTCATTTGTGAAAACGTGTGCAATTGTTTTCCTGTGCTACACTACATACAGATCACCAAATTACAAATTAACCCTTTGTGGTCCTTGGTGTAATGAGCAGTTTCTTTGGGGCTTTCTCTTTCCGGGAAGTGGGAGGGAAAGGAGCAAGGTATCATCCTGCTCTTCATTTGTATTTTGGTCCCAAAATGTAAATACAATTTTCTATGTTACTTTTTTGTGGTAACTACCAAGATGAATATTTTAATTAGATAAGTTATATGAAAAGGAAGGAAAATTCCATGTCTAAATAAAAAAAAAAAAAACCCATATACTGTGGTTTCTTTCCTTTCTCCCTTACTGTGTCTGAGAGTAGCAGTTGGTCACCAAGTGTCTGGTTCCTGGGCTGCGTGGCAGAGAGCTTTCTCCCTGGACGGGGCTCTTTAAAGGATGTTGGATTTCTGTAGTGAAGTGGGACTGGGGATGGGCATTGGGGGGGCGGGGGCGCGCGCAGGGGAGAACCCTTGAGCAAAGGGAGGAACCTCAGATGACAAGTACCTCCTGGGACTGAGACATTAACCTCGTATTACAAGCAGAAGCTGGGGCTCAGGGGGGAGATCATGCAGCCCACCTGCAGCAAAGGAAAAGGTGAGAAACCCAGGTTCTCTGGCTGCGGAGTGGGTACCACTCCACCTGTCAGTGCCTCGGGCATGTGAAGGCCCCAGGTGAGTCTCCTCTGTCTTCAGGGACTTCCCAATGAGAGCATGATGACAACTGGCGCAGAAAGGTCATGTCAGCAAGAACTTCAGGCCCTGCCCATTGGCCCTGGCTGGCAGGAGCTTCAGCCGCTGGCTAGTGGAGGCCGGGGCTTGGCTGCAGCCTCCGCATACATTGCATCGTATCTTTTTTTTTTTTTTTTTTTGAAGAGTGAGATCACTAGCCGGGAAGGGGTGGTAGTGCGAGAGGGAGGATCTTAAGCAGGCTCCGCGCTGAGCAGGGAGCCCAACATGGGGCACCATCTCACCACCTTGGGATCAGGATTTGAGCCATAACCAAGAGTAGACGCTCAACGGACTCAGCCACCCAGGCGCCCCTGTGTTGGATTGGATCTTCCATCAAACCTACATCATCTCCCAGAAGCACATTTTTATTATCCTTCTCTCCTAAAGAGGGCATTCTTGGTGTATGGCCTTAACTTTCCCCAACCTTTACTGGATCGAATGCTCACTGTAAGAAGTTACCATGCATTTGAAGTAAATTACGGAACGTGGTATCTGATGGATGATTTTCCTAGA
This sequence comes from Martes martes, assembly GCF_963455335.1. Taxonomy (NCBI): domain Eukaryota; kingdom Metazoa; phylum Chordata; class Mammalia; order Carnivora; family Mustelidae; genus Martes; species Martes martes. The sequence continues at coordinate 174,162,413 of NC_137891.1, read as the reverse complement.
GTTTGTAAGTTAGCACCTTGTTCTTTACTCATTAATTCAACATTTGCGGAGCCAGAACCTGGATGAGACCTTGGGATACAGAGAAGCACACATGTCCGGCAAGCAGGTAGGTAAGAGTAACCACCCAGCAGGTGGCAGACACTCTCGGACTCACCTACATTGTCTCAGTGATCATAGTGATCTTTCCAGGTAGGTGGTCAGGGCCCCATTTTTAAAACGAGAAAACTGAAGCATAAAGAAATTAAGAACGTGTGCGAGCTCACACAGTCGGTGAGCAGGGTGCTGTGTGCTGGCCGGACTCCCAAGCACAGGTGGTCAGTCACATTTAACCATCTCTACAATCACATGTACCCGAGTTAGGCCAAACTCCCAACGCCAAAAAACACCTTAATCATTGCAAACAATAATTTCTTCTCTCTGCTGCACGTAACTAATGCCCAGAACAACCCTCTGGCTGGCATATCACCTTGACAGATGCCCCCGTCGCAGACGCTCTCCCCTCGGGTTCTACATCCACTTGGGTCTCTTGATTCTTTGCTCAAATGGTGAAACGGGCAGTCTGTCTTCACAGGCCCCCATACTTCTCTTTCTGTGATGCCTACCGTCTCAACCCCTTTCCAAATCCTCTGTGGAAAGGGCAAGCCACTGAAAATTTTATGTAGCTATACCCGTGTTTCTCAAGTATAGAGTTTCTGGAGTTGGGGGCCTAACGTGCACATTGAAAAAGATGAAAAATTTTAAAAACCCCAAGCAATTCTTAAAATGTACATTAAAAAGTTTGAGAACTGCTCTGGCTCATTGGCTGCAGATAGTTTACAAGCTCTGCGGCTGACCCATGGGTCAGAGCTGGGAAGTTTGCACATTCCGTCACACAGCCCACACTTTGCCCCCACCCTGTGTCACTGAATCAGACAGACATGGTCCCTGCATTCCTGGAGCTTCCATCTAGCAGAGGAGACAGTAATCAGATTACTGCACCAATCATCGTTTAAGATACAGATTTTTGGGGGGGGGGGCCCCACTGCAGAAATCTTCACATAGATCAGAGGTCGGATCTGGAAGTAAGTACTTTTTAAGGGCCTTCCCCAGTGATGAGCAGCCTGGTTTGGAAATGCCTAGCATAGTGGAAAAACTATGCATGAGCTTTGAAGAGAGGTCCAGGTTCGAATCCCGGCTCCACCATCCTTTAGCTTTGTGACACCTCTTTGACTTTGTTTCCTCACCTGTAAAATGGGCATAATGACACCCCTTGGGAATTCTTGTAAGGATTCAATGAGAGAAAGGGAACTCTATTGCTTTTTTAAATTATTACTATTTTTTAATAAGAACTGGTTTGGTTTGTTTTTCGGTTTGTTTTTGAAGATTTTGTTTATTTATTTGACAGAGACACAGCGAGAGAGGGAACACAAGCAGTGGGAGTGGGAGAGGGAGAAGCAGGCTTCCGGCCAAGCAAGGAGCCCGATGTGGGGCTTGATCCCAGGACCCTGGGATCACGACCTGAGCCGAAGGCAGCTGCTTAAAGACTGAGCCACCCAGGTGCCCCTCAATATTATTTTTAAATGTCCTTCCTTCATTCCCTTGAAATGCGGAATGAAAGGAAAAGCTTTATTTCCTATTGATAGAAATTGAAGCTTTAGGGTCACAAGCTGAGCACTAACTTTGAGGTCAGCAAGTCCTTCCTGATAACTGAAACCCTAGTCTATGCTGCCTCAGACAGGGTTATTCAACTTTTCTATTTTTGGACTCCTATCTGTTCTTTCAGATCCCTTAAACTATAGCCCCTAACAACCACAGAAACAGCAGAGACTCTTCCTAATTCCTTCTTATCTCAGGAATCACAAACTCATATGCTGGGAGTTTGGTATAAGATAATAGTGGGGGTGGACGGAAACAGGAAATGAAAGCCATTTACCTAGATCCCCCATTGTCTCAAGGTGGAAGGAAGGCAGGACCCAGTGCTGCCACATCTTTAGAATTTTTTTAAAAAGACAGAAATATAGAATGCTTTTTTTTTTTAAGATTTTATTTATTGGGGCGCCCGCGTGGCTCAGTCATTAAGTGTCTGCCTTCTGAGGTCATGATGCCAGTTTCCTGGGATCCAGCCCCACATCAGGCTCCCTGCTTGGTGGGAAGCCTGGTTCTCCCTCTCCCACTCCCTCTGCTTGCGTTCCCTTCTCACTTACTCTCACTCTCTCTCAAATAAAAAGAATTAAAATTTTAAAAATAATAAAGATTTTATTTACTTGTATGAGACAGAGAGTGTAAGCAGGGGGAGGGGCAGAGGGAGAAGTAGGCTCCCCACTGAGCAGAGAGCCCCACTAGGGGCTCTATCCCAGGACCCTGGGATGGTAACCTAAGCCGAAGGCAGATTCTAAAGTGACTGGGCCACCCAAGTGCCCCCGGAAATCTAGACTTCTTTGTAAAATTTCCCAGCTCTTAAAGTCCTGGGCCACAAATATATGAAACAGATCAGGAAATCTATATGAAGTGGATAATTCTCCGGGTGTGTGTATGTGTATATGTGTGTGTGTGTAAACTTGCCAAAATTGACTCCTAATGAGATGTCAAGTCGAAACAGAGTCTTTACAGAAGAAACAGGGAAAGGAATTGTAGAGCCTCCCGGATGGATGGTTTCATAGAGAAATTCTTCCCACTTTAAAGTCAGATAATACCAAGGCCACTTAAACTATTCCAAGGCAAACCAAAGGAAGGAAAATGCTATTGAAGTTAGTATAACACCAACATGGAAACTGGATAAAAACTGAACAACAACAAAAATTACAGACCAATCTTATTTAGGAATATTGATGTGACTATCCTAAGTATTAGCAGAATCTAACAGCATATTAAAATAAATAGGGGCCCCTGGGTGGCTCATTCAGTTAAGCATCTGACTCTTAGCTTCAGCTCAGGTCGTGATCGCACAGATCTAGCCCACATCGGGCTCTGCGCTCAGCATGGACTCTGCTTCGGATTCTCCCTTTCTCTCATGCTCATTCTCTCTCTCTCTCAAATAAGTAAATAAAATCTTCAAAATAAATAAATAAAACAAAGAAATCATACCTAAATGGGGTCTGCTTCGGACTGGCAGGATACTCAGACTGTTAGGCTAGGCTGGAGGTCATTCCCAACTTTTGCCCCTAACAAGACACTTGGCAAAAAAACGTTAAATATCCCACAGCACTAGGACAGCCTCCCAAAGCAAAATATTATCGGCCCCCAAATGTCCATAGTACTGAGGATGGGGAACCCTGGACTTGGTCATGTTGTAGTAACAACTCCCAAATTTCGGTGGCTCCAAACGACAGGGTCTATTTCTCACATTACGTGTCCTTACGGGTCTGATGCGGCTCTGCTTTATCCTTTCTCAGGGACCCAGGCAAAGGGAGGCACTACCTGTGCTGCTACGTTTTTCAGGATGCGTGAAGAATATTGCATGGGCCGCTAAGCTACATCCAGAAGTGACAGCCGTCATTTCTACCATGTTTCACTGACTGCGCCGAAATTCAAGGAGATAAGGAAGTACAACCCCTCCGTGTGCCTGGACACAGAGAACTGGAAATATTTGCTAACAGCATCAAAGACTCCCAAAACAATTACAACAGCCTGGACCCCCAGGTAATCTACAAAGCCACCCAGCTTCAAATCCCACACTTCCTAGCTGTGTGTCGTCAAGCAAGTCCCTTGACCTCTCTGTGTCTCTGCTTCTTCCTCCAAAAATGAGGAAAATACATCAGCCCTGCAGAACTATTATACAATGATGTAATGAGTTAAAATGTATAAAGTGCCAAAGACAGTGCCTGGCACATAGAAAGCGCTCAGGACATGTTAACCAAGATGTTGATGATGAATAAGGTGATGTACCCCACACGGAAAGGGCATTTAGTAAAGGACTGTTGTTATGACTGAAGCTTTGAGGGAAATGAATGTCCAAAGTAACCCCACTGGTAAGTACAGCCTGGTGGTTAACAGCCTGAGCTCTGGGGTCTCACCTTGGCACTCAGAAATACCCAATAATGGTAATTACTATTTGGAGAAGGTTCAGTGTGGTTAAGAGTACAGACAGCCTGGGTTTAAGTCCTGGTTCCAATATTCATCAGCTGTGTGACCTTGGGCAAGTCGCTAAGCCTCTCTGCGCTCCAGTTTTATCATCTATAAAATGAGGATCATAATAGGACACCTGCAATTATGAAGTTTAAAACACAATATAAGTAAAGTCCTAGGGACCTTGCGGCTAAGTGTTTGGCATATTATCAGTGCCATGTAGTTATTAGAGATTATTTTACCACATTCTCAGCTTGCCACACAGAGGGAACCAAAAGAAAAACGGTTCTCTCCTCCCAGCCTAATTAAGACGGGTGAGAAGATACAAATTTAGCAGTCTTTGAACCACAGAAATATTCCCAATGAACCGAGAATGAGAGAAAGAAAAAAAATTGGAAACTTTTCCTACCTATGCCACAGAGTCCTAGAAGTTAGTGAGAATTTCCATTTGTTCTCAGCCACCCCTGCAGCATAAGAGTTCAAGAGAAGGGACAGGCAGAGTAAGCCCAATAAGCAGAGACCAAAGGGTGTTATTCCCAAATCACGGCTAAATTACTCTGCCACTGCTGGTTTCCGCCAAATCCGGCCCTTTGAAGCAATTGCAGTTTTCCCACTCAACCAGACGGGGGCGCTAAGCCAAAGTCTTGCTCTTAGCAACCGTGAGTTACTTTTAAACTTTTTTCCTACAGACGTTGTTCCAAACATTTTCCATGCATGATCTCACATTACCCTGATAGTAAAACCCTACAGAATTTTTTATTATTATTATTATTACTATTATTATTATTATTTTAAAGATTTTATTTATTTACTTGACAGAGAGAGAGATCACAAGTAGGCAGAGAGTCAGGCAGAGAGAGGGGGAAGCAGGCTCCCCGCTCAGCAGGGATGCTGAGGCAGATGCGGGGCTCGATCCCAGGACCCCGAGATCATGACCTGAGCTGAAGGCAGCGGCTTAATCCACTGAGCCACCCAGACGCCCCTATTATTATTATTATTATTATTATTGCCATTTTAGGTATGACAAATCTGAGTAGAGTAACTAAGCAACTTGCCCAGCAGGCCATACCTATTATTTGCAGGACTGGGGTAAAAGTACACACCTTGGAGGCATACTTAAAAAGCTATAAATGGGGGCGCCTGGGTGGCTCAGTGGGTTAAGCTTCTGCCTTCAACTCAGGTCATGATCTTAGGATCCTGGGATCGAGCCCCGCATCGGGCTCTCTGCTCAGCAGGGAGCCTGCTTCCCCCTCTCTCTGCCTGCCTCTCTGCCTACTTGTGATCTCTCTCTCTCTATCTGTCAAATTAAAAAAAAAATCTAAAAAAAAAAAACGTTATAAATGAGGGGCGCCTGGGTGGCGCAGTCAATTAACCGTCTGCCTTCAGCTCAGGTCATGATCCCAGGACGCTCCCTCCTCAGTGAGGAGTCTGCTTCTCCCTCTCCTTCTACCCCGACCCCCACTGGTGCTCTCAGTCTCTCTCTCAAATAAATAAAATCTTTTTAAAAAGTTACAAATGGATTTCATGAACTGTTCAATGAAATACAGTCTATTGGGCTACCTTGAAAAATAAACGTTCACAATGACCTGGAAGGCCACATTCAAATTTCTTGGCTTCTCAGAGCTCTGCTCTAGAGGGTGGTGGAAGGTAGAAAAGCAGGACGGTAGCCCCATGCCCCCTTTTCTTCATGCCCCTAATTGCATTCCTCTGCAAGGGGCCTTGTGCACATGTGTGCAGATGTCCTAACCTGTATGTTCACGTTCTGTTCTAAGATTCCAAAACTGAAAGGGTCCATCAGGTCTCCAGCACAGTGACTCACAGAAGAGTCACAACAAAGCACATCATCATCACATTTCAGAGTACCAGGGACCAAGAGAAAAGCTTAAAAGCTTCCAGAAAGGGAGCAGGGGGGACACCCATGCAAAAAATCAAGAATCAGAATGGCAGTGTACTTCTCAAAGCTAGAAGAAAACAGCAGTATCTTCAAAATTCGAGATGAATTTTATCTTCGCTTAAATTACCAATTAAGTATAAGAGAAAACGAAAGACATTGTCAGTGGTCACTTAGCATGGATGGTAGTGTGGTGGCCAGCGTTTAATGAGTTCTATCTCTTGCTCTTTGTACCCTGACACAGGTTCTTCACACTTTGAATATGGCTGACCTGTGGAACCATGGGATATCCGGGAATTGACAATACGTGATTTCTATGATAGCACATAAAACACGCTGTGGTTTCTTCCTTGCTCTCTCTGCTTTGGTGAACGCCAGATATTATGTCCTAAGGACACTCAAGCAGTCCTATGGAGAGGTGTGTATGACAAATGAACTGAAGCCTCCAGCCAAGAGCCTGTACCAACTTGCCAGCCATGTGAGTGCGCCATCTTGGAAGTGGATCCTCCAGACCCAGTCAAGCCTTGAAAGACTCTAGGCTCATGAGAGAACTGGGCCAGAACCACCCAGCTAACCATTCCCAAATTCCCGGCTCAGAGAGACTGAGATAAATACTAACTTGTTTAGCTGTTACGTGTGGGAGTAATTGGTTGCATAACAAAAGATAATTAATACAGATATATTGGGGAGGACGGGAAAGGAGCCACAGGATTTTGTAGTTCTCTCGGTCAAAAGGTGCAGTCAATACCTCCACCCTTGAGTTTGGATTTGGCAGGAGCAGAGGGTTAAAAAGTGCTCATGCAATTGGGTCTTCCATCTCTTGTTTCTAGAACTCCGTAACTGCAACCACGTGACTAAGCTAAGGTGGCCTGCTAGAGGCGTATAGCCCCGCTGCCTCAGTGGTCAGCCGGCATCAACCAGACAGGTGAGTAGGGTCATTCCAAATTACCCAGTCCAAGCCAAACTGGCCCAGGAAAAAACTGCCCAGGTAATCTACAGAATCACAAGTATAATGCCTGGAACCTAGTGCTCAACAAATCAGTAAAGGATGACAGTGATGAAAATGACAGGAAAGAAGCCAAAAGTGAGTAGTTGTTTTGGGTAAGGCCTGTATTAGTCCTGCAGTGGGACATGGTCTTCCCAAAGAAAGACTTCTGTCATCCAATTAAACAAATATTTGCCAGGCTCCTGGCCTGAAACTGCGATTGCAAAGTAGAAATAATCTGTGACTTTGTACTGTTCTGAACCAGAACCAAGCTCATCTATTTCACAAAGAATTGAACTAGGACATCAAAATATTTTATTTTAAGTAGGTTCCACGCCCAATGTGGGGCTTGAACTCAGAACCCTGAGATTAAGAATCACATGTTCTACTGATTGAGCCAGCCAGTCACCCCAGACATCAAAATATTTTTGAATGGAACTTAACCAGATGGATATCTTTTTGTTGTATTTCACCAGCCCCCAGTCTTGTCTGGGCACTCCAGAGCCAGACATGAAGGGCAAGGGATATCCAGAGTATCCCATAACTCTCTCTACATCCTCTGTCTTTCCCCCTCCCCACCAGCAGTAAGAACGCAGTCTACTCTGAATCCAAAATCATTTCAACTTTAAATATTGGCTTCCAATTCTTTTGACTTCAACCCACAATATGAAAAACACTTTACATTGCACCTGAGTACACAAACCCCAAACTGGAACCAAAATTCTATAAATTGTGTGATATAGTCTGAATTTTTAAATTATACACTATTTTATTTTTTTTAATGGTAGTCACAACTGTCTAAATGGGTTTTAAGACCCATTAATGGGTCACAACCAGCCATCTGAAAAAACTGCTCTGACATGTCACATGGCAAAGGAATTTAAAGGTCATCTAGTCCAAACCTTTCACTTTACAGGTGGTAAACTGAGACTCAGAGAGGTTAAGTCACTTGGCCAAGTCCACATAGCTAGGAAGTCCGCGGTGCTTAGATATGAACCAAGATCTGACTCAGCTATTGAAATTCTACCATGTGTCAGCCACTGTGAAGAGTTCTTTAAGTTCATTATCTCATGTAATACTCACTGTGATCCTATGAAACATGTTATCATTCCCACTTTACAGACGAGGAAACGAAGTCTCGGGATGGGGAAAATGACTTATTCAGAGAGTCACAGTGTTAGTAGCAGACCCAGGACTTGTCTCCAGATCCGGTCGTCCGTGAAGCCTGCTCTCGACCGCTAAGCCCACTATGAAGAGAGTGGTTATGAAAGGGAGTTTGTGAGCTCTACAGGCCTGCGGGGGCACATGTGAGGCGGCGATAACGTTATGCTCGCAACCCTCGGTGCCTTATCACTGCTCACGCTTTCCTCGACCAACTCCCAAAAAACTTTGGCGGCAAAAGAGCACAGACTTTAGCCTAATGAGGAGGAGGATTCGAATCCCAACCCCATCATTTACTCAGAACGGCAGCCTAATCTCTCTGAGCTGCAATCTCCACACCCGAGTAGCGGGGAGAGCCACACCGTCCCCCTCCAGGTCTGACGCCCTGGCACCCGCAAGCGCTGGTCAAGCGTCAAACCCTCTCCGAGTCCCGCCCCCTTTCTCTCCGGGCGCATGCGCCGCACAGGGGCGCCTTTTACGACGCGGCGGCCGCGGCGCGCTTGGCGGCCGGAGCGGAGTAGGGTGAACGCTGTGCGAGCGGCGGCGGCGGCGGCGGCGGGGCTTGAGGGGACGCGCGGGCGGCTGCGGCGCCATGTCGCACGGCCACAGCCACGGCGGGGGCGGCTGTCGCTGCGCCGCCGAGCGGGAGGAGCCGCCCGAACAGCGCGGCCTGGCCTACGGCCTCTACCTGCGCATCGACCTGGAGCGGCTGCAGTGCCTCAACGAGAGTCGGGAGGGCAGCGGCCGCGGCGTCTTCAAGCCGTGGGAGGAGCGGACCGACCGCTCCAAGGTGGGCCTTCCGGGGCCTGGGGCGGGCGGGCGAGGCGGGGACCCGCGCGGGGCCTCCCGTCTGCTCTGTCGGCTTCAGTGCTGCTGTTAAAAATAACGACAGCCCGCTTGCCAAGCGTTTTCCCGTGCGTCACCTGCCCTGCCCCTGGGAAGAAAACAGGGTCGAGTCTCCCCATTTTGCGGATAGAGGAACTGAGGCCCAGAGAGGGGAAGGGGCGCTTTGGCTTTACACAGTCAGTATTGTCTTCCAGAGCTTCAGGAGGTAGCGGAGGATGGCGGTGAGGGCGTTTTCCCTACTGTTTGACTGCCTAATCATATCACCTGATGCAGACCAAAGACAGGCTAGGCGGAATAAGCGAGATACCCTTTCTAGAGCATTTACCACTGTGGGGTCACAGAGCCGTTTGAACGCTCTGGCACGGATTTTTTTTTTTTTTAAAGATTTTATTTATTTATTTGACAGACAGAGATCACAAGTAGAGAGGTAGGCAGAGAGAGAGAAGGAAGCAGGCTCCCTGCTGAGCAGAGAGCCCGATGCGGGGCTTGATCCCAGGACCCTGGGATCGTGACCTGAGCCGAAGGCAGAGGCTTTAACCCACTGAGCCACCCAGGCGCCCCTCTGGCACGGATTTTTACACACAATTTCAGCAGGCTAGTTGGGTCTGGAAGTTCAGGGGCTCCCCATTTAAGAACCCTCCCAGAGGATGGTCTATAGACTATTAACTTATTAGCATCAAGTTAATAAGTGCCGGAACACCCAGGGAGGTTGGCTATTGGCCTTGAACTCCAGTCACAGAACAGGGTGGAAGACGCCTGAAATTGTAGGCTCTCAGCAAATATTTGTTGCTTTCTCCTCCCCACTCCCCGTCCCCTCCAGTTTGTTGAAAGTGATGCAGATGAAGAGCTTCTGTTTAATATTCCGTAAGTATCTCCTTGGTGTTTGCCTCAGGCTAGATAGGCTATACCCAGTTGTCTTCTCAGGATTCATTCGTTGGTTGTGTCAAGGGCACACATCTGTTTCTAGAAATGGGAGAAAATACAGTGTGGTGGGTTTGAGGAGGAAAGCATAAAGATGTATCTGTTGAAAGATAACTGAGGAGTCACGGTAAATATCTTAGAACTGCAGAATGCCAGAGGCAGACAGGATCTTAGAAATGTTCTGGTACAAGTCTGACGCATGAGTTAAACTGAAGCCCAGAAAGGGGAAGGGTCTTGTCCAGGGTCACATAGCTACACAAAAGTTCATACCCTGGTTGACAACTTCTTTTGCATTCTGGCAGATTTACAGGCAATGTCAAGCTCAAAGGCATCATTATAATGGGAGAGGACGATGACTCACACCCCTCTGAGATGAGACTGTAAGTGGCAAGGGCTGAGGCCCTCAGGAAGCTCCTAGTTCTCTTTTCTCTGGTAGCACTTTATTCCAGAATGGCACACTTTTTTCTTTTTACTGGGTTAAATATCCCCCTACCCCCAAATCTTGGTCTTGTTCTGCATCAGAATACACTTATCTCTTCCTGATTTAACGACTTTTTTAGATTAAGCATCTTTAGGGCCAGTAGCTTGTGTCTTTTCAAAGTACTTGCTGTGACACCATTCATTGAGAGAGCATCCTATAAATGCCAATTGTTGATGACTTTGCTGTTTTCTTAGTAACCGAGCTGCAGATCTCAATGATCTTTATGGTTTCTACTCTTGGGGTTAGTTTCCAAATTTACCCTTGTTATTTTACATGGTTAAAATCTTAGCATGTGTTTCATTGACACGGAATTACTTCTCCATCTGCATGTGTGTGTCCTTTAGTTAGCAAAGTTCTGTAAACCTCTTGTAACACTGGATCTGCTGCTACCAGGGTTAGTACTCCATTTTTGACAGCTTGCCTTAGTCCAGCATAGCCTTCCTAAAAGAAGGGGAAACTTTTTTGAGTGGTAGAGAAAGAAATAACAGAAGAACTTTATACTTAAAAAAATTTCTTCCTGAAAAATTGGTCAATTTAAGTGAGAAATTTAAGAAATTGATACTGTCTTTGAAAGTTAGAAACTTGAATTTGAAACCAAACCCACATATTTAATCATTTTAAGGAAACAGTACGTTAGAGTTGATGCTTTTGGAGACTTGTTTACTGGGGAGATGGATAGACTTGAGAAAACTAGAAGTCTGTGTTGCCTTGTGGTGAAGAGTGGGCTCTGGAATAAACTGCTTGGGTTCAAATTCTGGCTGTACCACTGGTGAGCTGCATGACTTTGGGGCATTCCTTCTCTTTATCTCAGTGCTCTCATTTGTAAAATGACAGTAGTAATAGTGTGAACCTCTTAAGACTGTGGAGATGACTGAATGATACATAACATGTAAAGAGTTTACAGTAAGTCTGGAATATAATAAATGTCCAGTTATGGTAGGGCAGGTACAAATACTTAAATAGTCCTTGGTTCTGAGTCCTTGGTCCTTTACATATATTACACTTTATCAGATCTAAGGTGTCATTCATTGTAATTCTCTTATACGCCATTAATTTAAAAAAATTTGCTTATTCAACTGTGACATGCCACTGACACATCTAGAAAGGTTAAGTTGGTACTTAATGAAATTTGAACACAGACTAGGTGTTAGATAATTTTAAGGAATTATTGTCAGTTGTTAATTTTTGTAAAATGGTATCATTTTAAGAGTGGTATTTTAAGAAGTCCTTACTTTTTAGAAATAAATACTAAAGGGGTGCCTGGGTGGCTCAGTCGTTGAGCGTCTGCCTTTGGCTTGGGTGGTGGTCCCAGGGTCCTGGGATCGAGCCCCACATTGGGCTCCCTGCTCTGCAGGAAGTCTGCTTCTCCCTCTCCCACTCCCCTTGCTTGTGTTCCCTCTCTCACTGTGTTTCTCTCTGTCTCTCTTTCTCTCTCTCTCTTTTTTTTTTAAAGATTTTATTTATTTATTTGACAGAGAGATCACAAGTAGGGAGAGCAGCAGGCCGGGGGAGTGGGGGGGTAGCAGGTTCTCTGCTGAGCAGAGAGCCCGATGCAGGGCTGGATCCCAGGACCCTGAGATCATGACCTGAGCCGAAGGCAGAGGCTCAACCCACTGAGCCACCCAGGCGCCCCTGCTGTGTTTCTTTTTGCCAAATAAATAATAAGTAAAATCTTTTAAGAAAAAAAAAAACAAAAAACCATACTAAAGTATGAGTGAAATGTTTGGGATTGCTTTAAAATATCAAGCACAAACGAAATCGGGGTGATAGGAAATAGGGATAATGTTGATTATTGAAGCTGAGTGATAAATAAATGGATATTCATTGTATTTTTCTCTCTGCTTCTGTATATATTTGAAATTTTCCATCGTAAAATTTTAAAGTGTACATATCTTAGAATTGATTCAGTTTAATCTCATCATTGTATGGGATATGTACTGTCACTATTCCCATTTTATAAGTGAGGAAACAGATACAGAGAGGTTAAATCACTTGCCCAAAATTACATAGCTGGTAAGTGACAGAGCCACGCTTTAAACCTAGAAGTCTGGCTCCGGAGACACTGCTTTTAACTACAGTGCTACACTGCCTGTCATAATGCTACTCATAAATGTTCACTGTTGTTATTCTGTGCATCATTCTTAGAAACACTTTGAAGCAAACATTTAGTTTCTTAAATTACATGTGTTTTGCTGCCCCTAATGTCTAGGCCCCTCCTGTGTGGGTGTGTTAATAAAACACTGTAGAGATGGTGGGGGTGTGGCTTAGGTCTTTAGAAACTGTGAGTTATGGAAGAGACAGCTGTTTCTTAGATATTTCTTTGAAAAACTTTTTCTTCACTAGCAGTTTTACTTGACTTTCCAAAGCTTGTTGTGAGTTGGCAGACTTTTGTGCTCTTTTCAAAATGGAGACCCCCAAATTTTATTTTTTTAAAGAACTGTAAGAGGACTCAATATATAGGGTAATTTTGAACACAAAAATTGCTCGAGGGTTAAGTTACCTGCTCTTATCTCTTAACTTTGTTTAATAGTTCTCTGCCAAACGTATTTTTTCTCCCATGAGTAAGCTGTTTCATTTAACCTCCTCAGCTTGGTCTGAATGTGCTGAGTTGCTGATTCTCTCCATGCATTTGCTGCACGTGACCTGGTTTGAGCCTCCTCTTTGTGTGTTGCTTCTCATGTGATCTTAACCCACTCAAAGATGCCACTGGCTTATGTTGCAGTTCTCAGCTCTTTTCTTGTTGGTTTAAAGATATTTGTGTATAAATGCCAGTAAAATGCCATTCCTAAAATTTGATCTCCTTTTGATAAAACTGAAGGCAGTTGAGTCAATAAGGAGTTTTGAAAAACTGAAAAATATGCACAGTGTGATAAGGCACATTTCTTGATTTTTCTTCCCTTTTCTTTCTCAGGTACAAAAACATTCCACAGATGTCCTTTGATGATACAGACAGGGAGCCAGATCAGACCTTTAGTCTGAATCGGGATCTTACGGGAGAATTAGAGTATGCTACAAAGTAAGCACTTGGCCTGTCTCCACTCTCTGGCGTCTCCTGAGGAGCAGCAGGTGTTCATTTGCAGTGAACATATATGCATTAGCACTTACTGAGCTTGCAGTTTAATTTTGGCCTATTTCCTGCTTTCTTAGCATGAGAAATGAGTTCAAACAGTGGAGGAAACTTGATCCTTAGCTTGGTTAATTTTTGGCAGAGATAGAGTGCTATCCATAGACTTGTTAAACTTGTAAGCTGACAGATCTGAGTGATCTCCTCGGGTGGTCTTGGGAAAGATGGTTTCAGAATTCCTCTTTGCATAGTGGATTTACAGTAGGCCACGTTACCCAAGACCACCTTACGTCTTCACTGGTTCTTTTTCCTTACGGGAGGGTTGGTGAGATCAACACCGAACTTGGGTTAGAATCCTCGCCTGGTCAGACGGCATTTCTCATTCCTACTCCTTGAGGGCAGGGCAGTGTTGACTCATTTTTCTATTCCTATTGCTTGGAGCAGGACCTGGTAGATGCTCAGGCAGTTTCCACTGAATCAGTTCTTGTCCAGAAGAGAAGAATGATACATAAGAGTCCAAATGTTCTCCAACATTTACCTGGGTTTTAACCACAAATTGGAGCTGAAATTGTTGTTTTTGTCCTGGTGGTGAGATAGTCATTGAATTTTAACCTGTGTCTTTATCCATTCCTTTCATTCTCTAGAATTTCTCGTTTTTCAAATGTCTATCATCTCTCAATTCATATTTCAAAAAACTTTGGAGCTGATACCACCAAGGTCTTCTATATTGGTCTGAGAGGAGAATGGACTGAGGTAAGAAGGGGTGGGAAGCATACCTAACCTCCCCCCCGCCGCCCCCCACGTACGTACATACATTTGATTACATCTGTATGCTGTGATATGGGCACTCTAAGGAAAGGAAAAAAGAGCAAGTGAGATACCACTTGCTCTCGATCTGTGTATAATTTTTCTTGGTTTCGTTTCTGTAAACAGTCCATCTCTTTTGACAGGCCATAGGTATTTTTAAGGGAATTGAAATAATACAGTTGATATCAATTCATTTTTTTCACTTTGAGATTCTTTTCTTCATTGACATTTTTGATAACTTTTCTTGTTCCAGGTACCCAGAGATAAGATAATAAACAAGATAGATAAGGTCCTCTTCTCTCATGATGGCACCGTAATAGTGGGGGAATAAATCTTTTGAGTTAGGGGTGAATCATCGATAGTGATCTTTGCAGTCTTCTAGGATAAAAGTTTCAGAAGGGGGAAGAGATGACTTCCAGAAATGAACCTGAATAGGGACTACTCCACTGTGTGGCCTGGGAAATGACCAGCTGACCCAGACTCTCACTTCTCTTGCAGCTTCGCCGACATGAGGTGACCATCTGCAATTACGAAGCATCAGCCAACCCAGCAGACCACAGGGTCCATCAGGTTACCCCACAGACACACTTCATTTCCTAAGACTGGCCAGGGCTCCCACAGAGGCGCTGTGTTGGTGAAGATGTACAGCATCCTGTTGGGGAGGACAGAGAGATAGGGTTCCAGAGAGAGTTGGTGCCACAGCCTCTGCCAAGCTTTGTCTTGGGGGCTTGCTGCAGAAACCTGGCCTATGGAAGATACCACGCCACCGGAGAGGGTAGTGTGGGTGCTGAGGACAATCGTGGTTCTTTAGGGCCTAGAAATTGAGTCTTGGGCTGGTCAGCATCTGGCAGTCGTTGGGTAATGTCTGCCTTTCCAGTCAGTGTGGCCATGGGATCCCAAGTGTCTTGTTGCTTTGTGGCAGGATTTTTGTGTGACTTGTTTTTTTAAAAAATGGAAACTATTTCCTGGGCTCCAGTTAACTTTCTGAAGCCCTCAGCATTGTGTTTCTGTTAGCCATCAGGAGGGTCTCCAGCTAGAAATACTTGTCCCTGCTTGCTCCTTCTTCCTGTCAGCGTTCAGCATTCTTGTCAAGTTGCCCAGCTTGGAGTTGTCTGTCATGTACTAGTGTCCCATGGTTAGAGCTAGAAGAGCAGGAATCACCTCATGATGCTTAATAGCTTGAGGAGGTCTTTTTTCTTACTGCCGAGGTAAGCAGTCTGGGGAGAGCATGGGCATTTCTGTGTTTGTGAGTTACCCTGGTTGGATAAGATTGGGACTTATGTGAGATTCCCCTTGGGACATCCTTACTGTTTATTAGCTTCTAACTAGTGTCGTAAGCGCAATGCCCGATATTGGAGATCTCAGTTCTTCTGTTCATGGGTTTTTATTCACCGTAACTAATAAGCTTCCTAATAAATCTTTGCCAGACTTAATGTTTGTATATTCTTTTGATTTCTTGGTAGTACTGATGAAACTTTTACTTTACTGGGAACTGTATGGAACTTAGACATTTTCTGTTGTTGTTTTGTACTAAGTAGGTCATAGTGCCACAATTTAAGACTAGATCATTTTCTCCAGGAAAGATACAGTGGACTAAAAACACTCCTACACCCCCCCACCCCCCCACACTTTGTAAAGAGGAAGGTGAGGTTACTAACCATGGTCCAATTCTCATGAGAGGAAGTAACTTGTGGAGTGACATTTACAAAACAAGGGAGAACAGATTCCGGAGCTCACCAGAAGAAATGAGAGCAAAGAAAGTGAGCAGCATATGCGGACCCAAGACTGGACTTAAATTTTGTAAGTCAAGACAGCAACTGGAGACAGTTTAAGTATCTAAAATGAGGGGATTTGAGATGGTCAGTATTCTCTTCCTTTGCAGAAAAAGAAACAGTGAATAATGGGAATTAGTGTTGAATCTCATCCTCTTGAGAGAATTCCTCTGAAGTGTTGGCCCACACTATTTCTCCAGCCTGTCCAAGGGAAAGCCTGCTACCACCAAGCTTTGTCAAGCCTCAAGATTTCTAAAACGTAACCTGAAATCAACCAGAGTGCAAATGCAGTTCTTGATGCTCTAAGGGTCCCACTCCTCAGCCACAGCCTCTTTATTTTATATTTTATTTTATATTTTATATTATCATTTTGGAGATAAAAAAAAATAAAGGCTATGTTTTAAAATTTGGAGTAGGAGGAAAATCTTAGAGCAGACTATCCCTTCATTAGTTCCATTAATTAAAGCCTAATTGCAGGCAGACCTTGGGACTGGGCTTCTGAATTTGAAACTTCACCCTGAAGAATTTGTACAAGAACTTGAAGAAGTGCCCCAGGGTCCCAGGCAATTGGGGGTGCAGGAGGAATTGTTTACTCTTGTATAAGCAGACCTAGCAGAGCTCCTGGAGCAGGGGGTGGGTGGCTGGCAATTACATGGTCTGGGCACACTCATCCCTTTCTCACATCCAGTCCGGTTTTTCGGCTTGTTGCAGTCCTCAGGACTCCAAAGATTTCCTGTTCAGAATCCTGGTATTTTAGGCTCTGTTTTTGTGACCTGTTGAGCAATTCAGACAAACTGCCTCTCAGTCTGGAAAAGTACTTGGAGTTCCCAAGTTTGCTGTTTTCTTTCAGTTCAAGAAAACTACTGTAGGTTACACTGGGAGAACGAGTTCTAAGCTGCTGAGGTAGCAGCATCACTCATTTCCTGTTTGTAGATGCCCACATGTTCTCTTAGGGACATAGCCCTTACACCCAGTTAGCTTCCCTTTCCAGCCTTTCTGTGGCCCCGGAGCCCATTTCCACTTTTATCAGTGTACCAAGGGACAAAATGAAGCCCTTTCTTCTTAACAACGGGAGCTCGTTGACGGTATTCTGTGCCCTGTCCACAAGGCATTGCTTGTTGAGGGCAGAGCTAAGACAATGCTTCCTTCCAGCTGTCCTGATGTGATCTCTTGTTTTCCCAGGGTTCTTTTTAGTCATTAAGTCCTCAGGCTGTAATTTTACAGTGTATAAAGCATTTCCACACAGCCTCATTTGAGCCTAACAGTAAAGCTGTGAAGTAGGCAGGGTGGTGTTTATCACCGTGTTACAGGTCAGGAAGCAGGTGCAGAGAGGCAGCATTACAGTGTCATCCTGAAATTGCTGTTTTCTTCCCCTCCCTGAGCGTCGGTTTCCTCATCTTTAGAATAAGAGTGGAGGCCGCGATGGCCACTAAGGATGTCTTCAGTGCATGATGCCCTCCATCCAGTGTATGATCCAACCGAAGCTATGCTAGTGTAAGCGCTGGCTCTCCTTCCGCATAGCTCTCCTTCAGGAGGCGCATGGGCGGTGGTAGCAGGCGGGAATTACCGACGCGCTGCCTGGAACCTGCCGGTGACTCGGTGGCTTCATTACGGGGAGTGGCCCCACCGTACCCAACATGGCAGCTCCTATCTGGCGGATCGCCGACGCCCACTTCCGGGTTCCGTACCGCTGGCCAGGCTACTTCCGGCAGCGCGATGGCTGGGTTCCCGGGACTCGAACGGAAGTTCCGGCGGGGGCGGCCGAGGGGGAAGAGTGTGTGTCTGTGCAGGAGAAAGAGGAGAATCGCCCGAGAGGTCTCGAAACCCCCAGGGAGTGGAGGTACCCTTGTCCGGGGCCAGCCGACAGAGGGAGGGTGGGGGGAGGAGACCGGATCTCCGCGGGGGTCCCGGCGAGTGGGGAGGCGACCGCGGTTGTGAGGGATGGGGGTGGGGAGTGAAGTGCGAAGAGGCGCTGGCCGGTCTTGGGGACTTTGCGGGTAGAGAGGGGCAAGAAGGCGTCGGGCTAGGATGGGAGGGACTTAGGGTCGGAAGTGGAAGATCCCATTGTGGGGCTGGGGCTCCCTGGGGTCAAAAGTAGAACACCCCTTTGTGGGCAGAAGAGAGGGTCCTGGCTCAGGGTAGAAAATGTCACTGTAGGGAGAGAGCGACCCTTGGTCAGAACAGACGTTCCTAGTGTGGAGAGTGGGAGCCCTTGGCTTAGGGTGGAAGTAGTTACTGTGGGGAGCTCCCTTCCCTGTTAAGGGGGGAGACATCACTTTGAGAAGGGGGACCCTGGGGTGAGAGGTGGAAGTCTCCCAGCAAGGAAGGAAGGGAATCCCAGCTTAGGGCGAAAGGTGCATCCCTGTTTGGTAAGAAGGACCCCAGGGTCAGAGGTGAGGGATCCCACATGGAGAGGCACATTTGGGGTTAGAGATGGAAGGTTGAAGCTGTGGGAAGGGGGCGGGGGTGGACACCACTGGGAAGGTAGGTGCCTAGGGGCAGGTAGCTTCTGGGGACTTTGGAGGATGCTAAGGATGCGGAGAAGCCAACCAGCTTCACATTCTTTTGTGTGCTTGGGAGTCCCAGAGCATGGTCAAAATTGGGGGACCTGGTTGGATTCAGTGGGCACTAGCAGTAGCAGGTAGCACCATTCAGTCGGGCTTGGGGCACCAGTTATGGGGTGGGTAGTGGATGGGAGTCTGTGCCTCGTTCTGGGGACATGGGCAGCCCTGGGGGCTCTAGGAATGCCTGAGCCAGAAACTGCTTGTGAAGGCCGGGTGGGGGCTGGATGTCGGGGTGGGGGGAGGTTGGAGAAAATGTTGTGTGTGGGGGGGTGTTGGGGGTAGGGTCTGAAAGCATACTTTCTGGCATTTTTCTCCCCTTCGTTTCCAAGTAGGGCTAGGAGTTGGGGAGGAGGGAACCCGGGGCTCTATTAGAGGCACGATGATCAGAGAGCAGGAAGGAGGCAGTTAGTGGGGGGACCACGATAGCAGGGGATGCCCTGGCTCCCTTCCCCCACAGCCCCTCAGCCCTCCTTCTGCCCCTCTGGATCCCCAGCAAACTCAGGCTATGTGGTGGGCCAGAACCAGGGGCACTAGGGTGGCTTCTTCTGCTTTTCAGCCCTGGAAGGGAGGCAAACTTCCTACCTGCTCTGGCCTGAGACTTTTTGCTGGCCTTGCCTTGCCTGTCTTTTCTTGGTGCACCTTGGGACAGAACCTAGGGTGTTACGGGGCACTGGCTGAGTGGGCCCTCGGTTTGAGGCTCTTCTCCTGTATCAGGAGTCTCTCCCCACTGCCTGGTCCTGCTCTTGACCGCTCCCCTGAATTTGCACAGGCCCCAGCCGTGGAGCCTGCAGTGTATGTGTGGTAACACCATGTCTGTGCCCCTGCTCACCGATGCTGCCACCGTGTCTGGAGCTGAGCGGGAAACGGCCGCGGTAAGGCCCCCCCCACCGCAACCGCCCTCAGCAGCCCCCGGCCCGGCCCCCAGCCCGGCTGGGGAAACTGGCTGGAAGGGGTGTGGGGAAAAATAGAGGTGATACAGTTGAGAAGGGAGCAAACTGAAGCCGGGGGTGACGGGTTAATAGCCTGCTTGGCTGCTGCCACAGTTCCCCCCAGGTTCTTGGGGGCTCAGGGGGTGGCCCGAAGTTGGAGGACTGAGGGGAAATGAGAGCAGGGTGGTGACTGCCCTCTTCCCACCTCCCTGTCTGTCCCTTTTTCAGGTTATTTTTTTACATGGACTTGGAGACACTGGGTGAGTGACCTGGAGAGGGAGGGGGTACTTCCTTGGGAAGGTGGAGAAGGGCCCAATGGGCAGGATTGAGGGGGGTCTGCGCTCTCCCTCCCTCCCTCCCCACATCGGTGCTGTTTTCCCCTTCCTACAGGCACAGCTGGGCTGACGCCCTCTCCACCATCCGGCTCCCTCACGTCAAGTACATCTGTCCCCATGCGTGAGTGTCACCCCAGCAAGGGAGGAGCTGAGGCTGGGGATCAGCCGGGGGCGGGGTTGGTGGTCCTGTGGTCTCAGGCCTGTTCTCTCCTGCCAGCTGCATCCTGCGGTCTGGGCCCAGGGCGGTTAGAGGTGCCATTCTCAGCCTTCACTCCCATGGAGCTTGGAGCCCCAGCCCCCAGCCCTAGGCCCTCCTAGAGCAGGGATCTCCTAGACCCAGAAGATCCTGGGTCCCTTCCCCAAGTACTCACCCACTGAGCTGGAACCCCGTCACACCGAGTGTCAGGCTCTGCTGCTCTGCTGGTGCCCCAACCACAGCCTCCAGCCCCACGTGGCAGGTTGCCTGGCAACACCTTAAACACAGGCCTTGCCTGCTGGGAGGGGCCCCCAGGGGCTACTCTGCCCCCTCCTGGCTCTCTGCTATGGCTTTCTCATCTCTTCTGCACATGATGGCCCTTCTTGCTGCCCCTCCCCAGACCCCGGATCCCTGTGACCCTCAACATGAAGATGGTGATGCCCTCCTGGTGAGTTGGTGGGGGTGTTGTGCGGGGGGCCGGGGAGAAAGGATGGGAGCGGAGAGAGCTGCAGGGGGCTGGCCAGGGCCTTCCAGGAGCCAACATCTCTCTCCTCCCCGAGGTTTGACCTGATGGGGCTGAGTCCAGATGCCCCCGAGGACGAGGCTGGCATCAAGAAGGCAGCAGAGAACAGTAAGGCCCCAGCCCCTCCTCAGCATCCACCCTCCTCTCTCCACACCCCCCCCCCCCAAGAAAGCTTTGGGCAGTGTCTGGCTCCCTTCCTTGGGCCCCCCAGCGGCTTTTCTCCTACCCAGTCATGTCCCCTCCCCCAGTCAAGGCCTTGATTGAGCACGAGATGAAGAATGGGATCCCTGCCAATCGAATCGTCCTGGGAGGCTTTTCACAGGTGAGGGGAGACAGAGGGGGTGGGAGGTGGGAGGTGAGCCGTGCCCTCATGACCTTTCATTCTCTCCTCCCTCCAGGGTGGGGCCCTGTCCCTCTACACAGCCCTTACCTGTCCCCACCCTCTGGCTGGCATTGTCGCGTTGAGCTGTTGGCTGCCTCTGCACCGGGCCTTCCCCCAGGTGAGTGTCTCCGCGACCCCACTCCTGCCCTTTGAGGCTCCTGTGGCTTGGGAGTTGTGCCGAAGCATTGGCTTTGCCCTGGAGGTCCTGTCTGGCCCACAGGCAGCCAATGGCAGTGCCAAGGACCTGGCCATCCTTCAGTGCCATGGGGAGCTGGACCCCATGGTTCCAGTACGGTTTGGGGCCCTGACGGCTGAGAAGCTCCGGTCTGTTGTCACACCCGCCAGGGTCCAGTTCAAGACTTACCCAGGCGTCATGCACAGCTCTTGTCCTCAGGTCAGTGATGAGGGGCCCCTTCCTGCTCCTAGCCCTCTCTCTCCTCCCTCCAGCTGGGAGCCTCTCACAATCCCTCCTCACCCCCAGGAGATGGCAGCTGTGAAGGAGTTTCTTGAGAAGCTGCTGCCTCCCGTGTAACCAGAGGCGCTGGCCCCCAGCGCAGTCCCCCAGCTCCTGGGGGGCCCAGCACGCGCGGCACCATCTTGGATCTGAGCCGGTCGAGCCCATCCCCACCATCCCTGACCTGTCCTCTTTCCATAGGCCTCTGGGGCAGGTGGGCTGGGGCCTGGCCAGGCCTTCCTTCCTGGCCTCAGCCTCCTGGCTCTCTGCAGCAGGGGGTGGGCTGCCCTCTTCTCCCGTGTCCCTGGAGGCAGGCCCCCCTGGCAGCAGTATTGGGCAGGGCTGTAGGCAGCGGGAGAAAGGGGCCCAGCCGCTGACCCACTCACTCAGGACCTCACTCACTAGCCCCGCTTTGGGCCCCCTCCTGTGACCTCAGGGTTTGGCCCATGGGGCCCTCCCAGGCCCCACCTACCACTCCACCCCCAAGTGATTCTGCCCAGATAATCGTGTGTCTCTCCTCCTTCTCTCCAGCTGCTTCTCAATCATGAATGTGTCCATGGCCCTGGGCCCCCGTGCTGCTGTGGGCTACCTGCCCCTGGGCAGGGGTGTTGGTGAGGGGGCAGAGTCCTTTGAAGGGGGCCTTTCCTTAGCCTCCCCAGTGTGGGGGCTGGGCCCTGCCTCCCCCTTACCCTGCTCCCCTGCAGGCCTGGAGCCTGCAGGGCTGGACTGAGGCTCAAGGTCTCCCCCAGCTGTCCCACCCCCACGTTGTCCCCACTCTAGCGCCCGGGGGGGAGGTGGGGGAGGAGTTGTGTCTCGTCTTCTGTCTCCATGTGGTTTTGGGTGTTTTTCTTGTTGTGTCCTGGATTCCGATAAAATTAAATTGCTTCAACTCTCAGGCTGGATGATTCTATCCGAAGGGTAGGGACTGATTGTGTGCAAGAATCTCAGTGTTAGAAAACTTTTATTTTAAAGACTTCGGAAAGCTCTTTCAGAGCAGTATAAATTAGTGCCTGTCTCAGGCCCCCTGCTCCCCCATTCACTTCTGGTGGTCCCGATGGTGTGGACCCTGCTGTAAAGAAGAGTTACAGACCCCCCAGCTCCTGATCATTGGAACCCTTGGCCTCGTGCCTGGTAGGCTGAGAAGGCCCAGCTGGGGTTTGAGGTAGGGGAGGCTGAGGCCCCTGGGTTCCCACCAGAGGCTGGAGAGCAGGCAGCTGTCCTTTCCTTTCCCTGTGCATGGTACGGGTCTCAGGCCTGCGCACCAAAGCCTGAAGGATTCTGTTTCTGCCAGCGCCACAGATCTTCACCTGTGATGGGGGTAGGTGGAGTGAGGGTCCACACTGGAATGCAGGACCCCACCGTCTTGGGCAGCCCAGGGTGGGCCTGCTCAGACCCAGGCAGCCCCTGCCCTGCCCCTAACTCCCTCCCAGGGGTCAAGCCAGCACCCAGAGTCAGGGGTCGAGGCAAAAACTCACACATCCTGTCCAGCCCTAAGACTGCTGTCCAGCCCAGCTCCTTGAGGGCCAGGCTGGGGTTGGCGTAACAGGCAGCCACGTCGCCTTCCCGCCGTGCCACCACCTTGTATGGGATCTGGGAGAGAGGAAGCAGCTATAGCTTAGCTGAGCTGGCCCTGGGAAGGGCCCGGGTCGCTGTGGAAGTGGGGGCAGGGGGGCCGACGTGGGGCTGGAGTACAGCCGGCCTACCTTCTGGCCAGAAGCCTTCTCCATGGCCTGGACCATCTGTAGCACTGAATAGCCCGTGCCTGTGCCCAGGTTGTAGATCTGCCCGGGAGAGGAGAACGGGTGGTGGAGCAGGTTGGACTAACTGCCCTCTCTGGACCCCATCTCCCTCTCCAGACTCGCTTCTCCCTTCTCTCCCTACCCGACAGCCACACTGCTCCTTCAGCTTCCTCAAGGCCGCGATGTGGCCCTTGGCCAGATCCACAACATGGATATAATCCCGGACACCTGCAGAGAGGTGGTTGGGTGTGGGGGATGTTCAGTACCATGTCTGTCAGCCCTCACTCTCCCCCCAGCTCCCACTCCTGGGTCCTCCTGGTCCTCGGCTCACCTGTGCCATCCTCTGTGTCATAGTCACTGCCAAAGACATTCAGTACCTCCCGGCGCCCGATCGCCACCTGGAGTGGAGATCAAGTCAGCTCTTCCCAGGCCCTCGGCACCAGCTGCACCCTTCAATCCTAGCCCGGCCCCGCCCCCGCCCTTCCCCCTTACCTGGGAGACATAGGGCATGAGGTTGTTGGGGATGCCCTGGGGATCCTCGCCAATGCAGCCCGAGGCATGGGCGCCTATGGGGTTGAAGTACCGCAGCAGCACCGCGTTCCAGGTCTGCAGGACGCAGGTCAGGGGACGTGTGGGGGCGGGGTGAGGGTGCAGGCCGTGCACAGGCACAATCCCGAGCTCTTTACCTGCACCCCCAGCTCCCGAGCCATGCCTGATCTCTATCCCTGGAAAGTAGCTGGGTCCACCCACCCAGGGCCAGGACATGGAGCGAGTCACTGCAGCTTCCAGAGTCCTCCTTCCTCCTGGGTGGGTGGTGCTCAGGATCCCACCCTCAGGTTCATGGGAAGCCTTGAGTCCGTGAGTGGAACCAGGGCCGGGTCAAGGAGGGCCCTCACCTTGTCTGCCCGGCACAGGTCCCGGATCATTTCCTCAATGAAGAACTTAGACTTGCCGTAGGGGTTGGTACAGCCACCCGTGGGGTGGGCCTCATCCAGGGGCAGGTACTGTGGGTTCCCGTACACAGTGGCCGAGCTGCTGAACACCAGGTTCTTCACCCCGTGGGCCCTCATGATCTGGTCACGGAGGGGAGGTGTCAGTGGCCTTTGCCTGGCACATTATTTCCATCCCCCTTCCTCCTTCACAGGGGAGAGGGGCTGAGGTTTGGGCATTCCTGTTTACAGATGGTGAGACTGGGGAGGAAAGGTAGGGAGAGGTGGAGAGACCTGTGTCTAAAATGGTACAGCTTGGGCCCCGCCTGATTGTCCCCTCTAGGCCCTCATCCAATGTCTGGTCCTGCCAGCCCAGGTGGGAGCCCGGGCCTCCCGGTGTCTGTGACCTTGCCGCTTGTCTCACCTCCAGCAGCTGGATGCTTCCGGTCAGGTTAACTTTGTAATAATCCAGAGGCTTCTGCACGGACTCTCCCACTGCCTTGAGGCCCGCAAAGTGGATGACTGCCGTAAAGCTGTGCTGCAGGGGTGAAGCCAGGGTCAGAGGTCGCTGTATAGGCCTGGCTCTTGGCAGCGCCCCCTCCCTGCCTGCCAAGCACCTACCTTCTTAAAGAGACGCTGTAGGGCTGCCTGGTCCAAGATGTCCATCTCCTCAAACTCCACAGAGCGGCCTGTAAGCTCTTGAACCCGCTGCAGGCTCTCAGGCATGGAGCCCCTTCCTGGTTGAGCACAAGGGAGGCCATCAAAGGAGGACGTGGGTCCTGGGCTCCCCAGTGATGAGGGAGACCCACACCCATAGGAGGTGGTGTGGAACCCAAAGTTTTCCTTCCATCCCCGCCTGAAGCCCGAGTCCCCGCCCCTGTGCTCACCACGGATGGCGTTGTGGAAGTTGTCAATGACCACGGGCAAATAGCCGGCCTCCAGCAGCTCCAGCACGGTGTGACTGCCGATGTAGCCAGCTCCGCCTGTCACCAGCACCTTCTCTGCCATTGTACCTGGCCCAGAACACAGTGTCAGAGGGGGCCAAGACTGCCCGCTCGGGCCCTCCAGCTCAGCGGAGGGCAGTGGTAGTGTGTCCTGGTGAACAGCGTGGCTCTGGACTTGGCCCCACTCCACGTCTGGATGCCATCTCTGGCTGTAGGCCTTGGAGATCACTTATTCTCTCCTGGCCTCACTTTCTAGCTCCAGAAGCTGGAGCTTGTAATTGTACAAACGTGATGTGGTAGGTGCCTTGAAAGGCCTGGCACACCGCACGGGTGGGGAGACTGATGTGCGGGCACCACAATTTCTACTCCCAATTTACCTGGGACTGAGATGAAACGCAAAGCCTCCAAAGTGTCTGGGGACTAGGCAGTCCTGGCCAGAAGGAAACATGGCAGCAGCACTGGGCCTCCCAAGAGCCCAGGAAGAGGTTCTGCCTGCTCCGATTCAGGCCTTCCAGTCCTTCTGCCATCACTAGGTGCAAACTGGCCAGTGATTAATAGCTCTTGCTCTAGGCAGAGTCCAGGACTCCCTCTCCCTCAACAGTCAGCTGGGAGGAAGCAGGAAATATACCAAATGGCCCCAGGGTGGGGTGCTTTGCCAGGCAGGCAAAGCCCAACTCTGGGGCTGCAGCACCAAGGTCCTGGAACGGGCCCCACCCCAGGTCAATCAGGCTGGCTCAGCCTCTACCAATGCATGCCAGGCCAGCTGGGTCACTGCCCGCTAGGAGCTAAGGATCCCACCCAACTTTGGGCCGCACAGAGACAGGCAGTGTAGACGTGGCCCTGGTTCTGAATCCACTGCCAGGTGTGCACCTCCGCCCTGAACAAACTCTGCGGGCGGGTCGGAGGGTGTGGGGGGAGGAGGTTCCAGACACTCAGGTCTTTCATTCGGTGTGGCCTGGCCCGCAGCCGCCTTCCTCCTGGCTGCCTCAATCCCCCCTCTGGGCTTATCCACTCCCACCCACTTAACTGAGTTGCTGCTGCGTGCCAGACTCTGTACCGGTCACTTCTGCATTATTTTTTTGGATTCTCTCAACATCTTGATGGGCCAGGTGTTAATGGCCGGCACTTCACCAAGAAGGATACTAAGGTCAGAAAGGTTAAGTAATTTGCCTGAGGACACACAGCTATGATAGCCCGGCTAGAATCCGGATCTCCAGGCTCACAGCTCGCTAATCTCGCGCCAAGCGGTTCACCCTCCCCCCTCACCACTGCTTTCAGCTGGACTTTGCTCCTGACGCCGAGGCCGCCCCCACCCCCACCCCCGTGCGAAAGCCCTAGAAGTGGTCGCGGATGGGGTCCCAGGAGGCGGAAAGGCTGGTGAGGC